>NC_134888.1:11730239-12012739 GCF_041734735.1 Babylonia areolata | reverse complement strand
AGCCTGATGCCTTTGTTGTTCCACAGCCTGTTGTTGAGTCTGCCAAAGGCAGAGCTGGCCTTGGCGATGTGCAGTGTCACTTCTGCATCAAGGGCTCCGTTGCTGCATAGAGTGCTGCCCAGGTAGCAAAACTTGTCAACTGACTTGATCTCTGTGTCATCGATCTTGATTGCAGGTGGGGGGGAGGCACTGGCGTTCTGTGAGCCAGCTGGTTGGTACATGGACTCGGTCTTGCTGAGGCTGATGGCGAGTCCAAAGTGCCTTCAGAAGGTTGAGAACCTGTTCATAATGAACTGCATGTCCTCGTGGGTGTGTGCAGCAAGCGCACAGTCATCAGCGAAGAGGAACTCTCTCAACAGTGCCTCAAACCTGGACCTAGCCTGGAGTTGCCGCAAGTTGAAAAGTTTGCCATCTGTGTGAAACTGAATGTAGATGCCCCAGTCACAGTCTTAGAAGGCGTCAATCAGCATGGCAGAGAAGAGAATGAAGAACAGTGTGGGTGCCAGGACGCTGCCCTGCTTCACTCCATTTACCACAAGGAACGGATCCAACATGTCAGTATCTTCCTGTACTCTCGCCTGCTTGCCATCGTGGAATGACGCAATCAGCTGGATTAGGCTCTCTGGGCAACTGAACTTTAGGAGGATCTTCCACAGACCACAGCGGTTCACTGTGTCGAAGGCCTTAGGTCTGCAAAGGCCATGTGGAGTTCCTTGTTATGCTCACGGCACTTCTCTTGCATCTGGCATACAGCAAACACCATGTTACATGTTCCCCTGCCTGAGCGGAAGCCGCACTGTGCTTCAGGGATGACTGTGTTGGAGACATTGTCAACCTGTCTGTTTAGTATGATGCGGGCAAAGATCTTGCCGGCGATGCAGAGGAGAGAGATTCCACGGTGGTTATTGCAGGATGTTTTGTCTCCCTTCCATTTGTAAATGTGGACAACTGAAGCATGCTTGAAATCCTGGGGGACCTCCCCTCTCTCCCAGATAGACTGGAACAGGGCGGTCAGCTTGTCTGTCAGCACCTCACCTCCATACTTGTAGATGTCGGCCTGGATTCCATCTGCTCCTGGTGCTTTTCCTGACGTTGTCAGCTTAAGGGCCTTCCGGGTCTCGACCTTGGTGGGAGGGGCAGCTAGCAAGTCATTGACTGGTAGCTGTGGGAGGGCTGCAATTACCTCATCAGATATGGACAAGTCCCTGTTGAGGAGGGTGTTGAAGTGCTCTGCCCAGCGGGCAAGGATGTCTTTCTTGTCTGTCAGGAGGGTGGTCTGGTCCAAGGCTCAGACAGGGGTTGATCCTGTGACTCTCGGCCCATACACAGCTCGGAGACCATCATGGAAGGTCTTTGTGTCGTGAGCATCAGCAGCAGACTGAAACTCTACAAACTTTCTCTTCCACCAGGTGTTCTTCATCTCACGCAGTCTCTTCTGTAAGAGTTGCTTGCTTTTCAAGTACTGGTTCTTCTTCCTCTGACAGTCTTTATCGAAAATGTGATCCCGATGCCGTATATGCAGTGTGTTCAGGAGCTTGGAGATTCCAAAGTCATTCTTGTCAAACCAGTCTTTGTGGCTCCTCTGTACAAAGCCGAGTGTGTCAGCTGCTGCTGTGTACACAGCATCTCTAAAGGTGCTCCATACCTCTTCTACATTAGTCGATGCAGGAATTTCTTGGAGAGCTGCTTGGATTTGCTGCTGCAGCATGCCCTTCATGATAGGGAGGTGGTGGATGTTCAGCTTCCTATGGGGTTTCTGCTGGGCTGGTTGGAGCTTGCGTGCAAGTCTGATGTTCATCTTGCTGCGTACCAGGCGATGGTCCGACCAACAGACTGCTCCTCTCATGCAGCATGTAATGGAAACATCGCTTCTGTCCCTCTGCCGGACAATCACATAGTCCAGCATGTGCCACTGCTTGGAGCGGGGCTGTGTCCAAATGTTCTTGTACTTGTCCGCTTGTTGGAAGAGGGTGTTGGTGATGGTCAGTCCAGGCTGCGCGCAAAACGAGAGCAAAAGCAGTCCATTAGAGTTGTACTTGCCAGTACTGTGCTGTCCTAGGACTTTTGGCCATGAGGTAAAGTCCACGCCGACGTGGGCATTGAACTCCCCAAGGATGATCAGCCTGGTCTACCGCTGAAATGGTGCGGCTGAGCTCCTCATAGAAAACTTCTTTGATGTCATCAGGGTTGGTCACTGTCGGGCATAGCAGCTGATGACTGCAGAGAAGCGATCCTCGGACAGCTTCAGATGCAGGGTCATCAGCCTATTGTTTATCCCACATGGAAGGCTGTCAAGCTGTCGTGCAAGTTTGGTTTGTATGGCAAAGCCCACACCTGAGGTTCTTGGGGTGCCATCTGGCTTCCCTATGCAGTAGAAGGTGTAGCCCCCTCCAACTTCCTCCAGCTGGCTTTCACCGGTAAACCTGGTTTCGCTCAGGGCTGCTATGTCCACCTGGTTGCAATCAAGCATTCAAGCAATGAGCGCTGTACGCCTTTGTGGTCTGTCGTCTCTGTCCAAAAGGGTGCGAACATTCCAGGCACCCAGAGTTAGGGCATGACTCCTGGTTCTTTTCTTCTGTTTTCGACCGCTACTGTTGGATGTCCAAGTAGGTGCGGTTTCCTACTAGGTACAAGGTGAGGCAGGCTTTGTTTTGGGATCCTTTTATCTCCCCTTCCCCGTGTGGGGAGAGCAGTGCTGTCCCTAATAAAGGCTGCTCTGATGCTGTGGGAGGATATGGGCGCCGCATCTACCCCAGTCTATGGCGGACGACCATCACCCCACAGCTGCCTGCGTGCAGAGTTGTGACTAGGAACTGCCAGCAGCATCCTCTGCCTATCCCCGTTACCAATTCTCCATCGCCGCAGGGCTTGGGAAAGCTGGGTGTTGAAGGGCTAGCTCGTCGTTCTGACATTAGCCTGGTTGCCTTACCAGCACAGGTGACTTTTTTTTAGTGAAGGGGAGTTGTGCAGTCCCTTTCCCACTCTCTTGCTTACTGATGCTCAGAGTCCCACAGGTGCAGATACTGCCACGTGTAGAATGGCCTCGGCAGGTGCAGGTTTTTTCTTCAGAGTTCCATCTACTAGGAGGACTTCCAGCCAATGATAAGAGCTCCCCCTGCCCTTTGGTCATCTTCTTCCGCCTTTACAGCCGCTGGGAAAGGTTTCCTTCTCTGCCTAGTCCGTTGTTGGGAGACACATGCAGCAGGTAGTACTGGGTACTAGTAGCAAGGGCTATGCCCCTGACCTGACACCTTGTTGAATGTAAATTAATATGCAACAGTACAACAGAGCCAACACACCCATGCACACAAACAGTGTCAGAACCACACCTTTAAAAGTTTCCTCTCCAGGAAAGGAGGGGTAGCTGGGTTTGGCATGGTGGCCAGAAGCGACAGCCAGGAAACGGCATTGGATGACCTTTGTCTCCCCACACAGAGTTTGTCCATCCTCCTCCACCCTGTCCACTACCACCTCCCACTTCTCTTCTGTCAAACACAGTGAATTCTAATTCAGGATAAGGTAAACATCACCTCTGATTTTTTCTTCTTTTTCCCCCCCTCTTCTTTTTAATGATCTATTCATTTTTTGCATGAGTGTATGCTTGTATGTTTCCTTATAAAGACTTAGAAATATGTTTTTGTTCAAATGGGCTTTTGTCTTTGGAACAAACATGCTGGACCTCAATGTTTTGACAACTTCAAAGCAGACCTTTGCCTTGAATGTTCTGAAAAATGTCAACTTGTCTCCATGATAGGCCTTTCATATACTGAAGGGGCTGCATTGAAAAGATCAGAAGGTATCCAGATCTGTCTTTACTGCAAATGTAAAATCAATCATTGATTATAAGATGGGGTAACTAAGTTGTCTGGCTGCCTCTCCTCTTCTGTTATAAACAGATACTGAACATTCTTATATAGTCTTTTTTACAGTCTCCAAATACAACTTCCTATTATAAGGGTAAAGATCACATTTTCCTTTCTCATTTGCATGTATAGGAGTGGCAATAACTGAGTACGAGGCCAAAAATATATGGGTTTGACATTTCTCCACACACACACACACACACCAATCATATGATACACTGACCTTTTTGTGTGACTCTGATAACTTTAGTGTAAAAGCGAATGATGTCTTGCAGACCGAAATGCTGTGCATAATCCACAATGTACTGGGCCATCTCTGAGTGGTGAGGGTAGTCAGTAACATGATCAGGAAATGGGTAATCAGAAAAACAGTAGTTGTACTTGGAAACATTGCTGAAAAGGACACAAACATTTATATTCTTGAAAACAAAACTTTCAAAAATTTGGAAAATCACTGTAAAGACAACAAGAAAGGCAAGGCCTTCAAGACTCACTTGTGATACACTTTAAAAAAAATCCAAGTTTTTATGTATTGAGTATAATGCATTTACTGTTATATTTATATTTTTTGTATTCTCTAAACTTGGCACTTTGATCTGATATTCGACCCAACAAAGGATCTGTCATTATTATTTTTTGTTCAAACAGGAACTTCTTTTGCTAAGCATGGAAGTTTTATTTATTGCAAACATTTTGTTGTAGATTGCAGAACAAGGGAAATTACTCTGCTGGGGAACTTAGTTTGCTTTAAACTGATCTTTCTCATCTTAAACATTACATTTTGAAATTATACTCAATACATAAAAAGCTTGGATTTAAAAAAAAAAGTGCATCACAAGTGAGTCTTGAAGGCCTTGCCTCTCTTGTTTCAAAATGTAATGTTTAATATGAGAAAGATCAGTTTAAAGCAAATTAACTCCACTAGCATTACATAGTAATTTCCCTTTTTTACTATCTGCACCAAAACGTTTGCAAAATAAATAAAACTTCCATGCTTAGCAAAAGAAGTTCCTGTTTGAACAAAAAATGATAATAATGACTGCTCTAGCTGTTGGGTCAGAATATCAGATCAAAGTGCCAAGTTTAGAGAATACAAAAAATATAAATATAACAGTAAATGCAGTTTGCATATAATTAGGCTTCATTCTTTATTTTTTTGTGCCAATCCCAGAAGCGCAATATTGTTTTAAACAAGATGACTGGAAAGAACTGGATTTTTCCTATTTTTATGCCAAATTTGGTGTCAACTGACAAAGTAGTTGTAGAGAAAATGTCAATGTTAAAGTTTACCACGGACACACAGACACACACACACAGACAACCGAACACCGGGTTAAAACATAGACTCACTTTGTTTACACAAGTGAGTCAAAAACAAAACAAAATTCTAAAACACCAATCATGTTTCTTGGAAACAATACTGTATATAAATATTGTTTCCAATAAACAGTACTTTAACCTTCTCAGTCTTTCTCAGCAAAAGAGATGAAAAGACAAGTTTGAAGAGGGGAACCATCCAAGATGTTTTAAGAAACACAACTGAAAATGCAAATATATGATGGTGAAGCCATTTCTTCAAGCTCATGGGATAAAAATTCAATTCATCTTGACTGTAAATCTGCAGTCAGTGGAAACAATATCTAAGTATGCCTTAAGAAATATAACCAGGACATTCTGGGTGCTTTGACTAACTATGCTTATCACTGTTTAGTAAAGTGTGATGTGGCAATGAAATAAAGCTGAGCACACTCTTCAATGTTTGTGATGTGTTTGTACTAAGGTAAAGGGCAACACAGTCACCCTTCATAGTCCATAATTTCTGATAGATGTTTTTAAAGACTTGTACACCCATCAGCAAAAAATCAAACACACATACATACACTAACTGTGGTCTTGTGGTAATGTGGTCAACTAGCAAGCCAGTGTCCACAGATTTGAGTCCCATATAAGGACCAGGGTTTTTATTCTCCTCTCCACTTGACCTTGAGGGGTGGTCTGGGTGCTATTTATGTGGATGAGGCAATAAACTGAAGTCCAGTGTGCAGCGCACATAAAACAACCAACAACAACAAAAAGTTGTCCCATGAGAAATTATATAGAAAAATTCATGTTGATGAGCAAAAACAAATACACTCACAAACTCTGACAGAAGAACAAGAAAGAAAGAAAGAAAGAAAAAGCTTGGTGCTGTACTGTGGCAACACGCTTTCACTGGGAAGAGCAGCCCACATTTAGAACAGACCAATCTGTTGTAGCAAAAAGTAATACAATACAAAACACATACAGACACAAACATACAGATTTTTATACATTTATACGGAAATGCCCTGACAGTTATATTTGGCCTCTGGTTATATAAACTCTCCACACAATGCTTTCACGCTTTCTCTGGTTCTTCACCTTTCTGATCTCTTCACTGTTTACAGTCCAACAAGACAACAACATTCATCATCAGACATTGCATTCTCCAAATTCGCTCTGTTATGACCAAGTGCTGGCATCAAAATGGCAGAGGGAGAGATCGCGGAGGATGTGGAAATCAAGGCCATGGCTGTCCTAAGAGCTGCAGGGGCCAAGGTCAAGATCAGTGACATTGCTGCCTGTCACAAAGCTGGGAAGCCCAAGAATGGATCCAGGCCCGTGCTAGTCAAGTTCGTATCCAGGTGGAATAGGCAGGAGGTAACGAAGTTGAAGAAGAACCTTAATGGCAAGGACAGATATAGTTCCGTCAGCATCAAAGATGACCCGACTCCACCGTGTGCCAGACTGTTGGGATATGTGAAGAGTCTACCCACTGCAAACAGGGTGTGGACATCCGAGGGCAAGATCTTCTAGCGAAACAAGTTGCCACCTGGTCTGGCCCCGAGGATCGTCCCAAGCCCAGCTGACCTGTTCAAAGTGGGTGTGGACGATATTGACTATTCAAGGCTGGGTCTGTCCCATCTGCTGTTTGCTGGTCAGGCTGTGAAGAAGGAGATTCAGAGGAGGAGTAGCAGTGCCCCGGGGGTACAGGTATGCAGCCATTTACTTTTCATGTTCCTCTTGTAAAAAAAACAACAACAGTTTTCATTCGCTTAATTTGAGTTGTGGAAGATTTCATACCACACACAGTTTTAAAAGTGATAGTTGGGACAAAGATGAAAAGGAATTTGGTCATGATAATGACCATGTTGATGATTGTAATAATGATTGTATTGATGAATGTGTTGTTAGCGGTGTTGATGATTGTGATGACTGTGTCAATGGCAGTGTCAGCGATTGTGTCAATGACTGTAGTTTTTGTCAGTGGTGGAGTTGATGATTGTGTCAATGGTAGTGTTGATGACTGTGATGATGATGCTGATGACTGAATAGCAGAGTTAATTGTGTCAATGGAGGTGGTGATGACTGTAATGATTGCGTCAAAGGTGATGTTGTGGATTGTGTCAGTGGTGTTCAAGATGCTTGTGATGATTGTGTCAATGGCTGTATTGATGACTTTGATGACTGTGCCACTGGTGATGCTGAGGGTTATGGTGGTTGGGTCAGAAGTGGTGCCAGTGGCTGTGGTGATGACTGAGTCTATGGTGGTGTTGATGACTGTGTTGACTGTGCCAATGTCAGTGTTAATGTTCATGATTGCATGAACGGTACTATTAATCAGATTGACAATTGTACTAATGGTCGTGTTGTTGTGTCTATAGTGGTGTTGATGATTGCACCAATGGCAGTGTTGATGACTGTGTCAATGGCAATGTTGATACCATGATGATTTTATCGATGGTGGAGTTGATGATTGTGTCAATGATGGTGTTCAGGATTGTGTCAGTGGCATTGTTAATGATTGTGTCAATGGCTGTGTTGATGACTTTGATGATTGTGCTATTGGTGATATTGATAGCTATGGTGATTGGGTCAGAAGTGGTGGTGATAATTGTGTCACTGTCAACACTGATGTTGGTAGTGGTGTTGATGATTATGTTGATGATAACTGTGTCAAAGATGGTGCTGATATTTGTATCAGTGGCGGTGTTGATAACTATGTTAATGGCGGTGTTGATGATTGTACTGATTGTGTCAAAAAGTGTTGATGATCATGGCGGTGTTGATGGTTATGGTGGATGTGTCAGTGGTGGTGTTGATGATTTTGCCAACAGCAGTGTAAATTGTTGTGATAATTGTGTCAACAGCAATGTTGATGATCATGATGATTGTGTTCATGGTGGTGGTGTTGATTGCAATGATTGTGCAAATGGCAAGGTTAATAATCATGATTGTGTTGATGGTCATGTAAATGACTGTGAAAATTGTGTCAATGGTGGTGTTGATGACTGTGACGATTGTGTCTGAAATTGTACTGAGGATCAAGGCGATTGTATCAATAGTGGTGTGGATGGTCATGTTGATTGTATCTTTGGTGGTGCTGATGTTTGTTGATGATTGCTCTTGACAGCAGTGTTGATAACTGTGATGGTTGTGTCAATGGTGGTGTTGATAATCAAGACAATTGTGTTGGTGATTGTGATGATTGCATCAGCTGCAGTTTTGACAACCACACAGACTATCTATCGATTGTGATGTTGATAATTATGATTGGCTTGATGGTAGTGTTGATAAATGTGATGATTCTGTTGGTGGCAGTGTTGATGTCTGTGACGATTGTATCAATGGTTATGTAGTTGATCATGATTATTGTATCAATGGTGATGTTTATCATGATTTTTGTTAGTGGTATTGGTAACTGTGATAGTTGTGTCACTTGTGGTGTCAGTGACCATAATGGTCATGTCTATGGCAGTATTGATGACTGTGATGATTATCATTATGCCAGTGGTGGTGGTGATAATTATTATGATAGTGTCAATGGAGATATTGATGACTGTGATGACTATGCCAATGGTGTTGTTGGTAATGGTGATGATTGTGTCAGTGGTGATGTTGATGATGATGAAGATTTTGTCAGTAGCAGTGTGGATGACTGTGATGATTATCGCAATGGCAGTGTTGATTATGTCAATGGTGGTGTGGATGCTTGTGATAAGTAAGCCAATGGTGGTGCTGATGCTGAAACTGAAGAAGGCAAAACTGCATATGTCAGAAAACATGCATTTCTGTGTCTCTTTTTACCATTACATATTGAATATCCTTTATATGTATGTGTTACGTCAGCGTCTTTAGTGTGAATTCCTCAATGGAGGCTCCGTCACATGCTCCCTCTCTAAATTACAACTGCATGCTCACACTTCTGAGGTGCATCACAAGCACACCAACGATGTTCATTCTCTCACATGGACGAACACATGCATGCACATACAAATCAACACAAACATGCACATGCATGCACATTCATTTGCATGTATACACACATTCACACACACAAACAACTTTAACAACAAGAACACACAAACACACCGCATCTATGAGAGCGCATTTACATCAAACGACACACAGTCACTGGAACACATCACAATTGGTTTGAGTACCACAGCATGTGATACAGTGTTCAAAGACAGATCTGTGTGGGGTAAATAAGTGCAGGCACATGTATGCATGATCACATGTATGGATGGGCTATTCACATGACCATATATATTGAAACAAAGAGGCAAGTTGAATCACTTGCATAAAAGCTTATTACGTTCATTTGTCATTTGTGAACTCCATGTCATTTCGTATACACCAATCCATCTACATATACACAACAAACATAATAAGGAACCAGTCCATTCCATGCTTCTAAATTTATCACAAATTTCCTAGATCCGTACACACACCTATGATGTAGGGCAAGGTTTAGTTCCTCTAGAAAAGTAAGCATGGGTCCCTGGAGACTCACAACGTACGGCAAGGCTTTATTCCTTCAGAGAAAGGCATGGGTCCCTGGAGACCCACAATGTATGGTAAGGGGAACTCACAACGTACGGCAAGGCTTTATTCCTTCAGAAAAATGAATGTGTTTCTGTATAAATGGTTTTCTTTATAAGGGAAATAAAAAAAAAAAACATGGAGAAGCTTTTTTTTTTTTAATTAGCTTTTTAAAACATACATTTCTTCAAAAGTGGGTTTTTGTGGATATTAGTCCTTTGGAACTGTAAAACAACCCACCCCCTCCACACAGCTCCTACTCACCTTCTCCTTCCAAAGGTTCCTAGCCATCAGTCTTCCAACCCACCATTTGTCCACCCCTGATGCTTCACTTGTCCCTTCACTCACTCCCACCTCCCTCCACCCACACACCCATAACATCTACTACCCTAACCCTGATTATCCGCCCGACTATCAGTTTCATTGTAGAGATTCTAGGATAATGTCTATGCTCCCCATATCTATAATCCCCCAGTTCTACATCCCAGTATTTGAATTTGTATTTCTTTTTATCACAACAGATTTCTCTCTGTGAAATTTGGGCAGCTCTACCCAGGGAGAGCGTGTCGCTACACTACAGCGCCACTCTTTTTTTTTTTTTTTTTTAGTATTTTTTCCTGCGTGCAGTTTTTATTTGTTTTTCCTATTGAAGTGGATTTTTCTACAGAATTTTGCCAGGAACAACACTTTTGTTGCCATGGGTTCTATTATGTGCACTAAGTGCATGCTGCACATGGGACCTCGATTTATCGTCTCATTTGAATGACTAGCATCCACACCACCAATCAAGGTCTAATGGAGGGGGAGAAAATATCGGCGGCTGAGCCGTGATTTGAACCAGTGCTCTCAGATTCTCTCGCTTCCTAGGTGGACGCGTTACCTCTACGCCATCACTCCACATAAGTAGGTTTAAGTTCCCCCCAGGTCTATACCTGTTTCATCATACACATTTGGGTAATGGTCAGGTAGTGGCTGGTCAGCAGTGGTAAGCGATCAAAGCATATGAAAAAGTGCTGATATTGCATAAGAAAGAACACATAATGCAAAACAGATGTTAACATGACTCAAGCTGCATACTTTTGACTAGTAGTCAGAACTGGTCAATGAATCATCAAACCAAGTAGTCTTAATTTTACATACATAAAAAACATGTCAAAATGCCCACATTCTGTAAACTTTGGTATCATGATCAATAGTGGTCACTTTTGGTTAGCAGTGAAACACAGGAGTCAACAGTGGCGAGTTAAGTCAAATTCTGCCAAGAAGTCCCAATACACAGTAACTGTCACAAAATAATACACTCTGAACAGTTAGTGGTAAGTTGTGGTCAACAGTAGTGAGTACGCAGTCAAAAACTACCAAGGCATCATAATAAAACATGAACATGCAACTCCCCCCCCCCCCCCCCCGTCCCCCAACCGCCCCCCCCCCTCCCCCCCCCCCCCCCCCACACACACACACACATGCAATCTGACTGCTTTGCGAGGTAGTCAGTGTGATCAGTAATGGTCAACAATGATCAGCAGAATGTAATGGTCAGCTAATGGTCAAATTCTACCAAGAACTGTATAATCATCACAAAGAAGTGCAATCTAAACACAAAGGTCAGCAGTTGTCAACAGTGGTCAGGCAGTGGTCATAAAAACTCATCAAGACATCACAATGCAAAAATGTGACAAATAACACAGTCAGAGCACTAGGGTTGTGGTCAACAGTAGTCAATAATGACCATAGACCTGGGTGAACACTGACCTGAAGGACCACTGACCTGGTGGAGCAAAGACCTACAAAATGTAAATTTCAGGGAACATATAGAGCTGGGTGAACATAGAGATGACCTATAGATTTCCCTCCTCACTGTTTCTGATACACTAGACTTATATCTTTATTTACTTATCTATTCATTCTTTCATGCATTTCCTTCCACGAAATACCCCCCCCCCCCCCCCCCGCCCCCTCCTTCCCAGGACCCTGCCATGATGAGATTTTTCCGTAAATTTATGGAAATCTATAAATCTGTGAGACCCAATGTTCGATCCCAAGATCCATGTAAATACATTGTGAAAATACAGGGGCACATATATGTGTGATTGGTTCGTTTTCCGTTGATCGGTCTCCCGCGGCGATCCCTATCTCAAACGGTTTGGATTTTTAATCTTTTTAATCTTAATTCAATTCAAAATGGGGCGAAATTTATGCTTTTGAGAACCCGTTTGAAAACACGACTCAACGCCATAATTTTCTACACTTTGCGCGCATGAATCTGAATCTGAATTTAAAACACCCAAAAACGGAAAAGATCTTCAGTCCGTAGGGTAAAGGCTTGGAAACTGTACCTTCTCCTCAATCGTACCTTTAGCCATTTTCGATAACTCGGAAAGTATGCCGCGATCTGATCTGTCGTTCTTTAGGTTGTGACTTCACTGGTGCCCGCAGGCGTCACAAAATGGCGTGAACATTGCAGGAAGGAAAAGGGCAAGGTCTTTCGTTTCATCTCAGGTGGTTTTGTCCAACATCATGCTTAGAATTCCGTGTGACCCATGCAGTTAGTTGCTCTCGGATGATTGATGTGATGCGAATTATTGGAAACTGTAACACTGCAACCTGAGAAAAAAAAAAGAAAAATATAGTTCTGTCAGATGAGATGGCAACAGGCTGTTGGCTTGTTTTTGCAGAAAGTGGAATTTTAATATTGTACCATAAGTGTGCAATATTTGACCGGTGGTACAGTTCACGGCCGATCCAAGCTCGCACCCATCGCGCGCGCACAAACACACACACAATATGGAGAGAGAGAGAGAGAATGGTAAAAAACAAACATACTGGAACGGAATGAAAAATGGTTTATTGCCGGTGATTTTAATGCCCATTCCCCATTCGGTCTACCGAAACTAATTGTTCAACTGAATGGAAATAGCTGCAATATAATTTTGTTTTTCTTCTCACAGGTTAGAATAAAGTCATCAATAACAAGAAAAACACCCTAGGACGCACAAAAGTTTGGCATGTGGTCATAATTAACAAATTAAGTTTTCGAACGCTATGATTTGCTAAAATACTGACCGCTCTGACACGCTAAAGCGCCTCTGCCCAAGTCGAGAATTTTATGAGGTGTGTTGACACGGCGTGTAAACGGCGGCGTCCGCTACCCAGAAAAGCGTAGTTCTTATCATATCATTGCGCTTGCCGCGATATACCGACAGGCGTATACTCACTGGTAACCGACCTTGAAAAACTATGGCCAAACAAGAAATTCAAATCCCGCGGAATCGGCGGATCTC
Source organism: Babylonia areolata (assembly GCF_041734735.1). NCBI lineage: Eukaryota > Metazoa > Mollusca > Gastropoda > Neogastropoda > Buccinidae > Babylonia > Babylonia areolata. The sequence continues at coordinate 11,999,751 of NC_134888.1, read as the reverse complement.
CCCGAAGAAGAAAAATGGACAGGAGTAACATGCTTTCTTGCATGTTTTCATTCTTTAACACAAACGAAATATGACCCAGCTCGCAATGTAACACATTAATTCTAAGTAATTATATTTTGATATCTCGATAGTCGATACGTAATTATGACGAAATTGTTAAAGTTAGTGGGAATGCTCATGTTTGACTCAACGTTCGTTGCTGGAGTTCTGGGTTTATTTTCTTTAACAACGTGGATCTGGAAATCTACCGATAAACGCTGATTATTTTTCCTTGCGAACTTATCAAACTGTGATTATTATTCTGGCTAATGTGTCTGTGTGTGTGTCTGTGTCTCTGTGTGTGTTAATGATAAATATGAGAATACAGAAGGTCAATATCACAATTTATTTTAACTGAAGAAGTAAAACTGAGGGCAATAAGATGGTCAGTTTACAGGTGAAAGAGCAGCAAAGTGCATCATTTGCTAAAAATTCCATAATAGTCAACCAACAGTGAAATTAGGTGAGACTGGATATAAGACTGTCAACGGGTACAGCACACAGTGTGGTGACATTTTAAAGTGTGCTGGACAGAGATTACATACAAAAGGCTGGTTTGTCTTTACAAATCAGAAAACAATTAGACGAAACAAAACGCCTGTACAGATGGCCATCCTGACGAGTTTCAGCCTGCCTATGATCCAAGGATCTACTGTCTGTTTTGTGGCTTCCCTGCTAATGTCCATAACTGGAGAAAAACACATAAAGTCTTCCCAGTAAAAACCAAACCACAAGATGGATTTCAGGCAGCCATTCTAGGTGTCTGAAAAGATCGAGATGACAACAGGGCAAAAACGGTATGACAGAATTTAGGCAGCAAGCAGGGAGGACCTTTTTCATAGGATGCTGTGTACCATATGATGTCTGCAGTGCCAGCCTCAGAACACAGGAACATTCCTGCTTGATTTACCGACACAAAAAAACCCAAACCGTCCCCGTCCTAGGAATGAGGATCCTTAACAAGCCAGGTTGCACACTTTCCTCAAAATATGTCAACATTTGGAGGTAAATAATGTTGAACAAGCCACGTTGTCTGATCTTGTATCCAAAACGCAGTTTTGCGGGGATATAGTTGATGCATACACTACAAAGCACATGTTAAAGAACAAACTTCCTGAACACGTTGAGGCAGATATTTTGATATTAAGATCAGGCAAAAATACCAATGTGGTAACTTAACCCTCAGAACAGCTTCATGGAAGATCCTCAACCTGTAGTTTGACACCACCCAGACAGAAGATTCAAAGGCAAAAAATTTCGGAATCGAAACAGCAGCAAAACTTAACAGAAGGGATACAAAATAGAGGTTTTGCCACCAATTAAGTGTATCCAGGATCACAAAACATGAAGTCTATTCCAGGGAACATGAATTTAGCCCTCCGTCATTGTTTGTTATGACTATGGGACTGATCCGTCCACAAAAGACATGGCCCATCTTTGTCGGTCAGGGCGTGTTGTTTGAACCAGTCAACTTCAAAACAAACGTCGCTTTATCATAAAAAAGGAGAATTTCTGGCAAACCTTGTGAACAAGCTGAGGCTCATAACTGTGCTTTGTGAGATGTTTGTGGCAAATGGACACCCAGCACTTCACAGCCAAATTGATGCAGACGCCCTGATCGTTGAAAATGTTGAAACTGCCATCAGACATACAGCTGATCATCCTGTTGTGGTCATTGGAGAAGACACTGACCTGCTGATTTTGCTCTGATACCATGTCAGCCCAAATTTTCAGTTCAGGTTCTAAGTCAGAGATAAAGAAACGAGTGTGGGTCATCCAGAGGCTACAGCAGGCACTTGGAGAGGATATATGCCAGGCATTACTGTTTGTGCATGCCATCACATGATAATTATGCACAACCTCAAGGTTGTTTGGGATGGGAAAAAGCATACCCACACTAAGGGAGCTGAAGGCAGAAAACATCTTTCAGAAAGCGGCTGAAGTGTATTCCAAATAGTGGAAGGGGTGGTGTCTGCAAGCGAGATTGTCATCATCTTGTACAACGGAAAGTGGGTCTAATCACCCAGCTTTGTACAGGTCCACTCTCTGCCACCAACCAGTGACGCCAGCAAGTATCACGATATGTGGTCATATCTTCAAGTACCACAATGGGTGCACTGTGACTGCAACCTGAATCCAGAGGACAAGGGATGGCGTGAAAATGACGACCATCTTGAGCCTTTCATGGCTGACCCGCCTCCTGCTCCAGACACACTTAAGTAATTGGATACAGTTGCCAGTCAGTCATTCAAGGTGGTGGATCTGCAAGAAACATGGACTGGCTTGCTCTGTTACATGTGGTAACTGCCGCAGTGTTACTTATGCTAATTCTCCTGTGATTATCTATGGAGGAAGTGACAAAGGAATACCAGGGCAAACTGATCTTATGCTTACTGGTGACGGACACACAAATCAGTCTTTAACTGTTGTGACTTATGTTATGAATATGATTTAATTTTTCAAGGCTTTTCCAACGAGGTGCAACTTCTGCATATTCCCGCAAGAATTTGTAAAGTAGGTCATTTGTACAAGGTATCGTGTAATGTGACCTAATTTTCAGCTAATAGGACAGTGACCTGTGGGTCCTAGAGTTGATCTTCAGATTCTACAAACCATGTAGAGTAATATTCTGCAAAAGAAAATATATTGCAGCAAACTCTCCTGTGATATCTTTGGAGGAGCTGACCAAGGAATGCTCGGGCAAGCTGATCTTATGTTGACTGGTGACTGACACAAATAAGCCTTTTACTGTTGTAATTTATCTTATGAATATGGTTTGATGACAGATTTGACCGTAATTTTTCAAGACCTTTCCAACGAAGTGCAATTTCTGCATGTTCCCACAGGAATTTGTAAAGCTGGTCATTTGTACAGGGTATTGCGTAATGTGACCTAATTTTCAGCAACAAAGACAGAGACCTGTGCGTCCTAGGTTTGTTTTTCAGATTCTACAAACCATGTAGAGCTATATTCAGAAAAGAAAAAAAAATCTGGGAAAGACTGTAAAATGACCATCAACAATCGCTTTGCTGAAAATATAGTGCAAGACAGGATTCCAAACTTTCATTATAAAAAAGCTGACTGGACCAAATTCTAAAACATTCTTTCAGTTGCCATATGAAATGAAATGTTAAAACACTTACCTGAAACGTTCCTTAGATTTATACACAATCATATATTCATTGTTGTTGATCAAACGGAATGTTGCCGTCTTTATAGAAACAATCGATAGTGGTTTGTTTTTCAAACAAGACAATCCAAAAACTGATAGAAGGTAATTACAGGGTAACTGCTTTGACTTCCTATACTGGAAAGTTAATGGAAAATTTTATGCTTAACAGGTTCCTTCATTACCGTGAAAGAAATTCAATAAATCAAGCAGGCTTTAGATAAGGGAGAAGAGCGATACATTATTTAGTTGATATTACTACTACGACAAAATATCAATTTGTTCGAAGACAAAAAAAACGACACCAGAAACATATGATCAAGTATGGCAATCAAATGTAAACTAAAATCCATTTGTTATCATGATGCATATTTAACTAAACGGTAGCTTGTAAGTAATAAAGTAATCAAGACAAAGATGGGAAATACTAACTCTAACCCCAGATCACTTGGCATAAGAATCTCACAAAAATCAGTAATACTTTTGAACATCTTGACTTACGATCTATCACAGTCTTTATCAACTAATGTGAATGGGTACAGTTTGCAGACGATATCTGCTCATGGATGAAAATGACGAAGAAAAGACATACCCCTATTAGGTCAGTAAATCATACAAAGAAGCTATGCCAAGAAGAACTGAACTCCCCCAATCCACACAACGAAAGCAGACCATGCATGAGCATTCTTCAAGACTTTGAAGAGTTACTATCAGCAGGGTTGTCAAAGATGGATGCGCACCGATGCTGGCAGAAGAATTGTTCCAGAGAATGTTTCTGCACTTTTTGCGAAAGCTTACATGAAAGCAGCCACATTGAACAAGGCTGCAAGTAGGTTCTGATCCAGTGGTATCTCGCCAGAAAACCATACGTTTTTCGAGACCACGAGTTTGCAGCATGTGCAATGTCACTGAAAGAGATGGCTCGACACCCAGCAGGCCTAAGCCTACAACTCAAAAGTCAGGGAATGACTTTATCTCGGCGACTTCAGTTCTTTTCGACAGGAGGACTGTCGGCTAATCACACAACTGTTCCCACAGCATCTGATGGTACTTTTTCAGAAGTGTCGCAATAGACTTGGACAAGTGCCTCAAAGAAACAGACTGCCACTACAATGACCAATTCACCAAATCCGAGTTAAAAGGGAAATTCAAAGAACACACTGACATTCTTTTGATTTCGGCCAGAAAGCATTACAAATAAATGTATTGACAATTGTGGTTTGTAATCCACGAGAAAATCTCAGAAATTAAAAGCTAATTTCGAATTTGTTTCAACGATTGTTGTTTTTGTCTTTGTTCTGCGTTTGGTCCAGTATCCAATTACATGTGGTACCATTTCAAAACCAGTATTGGGATATTGCACCATTTGCTACAATTTGAATTTTTCTTCTTCAAATGTTGAAATCTAAAATTTCGCAAACGACGTCTCCGGCACCAATAGCCCAGTGCCTTGGCTATCACTTACCGATGAGAGATAAATATGTTGATTTGAATTCACAGTAAAATACATTATTCTTAGGGGGTTCAATATTCAGGTCTTTACCCTATTCTCCGTTTTATATACCCTGTAGTAAAGACGATTTTTGAGAAGAGAGTGTCTTCTCTGAGCACCAAAAATTCGGACACGTTTCCTAACCGTGCCGATCATGACAAAAGGCAATCTCTTCGTGGCACGCGTTGAGACCATTGTGAAACACACACACACACACTCAGACACACACACACACACACACACACACACACACATATATATATATATATATATATATATATATATATGTATGTATGTATGTATATATAAATGCGTGTGTTCGAATGCCCGCGCAAATTTTCATACATAATTTCATACACATAATTTTCATTGAACACACACACACACACAAACACACACACACACGTCTTTGATAGCTTTACCCTGCTTCGCGTCGGTGAAAGGCTGGTTGTCTCTTCAGACACATTCGCGCTCGTGCGCGGACAAATGCTCTCACATAAATTATGACGCAAGCACAGCCACACGCACACGTGCACACACACATGACGCACGCATAATGTGTTATGTACACACACATATACATACACACATGTATACATTCACGCGCCCACTCACACACACACACGCGCGCACACACACACACAACCTACTGTTGCAAACCGTATGTGGAAGTGTATCAAACTTCTTTCTTTTTTTTCTTTTTTTTTTTTTTTCAGGGGTGTGAGGGGGGATGATGATTTATTAACATTTTTTATACTGCCAGAGCCTAAAATTAAAGCTATTTAGGCAGTAACTGACCTGCATGCTATTTTTTTTTTTTTAAATGGATCATTATATACATGAACTAAATAAAAGATTTGCCTGGCAATGAAAATAAAGAACAAGAAAAATACAAAAGATCCGATACTGAAACATACATGTTAGTTCCGAAGTACACCGCATAAAACATGTCACAGTTAGATACAACATCACATACACTAGATTTGACACAAATAATCCAAACGGGGGCACTGCATAAAAACCTGTACGCAAGACAAAAGTTGGCAGGAATAAGTAAACCAAAAATACGACTATTAAAGAATATACAGTGAGATTACGATATCAATTTCAGGAGTAAAAATATCTGTATGTGTGCAGCCCAATGCAGTAAATAAAATGTCACTTTGTGAGAGAAAAAAAAAAAGCAAAAAAAAAAAAAAAAAAAAAAGCATCGGAGCCTGAGTAAAGTGGATAAAACGTGACCCATTTAATAAAATATTACAATGAGACTAAATGAACAATTACAATGTACGAGCATTCAAATCGCACATTATACATGTTAATGCAGATTTAAGGAAAAAGCAATGTAGGCTTATACTGAAACCATTATAAACCAGAATCCCGTCCCACCATCGCCCCAGCATCCCTAACGGCTCAAAGAGCAATGGAGGGGCGCCATCCAGGCCACTGGTAGCACCTTACAACTGCGAAGTTAATAGCATGCATAATCAATATATACATAAAAAGTATAAATTTACACAAGTTAAAAGAGGCATCCGGTCGTTAATGTACGAATCAAATGTACGCATTTATATGGATAAAAAATATAGAATATGTCTTTATTACCAAGTGTACCGGGGTCACAAGGAATATTGGGGGGAATAGTACATAACAAGGTACGAACATAAATCGATCGAAAATCATACACAAACACAGATACAGCGGAAATTAGGATACATACAAGTGCATATAAACTTGTGCATACTCACACACACGCACACACACACAATGTGCGCGCTCGCGCGCACGCGCGCGCGCACACACACACACACACACTCTCTCTCTCTCTCTCTTAGTCTCTCTAACTGACACACACACACATTTGAACAGAAGCCGCATATTACATGTGGATGGGGCTGATGACTAGATCTTCAGGTAGATGGTTGTTGATTGCACAAATCTAAGTTGTCGTACTGGATTTGTTCGAGAGACACGGCATTGACTGCTTTCGGGAAAAAGCTATCGACCTTGTTCGTCAGGGGACGTCTCTCTAAAAGTTAAAGTTGCGAGTTCGTCGATTGTCGTACTTGTGTAAATGCTTCACAATGGGTCTGGGGGAAAACGGGAGGAACGAAGTACTGTGTGTGCTGTTCGAACTTCAAAGGAAAAAAAGGTGACATCGCAACGAATACCAGCCACGAACCGATTGCATAGAGTGTGGCGAGCTCAGAATCACTTCGTGAACTGAACTGAAGCCAACTGAGGACCGCACCCTCAGTGGCGATGATATTCCTTCACATTTTACGAACAAGGTCTTCAAAACAAGCACGGTATGTGACATTTTGAATCGAATATTCATTTTCATGTTTCAAAATATATTTGTTTCAATTCAACAGCCAAGCCTAAGAATGTTTGGGTCTGATTTCTCAAAGACGGATGTTTATACTGTCTTCATTTCTCACACACGTATCTGCCTAATGTTTGAATCCAAAAGCACAATTTAACCTTTAAAACGAAGAATTACAGTACACCAGCTGGCCGGTTTTTTCAACTTCCAGTCACCAATGGTGTATCATTCAACTGGATTTGTGTGTGTGTGTGTGTGTGTGTGTGTTTGTGGTCACATTCTTAGCTGTGATTTTTATTCAGCACAGATATATACATCTCTGACACATAGTACAAAACTGACTAGGTGTACCCCTGAAACAAACACTACAAAGCATTTGCACTATACAACATTTGTCAGCGCATACTTCTTTCAAGTGGAAATGCTTGCACATTTTCAGAAAGTGCTGTAACAATGATACTGAGACAGTGAGATCCTTGCTACTTCCACAGACAGTGTGAATGTTTACACACACACACATAGATAGATAGATAGATAAGGCATAGTTATTGCTGCAAATTTAAACAACTCACTGGCTTGAGATTCTGCACATGCATAATGCAGTGGATAGATCTGACAGATTTTGGGGGTTGTGTGCAGTTTGGCTGAAAATGTGTAACTAAAACAAATGTCATAACATTCAAGCTATAATTATATATTTTCTTTTTTTGTCACAGCTGTCAGATGTGCAAGTCCAAGAAGACATCACTACTACTTCTGCATCAGCAGTGGAAACCAATGCTGCTGACAGTAAATTGAGTAATTTTCAAAATTTAACAAATTTGGAAGTGAAAGTATGTAATGATCTGACAGCTTTGCTTCCCCCTTTTCACCAATTTGACACTGATGACACAGTGAAAGATGACTTATTAGGGCCTTGAAGACTGTTTTGTCATAAAATTTAGACTGAAGGGGGCTTACAGTAGTGGGTGTCAATTTGTAGAGTGTGTGTGTGTTAGTTGAGAGCAGATTGATTCAGAAGGATCATTGGTATTGACAAATTGTGTAACACAGTCAGCTTATCATCTGTATAAGAGGTGTGTCTTGGATACTTGCGTTGTGGGTCACACACAGGAACTCAATGTTTCACAATACCCACGGGAAAGTCTCCAGACCCAGGGCAGAGATGTCTTCAGGGTGACTTGAACAGCCTACTCCTACAAACCCGCACACTGCAGAGATGCCTCTTGGCGGAGCAGGGTTTGGGTGGGTGATAGTCTAAGCACAGTCATGCAAGTGGCACCCTTCCAGGTGTTAACCCAATGGAGCTCAATCCTGAGAAACACCTCCCACTTTTTTCAAAATGAAGCTATAAGGCTGATCATTGGAACAGCAAAAGACACGCCCACAGAAACCATGCGATACCTGCTTGACCTTCCTTCAGTGCAGGCCAGAAACAAGTTAGAACAGGTCAAGACTTACTTCAAAGCATTAGAAAACCCTCAAAACCCACTGCATGACGCAGTCAAAGACCCAAAAGGCAGCCGTCTAGGATGAGGAAGATCATGGATGGGGCAAGCAGAAGACACAATCCAGCTAGTATGCCGACTACAAGACCTGAAAGAAACAAAAGAATGGGAGAAAAACCCCGAAAACCTCAACCATCTATTCAACACAGCCATTTCACCCACTCTAGTAAGACATTGTCGGGAATGGCCAGAGGGCAAAACTGATGCAGAAGTGAAGCTACTCATAGAAGAAAACAGTAAAGAAGAGGACATCATCATATACACAGATGGCTCAGTCACCAAAGACCAATCCGGTTGGGGATTCACTGCGAAACAAAATGGAAAAACAGTTAGGGAAGAGAATGCTGCCTACAAAGTCACAACCTCCAGCCTAACGATGGAAGTTGAAGCTGTGACACATGCCTTCCAATGGCTATCGTCCATCCATACGCCCGGAAACCAACATGCCATGATTCTAACCGACTCAATGAACCTCATACAGAAAATTGAAAACGGAATGGGAAGCCCAGAGTGGCATAAGGCAATGTGCAACTTTCAGATGAAAAAACTCACATGGTCATACTGCCCAGGACATGCAGGTGTTAAGGGAAATGAGCGAGCTGACAGACTTGCTGGTAACGCAACACCAGCGAGCGGCCTACATCTAGGAAAATCGGAAATCCTCAGAAAAGTCAAAGAATATCAAAAAGAACAGGTACAAGGCCATCACACCATCGATCGCCTCAAAGAAATAAAAGCAGAGAGAGGGAGCGCCATAAGTCTAACATGAAAGGTAGAGCACGATGCTTTGCAAATCAAACAAATATCGGCATCATTTCCAAACCAACATTGCGCAGATTTCTTCAAAACGGAACAGTCTCTGTGGGCTTTTCCAAATACAACAGACTGAGCAACACACTAGATGCCACGTTCTTGGCATCAGAGATCTTTTCCCATCCCTCTAGCAGCCAATCAGTGGCAGCCTCTGTGCGTGTGTGTATGTGTGTGTTTGTGTGCATGTGTGGGTCTGTATTTTTGAGTGCGTTTGCGCATGCGCGAGAGTGTAAGTGTACACAAGTGTCAGGAGAGTTCTGTGCACGTGCGTGTGTGTGTGTGTGTGTGTGTGTGTGTGTGTGAGGGGGAGGTGGGGGTGCAGGGGGAGGTGGGGTAGAGGATGAGGTATGTGAGTGTATGCATGCCTACACTGTGGGAGCAACAGGATATTGGAACGTATATATATATATATCTTTGTATATATGTGTGTGGGGTTGGGGGTGGGAGATATGGGCATATGTGTGTGTGCTTGTACAAGTAAGTGTTCATCTGTGTGTGTGTGTGTGTGTGTGCCGTGTAAGCTGCGATACGTAGACTAGAAATGAGTGTGTGGAGGAGGGGGGTAGAGGAGGTGCAGGGTAATGTGTGGTGTGTGTGTGTGTGTGTGTGTGTGTGTGTGTGTGTGTTGGAGCTCATGTACGTTTATATGTATTTAACTGTGCTTTCATATCTGTGAAACTTCATGTTTGGTGCTTATCTGTTATGCATGTGTGGGTGTATGTGTGAATGTGTCTTCATGTTTTACATTTATTTGCTTATTTATCATCATTGTTATCTTATTTATTTATTTATTATTATTATTATTTTATTATTATTATTATTACTACTACCTTTTTTTATATTATAATTATTATTTATTTATTTATGTAAGCTTATCTATTATTTATTCACCTTTTTTTTTCTTTTCTCAAGGCCTGACTAAGCGCGTTGGGTTACGCTGCTGGTCAGGCATCTGCTTGGCAGATGTGGTGTAGCGTATATGGATTTATCCGAACGCAGTGACGCCTCCTTGAGCTACTGAAACTGAATGAAGATTTTTTTTTTAAAGCTTTCTTATTGGGAATTGTGGAGTTTGAATGCTCCTGATATTTTTTTTCATACTGATGTGAACTGTAGCTGTGATTTCTCTTTTCTTCTTCTTCTTCTCTTTGAGGGAGAAAGGTGGGGAGGTGCAGTATGCTTCAAATCAGCTGAGATAACACTGACCATGGGGAAAAAAAAATCAAAACTTTGTAAATATAGACACTGCACTTCAATACAGATGTAGATCACACACATACACACACACACACATGCACACACACGCACAACATCCAAAACTGAATGGTGCTCACATCATAAATAAATCAGATTGTTTAAACAATTGTTTATTATTTAGCATTTAGGTATGAATGAATGAAACAAAAAAATAAAAGAAAATATCTTATTGAAGTGATTTTCTTCAAGTCTGTTTGTGTTTGACTCAGACCTGTTCCACAGCAGTGGCTGTGTGTTGAGGCTGAAAGGGTCAGGCAGGGAAGATCAAGGGCAGAAAGTGCTTTCAAACGCCAGTTGTTTGAAATGTCGATGCTGGATCTCTGTTCAAGCAAGGTGATGGGCCAAACTAACAGGCTTGAATGCGGCATCTGCCGTGCTGGTATGAGTGGGCAGAAAGGTGCGCCCCTGTGGCTAATGAATGGCTCATTGTGCTTTGTGAGACGCATCTGCCCTCATCAATATGCCTTTTCTCCCCAGAGGAAAACAATTATTACCCAGGCGTCCTGCTACTAGTGAGGAGTGGAAGAAATGGACTTAGGGTGATTGTCTCCTGGTCAGTGGGCAGTTTTTGGGCCTGCTAAAACTTGGAAGGCAAAGACATACACCCCTTCATGGGAAGGCCAGCTAGGATGTAGGGCCTGTGTGGAGCTGTTGTCACAACCACAGGGTTGTTGTAGGCAAGGGAGGGAAGAAGGGATGCCTTACAAACCTGGAAGGAATGAAGGGCATGTGTGTCCAGAGTGGCGCCCCTAAGTTGGACTGCCTCATCCCTCCTTGTACCAAGTTAATGCATCTCTAGCCCTGTGGGTGAGGAGGGAGTGTGTGTAGGTCCCTTGAGGCCAGCTACAGCAGAGATGTGGATGTGGCCAGGAGCATATGTTCAAGCTTGCATGAGGCAGTTGTGTCTCTGTATGTAGTAATCCTCCAAAATGGAGAGAAGAAACTCTATACTAAGATATGTACAAATATGTACACAGGATGTATGTAGACTTCAGTGAGAGAAGATGTCAGGGAATGTGACCATGCCTATAGATCAATGCACAAAAAAGAACACATGCACAAGCATATATGTAGCAAACATGGAGATGCTCAGTAAATGGGAATGTGAACTGAAAAAGTAAAGCAAAATGTCTAATAGATATGTACATACACATGTGAAGATTGTGCCTGTATGTAGATGCACAGTCCTGAGCCTTGTGTACAGAAGTGTGGGGGGAAAAAAGCAAAAAAAAAAAAAAAGCGCATATATTGCTGAGATAGAAAATCTCAATGTATAGATAGAAGTGTAATGGTACCTGTTGATATGAAGAATGTATGAACATATCGCTGAAACACACACACATATGTATATACACCGAGATATGTGCATGCATGGATTTGTGTGTGTTCCCCCTTTTTTTTTAAATATTAAAATTTAAAAAATATATATTCATCTATTTATTTATTCTCTTTTTTTCGGGGGGTGGGTTGGGGGTAATTAAAATTTATTTTAAAAAAATGTTTTAAATAATACATCATTAATAATAACAAATGTATTATTGTTTCTGTTTTATTTCATTGTTATTGTGTTTGTCAAGAAAAGAATGGTAAGTGGATTGGTTTCTTGCAGAGCAAGTGCTGGGGGGTGAAGAGCCCAAAAAGTTGAGTGGCACACAGCCTGAGAAACAGAGGAAGGAAAATAGAGGTTGTCATTTGCTGACAGGAGCTGTTGCATAAAGCCCTCAGGTGGGCAGCAAGGTCCTGTGAGAATGCAGACCATCGCTAGTGGTCAGTGAAGGGGGCTGGAGTGACTGGCTGTGTAAGTGCAAGGGAAGTAACTGCGTTGCCTACTGCCCAAGTTTCAAAAGCGGAGTTGCCTCCCTTGGCGCCGAAAAATCGGCAAAGTGAAGAAGGCCTCTTCAGCACATATCCCCTTTTGTTACGCTTCTGCGCTGTAGAGGGAGGAATGTCATGTCGCATGCGGCAGTCCGTGGTTCGATGCCACCATAAATGACACGGGTGAAGGGAGGTAATAATAACGTCCCTTGGTGCCGGGGTCAATGCTGAGAGGTGGTGCAATTTTTGTTGCATGTCCCCCTAGCGGACCACCTTTCTACCTAAGTAGAGGGAGGGCTTCCCCGTCTGAATCGGTCACCACTGGACACAAGACGGTTGAGGGCAAGCCACATGACAGAGCCACAATCTGTGGGCGCGGACGTCATGTAACAGAGACAGTATGAGATGCTGATTGTCAGTTGGGGCTTGTGTCTGAACCACCACTAGTTGGGTAACAGCAGAGTCTAGTGGTGTGGGAGAGGGAACTGCCACCGCCGAGGTTGGAGGTACTGTGCATGCACCCGCGGTGTGGGCAAGGGGCAAGGCCGGTCCAAGGGAGGTAACCATGGCGATCACTGGTGGGAGTGCCAAAGCCGGGGTTGCCTACCTTGAATTTGAAATTCGGAAGGGGGGGGGGCGGGATGGGGGGTGCGTGCATGTGCGTGTCCCCTTCCTAAACGGTCGCTGTTGGACTAAAGATGGTTGGGGCATGCCACATGAGTGGCGTGCGATCTGTGGCCACAGGAGTGGACTGTGTGTGTGAAGTGGAGGACGTTAAGTCCGTGTTGGATTTCCTGAGAGGGAGCACACTTGTTCCTTGGAATTGTGGGCATGGGGAAAGAAATAGAGGGCGACTCATGCACTGCCAACTGGCAGGGCCGAGAAAACGCAGTGTGCGTTGAGACTGATCGCGGATCAATTTCTTCTTCTTCTTCTTCGTTCGTGGGCTGCAACTCCCACGTTCACTCGTATGCACACGAGTGGGCTTTTACGTGTATGACCGTTTTTACCCCGCCATCTAGGCAGCCATACTCCGTTTTCGGGGGTGTGCATGCTGGATATGTTATTGTTTCTATAACCCACCGAACGCTGACATGGATTACAGGATCTTTAACGTGCGTATTTGATCTACTGCTTGCATATACACACGAAGGGGGTTCAGGCACTAGCAGGTCTGCACATATGTTGACCTGGGAGATCGTAAAAATCTCCACCCTTTACCCACCAGGCGCCGTCACCGTGATTCGAACCCGGGACCCTCAGATTGACAGTCCAACGCTTTAACCACTCGGCTATATCGCGGATCAATTGAATAAAGAGAAATGACACCGCTGACCTGAATATGATGAAAACAAACCCTGAGAAGCTGCCGGAGGCGGCGTAGGAGGTAGTGGAGGTATGGAGTCGACCGGAGGGAGTGGAGGAGGTGGAGGGTTAGCGTTGTAGATGAAGCCTGAGGTTGAGGGTCCAGTGTCAGATCATATCATGTCAATATGAAGGCCTTTAGGGCTGTAAGGCCTTTTGCCTGCTGGAAATGGGGGGAAGTGAGAGCCCCCATAATTGTACAGAGAGATTTTTGTAATCTAATAGTGCGCAAGGCTTATTAATGAGTAATGAAATGAGTTTTGAAATTAAGAGGAAATTTTTTAAATTAAGTGCCAACACAATTCTAGGTATCCACTGTGTCCGTCGGTCGATTGTGATCGCGCCTTAATATGAGCTTGATCGCCCAATTGGGCCAAGTAGTTTTGTGACCTGTTGTGATTCATCATCAGACATAAAATGAGAGCGCCAAAGAATCGATAGACAGAAAATACGGAAAAAAAACTTTGCTGTATGCAGAGCACAGGAGCAGGAGTCAAGATGGCTGCTGGAAAAAGACGGCGCTAGTCAGGGATGCAAAGGGGAGGTAACCTACTTCGGGAGGCTATTGGCCATAGCTACTTTTGTTTTCTCCGCATAGGCGGGTAGTAGTTTGCACAGGACAGGAATCAGACCTTGCTCTCAAGGCACGGTTGTATCAGTTGTGCTTGTTGTTAAACTTCAGTCCCAAGTACTGAAACTCACTTACAACCTCAGTTTTGTCCTCATCAAAAATCCAGAATTTTTCTTACTTTGCCCTAAGAGAAAATTATTACTTTACACTTTTTGGCATTAAGAGTTAGCTTCCACTTCTCACAATACTGTCTCATTGCAGTAAGACCTTTCTGCAAACCTGTGGTTGTCTCTGAAAAAAATCAGTGTCATCTGTGCAAAGCAGAACAAATAGTTTTAAGAAAACATTCTGTTCACTCATATTTATTTTCTTAACTCACTCGGGACGACAAGTTTTCTCCCTTGCTTTTCCCCACAGACGGCCCATTTGTAAGGGTTTGGAAAAAAATTACAAAAAATTCAAAATACTGTGTAAGAAAATGAAACTTTCAGAACTGGTTTATTACGTGTTGAGCTATTACATATAAAAAATTTTTAAAAAATCAAATTTCTCATCTTATTTTTACAGTTTTGCCATATGTAGAAAATACTGCCAATTTTTCACCCCGAATCACCATACCCATGCTCGCTTTCTGCATTAAATTCGCTTTCTTCTTCGTCATCATCCACCTCTTCAATGTCAACCTTTCATTTTGTAGCATTTCAAGTACTTCAGCAACCCTAAATCGTTGCCGTCACTGCTTTGTTCGCTTCACAACATTCTGAGAAGAACCCGCTTTGCTAACAGGCTGGCATGCGAGCAGACGACGGGTCAGTGACTTTGTCAGCGTGTGTGCGAGACAGGCCACACATGCCAGGCTGACCAATCACACTGTTCGATTGTGGAGTGACCCAGAATAGCGCACTCTTCTTGGCTAATCACAAAATCACGTGTACAGTGCGTGATGGAATTTTACTTTCGAAGAATGCTATTCCATTCCTTCGTCCGAATCCGAATATGTTTTGTGTAGGAATGCGTGAGCATTCCTTCGTCCGGAGAGAGTTAAATTCATTGGCAATAGTTGCTTATCCATCTAGATCATCTTCTAAGTAAGATTGCACATCATTAAAGAACAATGCAAACATTATCGGGGATAGATTTTCTCCTTGGAGATTTCATCGTTAACCACAATATGAGTTTAATTACACATACACACACACACACAAACATCCAATTAACAGGTTTAGTACTGGAGAATAAGAAAGAGAGAGAGAGAAAGATAAAGATCTCTCTCTTTCTCTAGAGAGACATAGAGATCTATGGAGTTCAAGCAAAAACATTTTCAAGTAAATGGTCCAGAATGACAGGATAACACCCCACCTCCCACCCCACCCCCAAAAAAAGAAAGAAATACAAACCAGAAACAAAGACAATAGTATAAACCAAGAACATTTTAACAGACTTTCCAGAAGATTAAGATGTATATGCATTGAAAGAGCCCTCTGCATACCCATAAATGGGAGAAAATATACAAAGTGTTACAGAAAAAATATAAATGAAAGGTAAACACTCACAATCAAAAAGGATTAAAAAAAAATTACTAAAACTTGGTGAATAGCTACTGGACAAGTAAAGTGAAAAGAGGTTCTTGAGCAGAGGTGTTGGTCAAATTCACAGACGTGATAAATCACATTATCAAATTGCAAAAAAGCTGGAATTATATTTTTCATGTGCGCAATGCAGCACAACAGAAGCAGGTTTTTTGGGTTTTTTTGTTTTGTTTTTTCCAAATCAGCTGGAAAGTCACTGCCATTCTCAGTGTTTCAGATACAGAATTGTGGGTTTCAACTGCACCCAGAACCATATGTATCTTATTGACAACCATACTGTTAAAATCTCATAAAACCTGGCAACAAATAAACACACAAAATGACTTCATTTATGCTTGGATGTCATGTATCTAAAGATACCATATTTGTGTTCCATTTAAAACACAATTATCATATCAATATCAAGGCATGCAGGCCTGACAAAGCCTTTTGCCCCCCTTGAAGTGGGGAAGAAAGAGAGAGTACCCACATATGTCTGGTGCATTTTTCAACATTGAGTGCGCTATGCTTGAAAAATCAATAAATATGAAAATGAGTTTTGTATTTAAAATTTTGTAAATGAATATCAAGATTTGCACGTTTTTACTTAAACTTTTAATAGTTTGTAGGAATGGTCTCTTGTTGCACTGTTCTCATTCAATTATAATATGGACTGCTGGTTATAATCTTCTCTAGTATAAATTTCAAAATAAATCTGTTTTGTGTATGTATAACATTCACTTATTTTACACTGTCAAAATTAAAAGTATACACTTACATGTGTGTACAACGCATCACACCATAATCGTTTTCCCTGAAGTTCCACAGGCCGCCTATCTCCCCGCTTCTCTCCAAAATAAGGACTTTGAAGCCATCTTCACGCAAACATTTTCCTGTAACAAGACCAGAAATTCCTGCACCAATTACAATGGCATCAGTTTCCATCATAGTTTCTGTCTGCTCCATGATGTTCAGATCTAGAACAAAAACTTTTTTGTTCTTGATTTAAGTTGTCGCTGGCTTGGCTGTGAAAGTGAAACTAAGACCTTTGGCCCGTGGTCAGACTGACTGGCAAGAAGTGGGCGGTCGACAATAAGCACACTCCTGCGTCCAGAGTTCATGGTTTGCAACATGTACATTCAGCACGTACTCACGTGTATTGCTGATAATAACTCTTATCTGGAGCCGCCACTGTCTATATTTTTCTTTCAGCCAAACCCATGTGATTTGTGAACTTCCGTGTCTGCGCACAGTCTTCGTGACGTCATGATCCGGCAGAACTTTTCAGTCGACTGTACAGTGACGATTGTACGTGATTGTAAGTATTGTCCTTCTTCAAACTAAAGTCTCGAATAAGCGTTGGGTTACAAGTAGATAATAACCGCCCAACTTTTAATATTTCTTATTTTGTATTTGTTATTTCTTTGGAAGTGTACATCATGTAACAGACTGTATTCTTTTTTTGTCGTCTGTTTCGTGTCCTCATCAGTGCGCCATGTTCACCTCTTGCTAAAGTCACAGTGGACGATTATTTCACCTTCCGCTTTGTTGACAATTCTCTTTTGACGTATATAATGTTGAATATGCACAGTTTAATCTATTTTATTATGTTGGAATGGATATTTAACATTTTTGCGTATCGTGTGATCTCTGTGGTTTTGATGAATCGAAGTGGGGTGAGGACAGTGACGATCTGGATCTATTATTAACTTACTTAACGGTAATCTTAGTACGTGCTCAAGGCCACGTTTATGACGCATCATCTTCGTTTCTTGTTAAAATTGTTATTTTTATTATTATTTTGTGTGGTAAGTTGAAACATGTAATCAGGAAGAAAAGTATATATATATACATATATATATATAAAACCCGCTTGGCGTATTCTGATGTTTTTCTTCTAAGTAAGTTACTTCCCTTAAGTTCTCAGTGCAGTTTGTCTTGAGACTGAAGTTGTTCCCCATGAATTCGTGGGCGTGGCGGTTTTACAACTTAGGGGTCTAACGCGGTTGGCTTTTTGTTTCTTCAGTTCTTGAGATAATGATAAGGAACGCCATTTCATGTGTTACTCTGTGTACGGTTATGTATGAATCATATTTCTTTGTCAGTCTGAAGTCTGCCCCCAGTCATAAATTATTTGTGCATCATTTGAATGTTTAGAAATATAATCACTCATTAATTTTTGGTCTTTGAGTTGATATATGCAAACACAGTTACTGAAATCTTTTTGTTCATGCTTTCAATGTTGGTTACATCACAGCATTCGTCTTGGAGAAAGAACAGCAAGAGTTTCTTGACCCATCTGTCCATTTTTCAGTCTTGGTCATTTCAAGATTAGTGGGTTCTTGTCGTTTCCTTTGGATTGTGCATCTGGCAACCAGGAATAACAAGCCTCACTGCTCCCCCAAGCATAATTGGATGAAATGTTGCATTTTTTTTTTTTTTATAAAGTGTTGTTAACTTAGGCTACACACCACCTCTCTGTCATTCAGTCTTCCCCTTGTGAAATTAGGCCAGCTTATCCAGAGCACAGCTGGAAAGTGCCTGTGCAAGAGATTGACTGAGACACATGGGTGCTGATGTACTTAGATTACTATATCTTTGGAACCACTCAATCAATCTTGCTTAGTTGCTGAATAATGCAAAGACATTCTTGCATATTGTAAATAATTCTTGTGAAATAGCATCCTGCTTAAAGTTGTAACACTTTCCATGTACAGCTTTCTCTCTCTTCATTAGTTCTGTCAGTGTCAGTTTTGTCATTTGAGTTGAATGGCGAATCAACACTGCTGTCAGATTCTTCCCCTGAGTTACTATTGGCAGCGAATTGAGAGTTTGGACTTTCATCCATAATAATATTTACAGTGTCACCTAAAGTATACTGAGGTGAAATACGAATTCCATTAGAATTGCTGGATTAAGCGTCCGTAGCAAGTGTTGAGCAATTGCAGTTAAGCTTATTTCGTTTGTAGTCAAAACGTGGTGAAAATGATATGTCTGGTTCAGAGACAAAGGCAATACTATATTGAGGCTGAAGGTGATGGACTGACCTTTCACCTTATATAAACATTGTGACTTTGTGTGATTCAGGGCAGAGAAGTGTGGTGGGAAGTCACTCTAATAGTTTTGTTGCTGGGCACCGCGTTCAGTGGTGAATCCATACTGTCAAACCACGTCACCTCAAGGCGCAGAAGGGTTAACCCTATTTGAAATACTATTGTCATCTAGTATGGCAGTGTTGACTATGGGTAACACACTTTGGGGATTTACAAAATGTAGGCAATTTACACTGACGGTCAGATGAAGAGAAATTATACTTATGATGTTGGTGGTGGTCACAATCACTGTTGTTGTAGTCATGCCGGGTATGGTGTGCAGTTGAGCCAGTGAGGTCATGTCAGATTGGTCAGTCTGGGGGGTGGTTGCTGACTGGCTTGAATACAGGTAGAACAATGTCAGTGTTGATGTCTAAACACCATGAGTCATTTTGACTCATTATCAGCTAGTGTCATCTGCTTCATTTTGCATGAGTAACTACCCTTTGGTGAAAGCAGTTATGGTATAAATGACAAATGCTAAAAACTGTTTCACAATGCATAAATTCGTTTACAATAAATTCATTGAGGAGGGGAAAAAAGTTCTTAGATTTGATCTTGACCCACTTTTGTATGAGACAGTAGTTGTCATCCAGATCAAGTCTGTGCTAGAAATTTCCTCTTTTCTGTCACTCTTTGTTTCTGCCTTTTTCATCCTTCACTGTTCTTTACTTTTTCTGCCTTCACAGTCCATTCCCCTTTCTTTTTACAAGCAAGCCTTGACACCTTTTTCTCTTTTCCGCAGTCTATTATTTAGTATTAACAGTGTTCCCAAAAACGTACATATGTGCGTAAATGACGCACAGATTTACAACTTTGACGCACAAAATTTTTACCCTGTGCGTCAATGTGACGCACACTTTTTCCTGAAACTAACAAGCATCTTACGGCTTCCAGGAAAACCGCGAAGCACGCATCGTGGGCCTAAGCTTAGGCTAGTGCATAGCAGACGAAACTGAGCTGGCCAAAAACGTGTTAGAGTAACTTCCCTTGCCGATGCAGGCAAACGCTTCGCCAGCAGCCTAGGTCTACTTCACCGAACAAGTAGTTGACTGTGTTTTCATTGTATTCAAGCATTTCGAATGTCCTTGTTTGGAGAAGGTGTGGGTTTCTTTTCATTTTCATTGTACAATTGTCTTCATTGATTTTTTGTATGTTTTCCTGTTGACCCTCAGAAATGTGACAATGACCCTCAAAAATTCCAGTCAAAGGGTCACAGTGACCCTCAAAAAATCAGGCCCATTGGGAACACTGTATTAAGTACTGTCTGTGCTGTTTTGCTCTGGCGATTAGGTAGTGAGATTTTAAACACTGGGATGGACACCAGCTGCCCATTTTGCAGTGTTATTTGCCATATGGCCTTTTTTATGTATTTTTTGTTTCGATTTGAAATATTGTTTTTTCCTTTTTTATATTTTTTTTGTAATTAATTGGAATGGCTGGCATCCTCAGCATGGCCTAGTCTTGTTGCCATAAGGAGCTAAATGGTTTGGATACTGTGTCAGGAACTGTGTTTTGTGCATTTGTCTTAGTGTTGTTGTTTTTTTTGTAGATGTGACAGTTTTGTAAATTGAATTGATGCGGTTGAACATTTGTATGGTTTGACCGTCCTGATATGGCCCTGTGTGGTCAACAAGAACAAGAACAATCCAAATCAAGTGATTTACTTTCCACTGCATTTCTGGTTATCTTAAATTGGTGAAGTCTAGTGAACATGCTGATCCTCACAGTTACGGGGTTTTTTTTCTGGGGAGGGATAAAATCAGGGAACCATGGCAAGAACATGTTGGTTTTTTTTTGGGGGGGGTTTTTGTTTTGTTTTTCTGCCCCATCATCTGCACCGTTTCAGTGGCATTACTCCCACGCCGCTCATTTAGATTCCCCCATACACGGCCACACCCGGGTTCGTCCGTCGTAGTTCCAGCGTCGGCAGTCCACAGGGAACCATCGATGTTAGGTCGCCAGGAGGCCACACACCAGACGAGACCCTGCACTGCTGCTGAGTCACTTCGGTGGTGTTCAGTGGTGCCTGTTCTGTTTTAACGTACATAGGACACCTCCTACTAAGCCCCCTACTAACGACAATAATGGCTTAGTCGCGGAGCCAGACTGAGTGAGCGTCCCTCCCAGAGTGGAGACCGCCACCATGTCCCTCAAACAACAGCCCTCTATGAATCTGCCGACACTGACGACATTGACAGGACTCACCCCAAGCACGGAAGTGGAGGGGTATCGAAACTGAGGTCACCATGAGAGCAGGGCATGAAAGGCCACAGACTTTGAGACTATTTTGTTTCTATTGATGACGATGAAGGAGGAGGAGAATGACGATGATGATGACGATGTTGCTATGGAGGTCCATTTTGGTTTGGGACTGCGTGACAAGGCTGTACTCTACGCTTCCTGTCATAATGATATCCCGGCGTTAACCAGGCCTGAGAGATACAGACACTTGCAGTGTTGGTCAGGTAATTTGAGCAACACACCCAAAGACGCATCCTTGAAGTGGATGACACTCGACTGTGTGGTCCCAGTCTCCCCATTTAAGCCCACAGCACACTCAACTCTGGGTAGGAGCCGGCCACGGGCCGAAAAACCCACCTCCGCTGGGATTCGAACCCACGTCCTTCCAGCCGTCAGTCTGCGACGCTAACCACTTCGCCACGGCGGCTGGTATGGCAAGAACATGTTTGTCCAAGGTGCTTCTGTGATTGCCGTAGCAGACTACTTAGCTTCTTTCTCTGACATTTTTCCAAGAGATTATATTTTTCCTGTGTTACTCTAAGTTTACACTAAAGCAGTACTTGTTTGTCTTACATTCTTATTGCTTTACAATTCAGCCTGATATTTTTCTATTACATTTGAACTGAACATTGGTAGAACTTAAGTGTACAGGGGGAGCAGGGGAAAATGTCAAAAACAAGAATGATAGTATGTATACTGCTATACGGTGTTGGGGTTTTCTTTTTGTGTGTGAATGCATGATAAAGAGGACATGATGAGAAATCATACAGTTTTACTTAGAACTTTGAATAATATTGTCTTTTATAAAATTGTCTATCCCCTATTCTTACACACACACACACACACACACACACACACACACACACACAATTTTACAATCAGTAGTTATGCACACACATATGTGTGTGCTCATGCACATACACACATTAATCATTGCACACACAGACACACTCGCACTTCCCATATCCCATAAGTGCAAAAACAGAGAAAGGAGGGAGATAATTAGATTTAAATTGCATGTTTATGATGATGATTGCTGGCAGATTTCAGAAAACCGTGAAAAGGAAAAGCAATCTCCAGAGTCACGACTAGTTACAGCCTCATTGGGCACCATGCCATTCTTTGGAGCCAAGGAGAAAAAACCCCAGGACCTTGTCAAGTCCTTGAAGGAGTCCCTTGGCCAGCTAGCTAAAGAGAAAGGGGAAAAAGAGGGGAAAAAGGTAGTTCTTTGTACTTATATTAGAATTCTTCCTTGCATGTGCTAAATATAATATATATGCTGTTTCTATATTTTAATTGTCACTTTTTATCTTATTTTGCATCATGAAGTATTTCTTACAGCTTGTATGGTGTCCAGTTATCTAACACATCCGCCAAAAATTATATATGAGTTATTCTCCAGAATTGGTGACAAGAATGTTGCAATCATGTAAAAATATCAAAATAAGCTTTGGACTACAATTTTTTTGTTGCTTTGGCAGGCAGTGATATATAGAATCTTAACCAGTGGAGTGCCTATAAAACATCAGCTGACGTCCTATAAAAAGTATTGCCATAGTGCCTGTAAGACGTCCACAGATGTCCTGCAAATGTTCCAATTTTTCCTTTATTGGAGTTTGGTTCAATTCACATAAACAGACTCTGGACAGTTAGTTTGATGTGTCTTGATTATAAAAATAATATTTAAATGAACATACATCAGGTGGAATATTCCTTTCTACATGATAATAATTTGCAAACTGACCATGTAATATGTGCGTGGAAAAGGGGATTGCATCATGTGCAAAAAAATGTGTTGAAAACTGTGTCCAGTAAAGCAAATAGTCACAGTCAGCAGATTTACACAATTCTGAAAGCTCTGTTTGTGGTTATGGACAGCTTCTGCGATGGAGAAGGATCTCTCTTGTCTGATGATTGGTTTGAAAACGAAGGTGGTTGACAACAACAGTGATGAAACTAAACTGACAGCCCATTTGATAGTAATACAGTGCATCCAGCCAATCAGACAGCGTTTTTGAACAACTGGCTATGACTGACAAAATACATGCAGCAGTGGGCGTTTGAAGAAGGGGAGGAGAGGGAGAGGAGTGATGTAAGAAGTCAGATACCAGCCGGAGGTCATCAAGGGGGCATGGCTTTTTGGAAGAGTGTACTCACATTTCAAAGCAGACAGAAGGGAATCGACAGCCGCCAATGCCCCACGATTTTCACAAAATGCAGGGCTGAATCTGCACCAGCCGTGAAACATGTGCTTTTTGTTTTTAACACTTTTTTTCCCCCGCTGAATCAGATGGATAATTTGTTTGAAGAGGTGGCAAGCCGGATGCACAGCATACACTTTAATTGGCCCACGTGCAACTTGAAAGGAGTGAACGTCATCAAAGAACTTCACCCTCTCACTTGCAAATGCTCTTTGCTGTCAAAAAGCTTGCCAGCTCAGTTTCTGAGACCATGATTGACCTTTTACGTTGACTTTACCCACCTTTGTTATTGTTGGGGCAGTGATTTACTTACATGTTTGCATGAGCTGTGATTTGTTTTCATAAACTTATAGCCTGTTTTAATTTATTCTACAGGTATAATCTGACAATAGGCATGCTATTTCTTGCTGTGTTTTGTTTCTTTTCTTTATGGATGTCATTATGTACAGGTGGAAATAGACTTTTTTGTTGCACAAAAATTATTATCTTGGCTTTAAATACCTGAACAGTTACCTACAATCAACCAAATTGGGAAGAAAAAAAGCCCAGAAGCAGAATCTACACTGATTTTCCTTCACGAAAACGTTTACTTTCTTTCTGTATCACCCATAGCTTTTGTGCTAGAATTTTTTGTGATTAATTACCGGCCAATACCCCCGAATCCTCAAAATTCCCTGGCAAGGGGAGAGCACTTTTTATTTTTTTATTTATTTTATTTTACAAAATGAAAATTCTCTGGCACTGAACTGGTTAATCAAAAGTTAGAAAATCAGTATTGCTGCTAGTTTGTCCAGTCTTGCAATATGAAATGGGGGTCTTGCAGGGCATCCTGTGTACTACAGTGTGACAAGCATGGGCCTGTACATGAAAATATTTGGTATATTTAATTAAACGATTATTGATACAGAAGATAAAAGTGAAGGTATAAACAAGTAAAATAAAGTACATAATTCCACATAATAAATGTTTGTACTGTGTACAATGTCAGCATGGATGTGTCATACTGAAATGGGGGTTAGGGGGTGCACGGGATGGGTAGTACCTCTAGAGGGGGGGTGGGGGGGGGCTTGTCATGCTCTTCTGGGAGTGGTTCATCCTCTATTGGTCCCCACCAGCACCCAGCTCTCACCTATGGGTCCTAGAAGCTGCTAGCATGCAGCAGCGCTCAACCCCCGGGCAACAGCTTTGACAGGCTGGCTAAACTAGGTGAGGGTAGCTGACGGGTCTCAAACCCTCAGTGAGTTAGGGCTTGTCTACCCAAGCATGTGAAGACTGGATCCGGCGGACTCGGAGGAAGAAACATTCATGGTTCAATGGAGAGGAAGGCGGTTGCAGCAGAGCACTGTGGAGTGCTGAGGGCAGGATGAGGCACATAGGACATCCTGGTCATCCACTGCATCCGTTTCCGTCTCCAGTCGTCTTGACCTTGTCTTGCCACTGGATACAGACAGTCTCGGACAAGAGAGTGAGGTCGACGGTGTGCAACTCCTCCTCACTATAAACAAAGTCATCGTGCAAGTCGTCAGTCATCCTTCATCCCATACCATCATTTTCCTCAAGCCCTTTGGCGACAGGCGAGCGACGAAGCGACAGGTGTGGGTACACTGGCAGTTGTAGCCGTGGACCTGCACACAGGCGGCTCAGGCCATAGGGTCATTTTTTCACTGACTGGAGCAGCGGTGGAGATCGGCAGCCCCCTGAGCGACTGAGCAGCCCTCTTCAGGACAGCACTGCTCACCTCCATGGCATGAGGAAGGGGCTAGAAAAGGTGCCCTAAACATTGCCTGCTCCACACCACCCTAGTCAGCATACCGCGGCTGACGGGGACCCTACTCAAGTGGTCGACACACAAAGGAAAGAAAGAAGAAAACAAGGAGCACCCCATTGACCATTGCCACATGGAACGTGCGTACGATTCTGGACAGAGGCGACTCAGACAGACCACAGAGACGCACAGCACTCATTGCAAGTGAACTAGCCAGGTACAACATCGACATCGCTGCCTTAAGTGAGACCAGACTGGCAGAAGAAGGCGAACTCTGTGAGCGAGGCGCAGGCTACATCTTCTTTTGGAGTGGTCACAGACCTGAAGAGAGACGTGAGGCTGGAGTTGGCTTCGCAGTGAAGACAACCCTCGTTGGCAAGCTGGCTGGGCCCCCGAAAGGAGTGAACAATCGCCTGATGATGATGAAACTCCCTTTATGCAACAGGAAGAAGTTTACCACCATTGTCAGCGCCTACGCGCCCACCATGACCAACCCCGATGAGATCAAGGACAAGTTCTACGAGGACCTGAACGCTGTCATCACCACTGTTCCCAACGCAGACAAGCTCATCATTCTTGGTGACTTCAACGCGAGAGTTGGCTGTGACAGCACCTCCTGGGAAGGCGTGATTGGGAAGCATGGAGTTGGCATCTGTAACAGCAATGGTCAACTACTTCACCAGACATGTGCCGAGCACAACCTTCTTATCACAAACACCGTCTTCTGCCTCCCTACCCATAACAGCACGTCATGGATGCATCCTCGCTCTGGGCACTGGCATCTCATCGACTTTGTCATCGTCAGGAAGAGGGACAGGCAGGGTGTACGAGTCACGAGGGCCATGTGCAGCGCCGAGTGCTGGACAGACCACCGCCTTTTTGTCTCCAAACTCGACCTCCGCATCCAGCCCAAGAGACGGCCTCAGGCATGAAAGCACCCAAACGCCTGAATGTCAACAAGCTGGAGCTAGGCAACGTCAAGCAGAGCTTTGCTGACACCCTGGAGGAGTGCCTTGAGTCCACCGTGCTGGACATCCAGAATGTGGAGGCAGCATGGGGCGCACTGCATGAGATGGTGTACAACACTGCCATGGAGTGCCTTGGGCCTTCTGCCAGGAAGCACAACAACTGGTTTGATGAGAACTGCACTGAGATCAAGCAGCTGCTAGAAGGCGAACGCCAAGCCTACAGAGCCCACATTGAAGATCCCAAGTCACAGTCAAAGAAAGACATACTGAAGAGCGCATGCAGCACCATCCAGCTGAAGCTGCGGCAGATGCTGGATTCCTGGTTGAACAACAGAGCTGATGAGAAATGAAGAACTTCTATAACGGCCTGAAAAAAGTCTACGGTCCCACCACCTCCAGATCTGCTCCACTCCTCAGTGCTGATGGTTCTACTCTGATCACTGACAAGGACAGGATCCTTGAGAGATGGGCTGAACACTTTGACAGCGTACTGAACCGCCCTTCCACTATCAATGATGAAGCCATCGACCAACTCCCCCAGGTGCCAGTCAGTGAGTCGTTGGATGCCATTCCAGCTTTGGAGGAGACCCAGAAAGCTATCCGTCTGCTATCGAATGGCAAAGCCCCTGGCTCAGACTCCATTCCAGCTGTCTACAAAGAAGGTGGTATGGCGCTGACTGAAAAGCTTCATCAGCTGTTCCAGCTCATCTGGCAGCATGAGGCAGTTCCACAGGACTTCAAAGACGCTTCCATCATACACCTGTACAAGTGCAAAGGAAATCGTCAGGCCTGTGACAACCATCGTGGAATATCCCTGCTGTCCGTTGCAGGCAAGACTCTGGCCAGAGTGCTACTCAACCGTCTCGTAGTGCACCTTGAGCAAGGTCTCCTACCAGAGAGCCAGTGTGGCTTCTGGAAAGAACGCGGGACTATCGACATGGTGTTTGCTGCCAGGCAGCTCCAGGAGAAGTGTCAGGAACAGAACGCCGACCTTTACTCCACCTATGTTGATCTGACGAAGGCCTTCGATACTGTTAGCAGAGATGGCCTTTGGAGAATCATGGTGAAGTACGGATGTCCCAGAAAGTTCATCACCATCCAACGGAGTCAAGCAAGGGTGTGTTCTTGCCCCCACCCTGTTCATTCTCATGTTTTCAGCCATGCTGACAGATGCCTTCAGAGACGCTGATGTAGGCATTGGCATCAGGTACCGCACAGATGGCTCACTCTTCAACCTCAGGAGGCTTCAAGCAAAAACCAAGGTGAGGACAGACACCGTCAATGACTTCCTGTTTGCTGATGACTGCGCTCTTAACGCTGCCTCCGAAGCTGACATGCAACACAGTATCGACAAGTTCTCTGCTGCCTGTGACAACTTTGGCCTCACAATCAGCACAAAGAAGACTGAGGTGATGCACCAGCCAGCTCCAGGAAAGCCTTACGTTGAACCAAACATCTTCATCAACGGGCAACGACTGAATGCGGTGGACAAGTTCACATACCTGGGCAGTACACTCTCTCACACAGTTGTCATCGACGACGAGGTGAATGCCAGACTCGCCAAAGCCAGCGCTGCCTTCGGCAGACTCCATAAAAACATTTGGAACAGGAGAGGCATGACCCTGGAGACGAAGCTCAAAGTATACAAGGCCATAGTTCTCACCACACTGCTCTATGGATGTGAATCATGGGCGGTCTGCGAATGCCACCCAAAAAGCTGAACCACTTCCACACCAGCAGCCTCAGAAAACTTCTCGGCATAAAGTGGCAAGAGAAGATCCCTGACACAGAGGTGATCACTCGTGCAAACTTGCCCATCTTGATGCAGGCCCAGCTGTGCTGGGCAGGCCATGTAGTTCGCATGCCAGACCACCGGCTCCCCAAGAAACTGCTGTACGGCAAACTCCAACATGGCAAGCGCTCCCATGGAGGCCAAAAGAAGCGCTTTAAAGACACTCTGAAAGCTTCTCTGAAGGCCTTCAACATCAGCCACGACACATGGGAGCTGAATGCAATGGACAGACCAAAGTGGCGTTCAGCTGTCCACAAAGGCGCCAAATCCTGTGAGGCCAACAGAATCGCTGCAGTGGAGCAACGCAGACAGGCCAGGAAAAGCAGTGCCATCAAGTCCCCAACAGCCGCCACCATCACCTGTCCACACTGCGTCAGAACCTTCTGGGCGCGGATTGGCCTGACCAGTCATCTGCGCACCCACAGAGCCCAACCCACCCACCCCCAGGATGATTAGATGGTCGTCGTCGATCCCGATGGACGAACCACACACTGAAATGCACATGCCACAACTATCTAAAAGTCTGTGGATCCCTAATTGAAATTTTTCCTCAATACATTGCTCATAATAGTGTTACTTATGACAAACTTTGATAATGAGCAAAGCATCAAATTCAAAGCTCAAAGTATATAAGCACACAGTAGGAATTTGTAAATGCTGTCACAGTATTACATGTGATTGTATTACACGTGACACAGACATAGTATGTCTAAGAATAAACCAGAAGAGGTGCTGTTCTTTCTCATTTATTCATAATCATATGATTCCTTTTCTTGTGTTATTGGATTAATTACAAGACAAACTTGGGATCAGTTTTAACTTCGCAACATTTTTGTGATTGGCCATATGTAATGTACCTCAGCGCATCGATTTTTGTGACATGCATTAAAAACATATCCGTAGCATCAAAGAAAGAGTCATGTGAACCCGAATTTGTACTTAACATATTCTCAAAGCAAAGTGTCCCAATCGGGTATGAAATGGGGCCATTAGATTCTGGGGGTCTTGCAGGGTGTTCTGTGTACTACAGTGTGACAAGCATGGACCTGTAAATGAATTTTTTTATGATTTAAAATATTGATATAGCAGATTGAAGTGAAGGTATAAACAAGTAAAATCAAGTATATAATTCCGCATTACAAATGTTTGTACTCTGTACAGGTATCACCTGTATTACGCATGACACAACTGTCTGAAACTTTTTTGTAGACCCCTAATGTAAACTTTTCCCTTATTCATTGCTCATAATGTTGTTACTTATAATCAAGTGAAAAGAGGTCATAATGATTCTCATGGCAAAAATCTTACAATAGTCAACTGCAGCGATCTGGTCAGAGCATCCTGCACTTTACTCTTTCTTAAATGTGTGATGGCATCCTAATTTTGACTTGCCAAATTATTCCCTAGAGGGGTATAGAGAAATGAAGTCAGCCAATCAAATCACAGATATAGATTGTTTCATCCAGAACTTCCCATTCGGTCGTCGTGTTCAGTAAACAGACAGACTTCAAAAGTGGAGTTACGGTGTGACGCCGTGGCAGAAAATGATTGAATTTTTTTTTTTTACTGAGGCTTTTCCTAGAGAAGTAAGAATATACTTGTAAACTTTTCAACCTGTCTTTTAATTTGATAAGCGTTAAACATCAGTTTCAGCTGGAAATATGTTCAGAAGTAGTCTTGAATTTGTTGGTAAAGTGTGACACAACGTGATAATGTGTAATGCACATTACCAGTGGTAAGTCTTTCGTTCCTATTTTTCTATGAACCATTACTCCCCCTTGTTCTGAGATCCCTACCATTCGCATATTCCCTTCATTTCTGGATTTAGAGAAGAGAAAGAATGTATTAAGCAGGGTACCTATTTTGCAGGCTTACGGCAACGCGGCTCATTACAGTACACTGAGATTGTCATATACTGTTGTGTTCAGAATTGATGTGAGAAGTTGTCTGAGACCCTGTTGACACTATAGGGTGACATCTCTGGTAACACTCAGGTGTACAACAGGTGACTTTGGGGTCAAACACAATGCATACAAGTAAGTACTACATGAAGGATAGTGTTTTGCTTGAAGAGCATGCACATCATGCAGGTACTCACTGAGCAGTGCCTCATATTTATCTCAGTGCCACACTGCTAGTCATATCCATGAAAATTTGTCACAATTGTCACTGCTGTTGTCCTTATCACATGAATGATTTGAACTTTGTCTCAAAGAGAATATATGCCTTTCACTACACTAGCAGTCACTAAGCCAGAATCAGATCATTATCTACACAATTCTTGAACAAAAACTATTCAGAAACAATACTGTCTCTAAATACGCATGTCCGTGTCACAGTCATCATGTAGTATGTCGCACAAAGGTGACACGTGTGTGATATACCTTGAAGCAGTCATGCCAGTTACTGCACAAGTATACACCACAATTTTCACACTTGTTACTTTTTTTTTTAACTTTTGAACACCCGCTATCTGTGCTTCTGTAGCAACAGCTAATTGCACTCTCTCCTTGTCATTCATTTGAAACAGATCGAAATCATTATCTGTTAGAGCGTTGTAAAACTCTTCATCAGAAAACTAGTCACAATCCGAACTTTCTACACATTCCGTTTTTCTGTGTCCGTGTGTCTACACAGCACAGCGGCAAGAATGTAGTGGCGCCCACTTTCCCATGGTCTAGGGAGGGGGAAGGGGTTGTCTGGCATCCATTCCACTCATAAACACTGCCCCGCTAGTGACCCGGTCAAGGATAGATGACGCGCACTGATGACACAACTCGTGGGAAGTTCAAAGTGCTTAACGCGAGAACCGATTTTCTGGGAGGCAGGAAGGACAGGGGCAATTCTCTGCTGCACGGTTTTCCGGCTTCCAGGAATGAAGGGTAGAAATCTTGTAAACCGGAAAACCGTACTGCAGGGATGAAAGAGTTAAGGGCATTTTTTCAAGTTGACTACTTGTCATTTCAATGTGCAACACTTTACTGACATCATTAGATAACCAAACAGCAAAGAAAAGCTGAAATAATCATTCATAACATGTGCATGATGCCTTCACTGGCAACCCAGTAGCTTCATGCAAATTTTTGGCAGGCATTTTGAGGCTCAATTTTCGTTTCAATTAATAATTTATTTAAATCTAGCAGTTTTATAGGTCCGTTACTGTTACTGCTCTTACTTAAGTTTATATATATGGCAGTTTTGTGGTGTTTTAGGATGTGTAGACGTCAAAGCTTCCTATTAGTGTACCATAAATCATTAAATGGCATGCACCTTCATGAGTAACCAGTTCTGGAGAACAACTCATACATCAGTTGATTATCACATTATGTGCGTGTGTGTGTGTGTGTGTGTTTCTTTGTAGATTCTTTTGACTTCTTTATTTTATTCTTTTTTTATTTACCCCATAAGCAGATGTAACTAAATTTCAGTCTTGTTACTACACATGTTTGTGGATAAAATACTTATTTAATATTTATCATTCTTCAGCTTATTTGTTGAGAACTGACAGCTGACAGTTGCAAAGTGACATCACTAACACTAACACAGTAACAGTGTAAAGAGCGAAGTGACTTGCCAACACATGTGGGGTTTTTTAAAACCGCCTTAAGTTAAAACCTGAGGCATCGTGAATTGCCCCCATGCACCCTTTCTGGACCCCTCATATCATCTTCAGTTTTCTTATTAATACAATAATAGGTAATTAGATATTCTGACCTGTTCATTGCTATGTTTTGACTGAAATATTTTACTTGTTTGATCTTGTCTTTTTGTGGCTGACAGAGCTGTCAATTATGATCAACAGGCCTCAGAGGATGTCTGCAAGACACTTCAAGCCATTAAAACCATGTTGTATGGCACACCAGAGCAGGAGCCACAGACCGAGAATGTTTCACAGCTGGCTACAGAGATGTATCAGAACAACATGTTGCTTGCTCTGGTTTTGAACCTCAACAAGATTGAGTTTGAGGTAAGCAGAGTAATGGTTAAATGATAATTTCATTAACATTCTTTTCTAGAATCACAGTATATGTGCTGTATTTCATTTTTGGATCACTTTGTTGGAAAAACATGGTGAATGTGTCCATATCCATGATATATTACATTATTAGGTACTGGCTGCCTTTAAAAAAAAAAGTTCTGTTGAAACAACTTTAAAGAAAAAAACAGTTTATATAAAAACTGAGTCAAAACAAACATCCAACGATAAAAATTTTGTTTCTATATTTGAATCAAAGTTAGAGCCAATTAAAGTTCATTGAAATTGAGCCTTTTTGTGCATCATTTTGAGCTTTTGGACAAATCTCCAATTTTACAGCATCACTGCATGTATACTAAACAACAGAAACAGCTAAAAATTAAGGAAAGTGATATTTTGTATATCATAAAGATGCCTATTTTTTCCAGCTATATTACCTGATCATTTTATTGATATTGAGCTCTAAAATCTCTTTTGTGTGCAAATAATCTTGCAGCAAAATTTGTCAAAATAGCAAGAAGCGCAGCCTCTTCATTTATCAAGCTATTTTGATGAAATAAAGGGATTTGTATTCAATTGAGCAGGGCCTTAAAAAATGCAATTTGCAGAAACCGATTATCCCCCACCCCCACCCCGCAGGTTCCTGCCCCGCACTCCCCTTTCCCAGCTCATCAGCACATTATGCCTGATAGTGTTGTTTAAAGGAAACAACTTTTTGTTTCTTTTACATATGCACAGATTTGTTACACAAAAATATTTAACATGCATGCGCTAAAGCCAAGGACTAAGGAGATCTGTTGCATATGATCTGTAAAACTGAACATTGAATTCTTTTTTTATAACTGGACAGACACACATGCACAAATACACATCACCAATCTCTTTCTCTCAGACAGACACACACACTGCCATGACTTTTGAATTAAAAGTCACATTCAGCATTTTTTTTTCTTTCTTTCTTTGCTTCTTTCTTTTTTCTTTTTTTTCTTTCTTTTTCATTAAAAAAAAAAAAGTCGTGTTATAAAGTAGCAGGAATTATGATGTTCTGGAAAAATGGAAGAATTTTGTGTAATATTTAGTTTTATTAACAAAATAGTGGTTTTATTTATGATGATTTCCCAAAATTCTCAATCGATCACAGGTTATCGAAAATCAAAGGAAAAAACTGTACAGATTTAACTTTTTCTTCCTCTTTTTAAAATTTTTTTATCACGAAGCTTTATATAATTAAAAAAAAACAAAACACATACAGAATACATTTTAACAAAATAATTTTAAGGTTTTATTTATTATTTATTTTTTAAAGTATTATTATTGTTTCTTCAAGTGTGTGAGTGTATCACAAGTGAGTCTTGAAGGCCTTGCCTCTCTTGTTTTTGTTTTGTTTTTTAATTTCACCTATGTTAACTAAAACCATGGTCATGATGGTGTCTTAAACTAAAGATCAGACTCTGAAGACCAGTCTTTCCAACATTCAATATTCAGTTATTGGCTTCTGAGTGTAGTTTCTCTGTGTTTCAGTTTACCATGTGTTTGTGTGTCTGGGGTAAATCATTTTCTCTGAAAATGCTTTGTCGATGGACATGGAATTTGGCATGGAAATATATATATATATATATGTACATATGTATCTATATATATGTACATATGTATCTATATATATATATATATATGAATTAGTTTTCCACTTATATTCTGATTGTAATGACACTGTACATCTGGAAAGGCACAAAATACTGTGACAGAGCAAAAAGTGTTTCTGTTGTCATTTTTTTTTTCTTTCAAAATTTAGTAGTTGTCATTTTATCATTTTGATTGAAATAGATTATAGAAACTTTTTCTGCAAAGTATAAAAGTTACATTGATGCAAAATTCTACCTAAAATGAAACAGTTTGAATATAGCATGCAAAATACCTGTTTTTAAATAGATCTCACTTATCCAGAACATTAAATCTTAAACTATAACCAGCCGCCATGGCAAAGTGGTTAGCATCGCGGACTGAAGGCTGATAGGACGCGGGTTCGAATCCCAGTGGAGGTGGGTTTTTACGGCCCGTGGCCGGCTCCTACCCAGAGTTGAGTGTGCTATGGCCTTAAATGGGGAGACTGGGACCACACAGTCGAGTGTCATCCACTTCACGGGTGTGCCGTTGGGTGTGTTGCTCTAATTGCCTGACCAACACTTCAAGTGTCTGTATCTCTCGGGCCTGGTTGATGCCGGGATATCATTATGAAAGAAAGCATAGAGTACAGCCTTGTCATGAAGTCCCAAACCAAAATTGACCTCCATAGCAACATCGTCATCATCAACGTCATCCTCCTCCTCCTACATCATTACCAACCTTCATCATTACCAACATAAACAAAAATGTTCCAAAGTCTGTGGCCTTTTATGCCCTAATGTCATGGTGACCTCAGTTTCAGTACCACTTCACTTCCGTGCTTGCGGTGAGTCCTGTCAGTGCCTTCAGTGTTGGCAGATTCATGGGGGGCTGTTGTTGGAGGGACGCAGTGGCGGTCTCCACTCAGGGGGGGGACGCTCACTCAGTTTGGCTCCGCAACTGAGCCATTATTGTTGTCAGTAGGGGGCTTAATAGGTGGTGTCCCAAGTATGTTAAATCAGAACAGGCACCACTGAACACCACCGAAGTGACTCAGCAGCAGTGCAGGGTCTCCTCTGGTGTGTGGCCTCCTGGCGACCTAACATCGATGGTTCCCTGCAGATTGCTGACGTTGGGAGTGTGACAGATGAACCTGGGTGTGGCTGTGTCTGGGGGACTTGGAATGAGTGGCGTGTGAGCAGTGCCACTGAACCGGTGCAGATGACGGGGCAGCAAAAAAAAAAAAAAAGAAGAAAGAGATCTTAAAATATGACTTAGACATAATGATGATGATGATGATATGCATAAGCATAGCGCCCTTTCTCTCTAAGAAAAAGTTACAAATTACACGAACCATTATGACCACTTTCCCTCTCTCCCTCCACTCACCAACCCCCTCTTCCCCACCTTCTCTCATTCATTATACTTGTTAAGTGAGCTGGCAGGCATGGGGTGGTGTTGGAGAAGTAGGAAACCAAGAGTATTTACAGATAGGTTCTGAAAAGAATTCTTAATGGAGAGCGAAAAGCAGTTGTGTTTCATGCTCAGTGTGAAGGTCTTACACAATCGACATTCACACAAGCGTCCTCAGTGACTACTTTACACATTCTTTTCAATGCATATGCATTTGTGCCAAATATATTGTGCTGGAAGATTTTTGAACAGGCTTGGATATTAAACTTACATTCGGTGTTTTCAGTTGTGTGTGCACACCTCAGGTCACCCTGACTCTAGTCATGGAAAAGATGACCTCATGAACAAAATGTTTGGAATCGGAGAATGTGTCTGATCTGCCTATTGTTGAAAGAACTGGACTTGTCCAGAGTGATTGCATGATAATCAGTCATGTCCGACCGTGACCATCAGAACAGCAGAGGAAGCAACTGCTGTCCTGACTATCAGGGCTAGAATTTGATTATAGAGGAAAGTGTCTTGCCCATGTTACATCCCCACTCTCTTGGCCAAGACAGTTTTACAACAGTTGACTTTAGGATGGTCCTCAAAAGCCTACTGTACTAGCCCCCAAGGCTGTAGCATTGAGAGCCAGTGCAATCTTGCTTCCAAGTTTGAGAGTCATAGCCCTTTGCAAAAGACTAAGCTGAAAATAAATTCTTGCAGTGACACCTAAAAATGCATATGGTGTGTTTGTTGTGATTTTTCGACTTTTAGCTGAAAAGTTGTGATGAAGACGGGGAAAGTTTGAAACTATGATGGATCTATTTTATGTTTGTAAAAGTAAAACAGTGAAATTCCATTTGGTGTCATATACTATACCATGTCAAACTGATGCAAACTAGGCCTATCGGTTTGTTCTGCTTGGCCAACTTTCGCGTGGCTACAGTGAAAAGATTACCCGTCTTGCCAGGTCCGCTCTTAGCCAATCAAACGCCTCTAAAAGCTACACGCACTGAATCATTCCTTTGGCCAAGGCTCTCGACGCCATCTTGTCAGGTTTACGCTCTGTCTCGTCATACACATTTTTTGGCTATTAAGCGTGTTCATTTGGCCTTATTTTGCAGCATGCGGCTTGATTTTATTGTATTCTTACCTTTTGTGTACTCAGTTCAACTCTGCCCCCTCGGATCGTACTTTTTTCTTTACCTCTCAGTCAATCCTGTCTTTCCTTTCTCTGTTGGGGATCGGATTTTTGCTGGGTGCCTAAGCGCGGTTACCATGTCTCGTATGTCATCCCACGACGGCAGGAATCATGATGCTGTGATCGAGACTCGGCAAGAGACTCTTCCAGGCCGGGAACTCATGATTTCTCCTGATTGGGACTGCAGCAATACGTCTTTAGACGCGGATCGTGGAGGCAACACTTCTACCATTACAGTGGTCATGAAGGAGACGGTGGGGGAAATGGGTACAAGCGTCGCCTCCTGAGGTGTCCCAGCGCAGGGCAGGAAAAAGGGGGAGTGGCAAGTCCTCTCTTGGCAGTGGGGACTCACGGCTAGGCACGAACTCCCAAGTGGAGGCTGTGCCCAGCCATTACCCTAGTCTCCACTCAGAGACGACCCTCATGGGTCCCATTGCTGTTCCCCCTCCTCCCTCCACTGCTGACCCCCCTCCCCCACTTCCATCTGTGGGGGAGAAAGTTTTGGTTCCTGGGGGTGTGGGGGACCCTCTACTTTGCCCAACCCGGGCCAAGCCACCCCAGTCTCCCCACAGGAGGGGATTCGGGGCGTGTGGCCACCTGCTTTGCAGGTCTTCCCACTATCCAGCCGGTCTACCCGTACTGGGGTGCACCTGTGGTGCACGCTGGGTTGCTGGGAGGACCAGGGGCCAACCCCTCTTCCTCTCCCCCCCGGATTCAACCCAGCACATCTCACAGGGTGACACACACGGCCCTGACAAGTGGGATCGACTTCTTGTTGGTTAGGTCGAGCTCCTTGACCAATATTGCTACTCAGTCCATAAATCGGGCCTCTGTCAATCCCCAGGTGACCTCCACGGTCACAACAGTCTCTTTGTCAGGACTGACGGCTGCCGAGTCGCCCCGCTTGTTCCAGGTGAGCCTGCAGTTCCCACCTACTCAGCCTTCGGTCCTACAGGGAGATGAGTGGGTGTTTGTTCCCTCACAGCAGTAATGAGTCTCTTTTGCATCCAGGGATGTCCTCACTGAGAAGGTGTGGCACCCACCATCCCAAGCGTAGTTGGACCTACGGTCCACACTTTCCCCACCCGCTTCAGGCATCCAGGAAATAACAGCTGCAGTCATGGTCCCCGCTCAGGATTGTCTCAGCTCGTCCCGCTGGCCTGACCACAGGTCACAGGACACCCCAGTGGGTACATCCACTTGGGATGGCACCCAGCAGGGGACGGACTGGGAGCAAGAGTGGGAGCCTCTGTCTTCGGATGAGGACAAACAAGCGGATGAGCACTCTTTCCCCCCATCCCAGGGGGACAGATTGAGCCCACGCCTCCCTAGGGACCAGCCTCCTATTGATGTGGGCTGCTTTAGATGGAATTTTTCTGTTTCCAGAAGACAACTTTCAGTTTGACAAAAGCTTGTTTCTGATGGTGAGCAAAATTATGATTTGGATCAGTAAATGTAAATGCTGACAACTCCCCCTCCAACTCGGCTCTCTACTCATGCTTCTGTTTCGTTGAATGTTGTTGTTGTTCAGTAGGAATCATGCGTAAGCCATGAAAGCTTTGCTTGTTTTTAATTTGATATGACCTGGTGCGATCAATGGCCCAGTGGTAATGCACCAAGATGGGAGTGGAGTTTCCATGGGTTGGAACCCAGCATGGAGCAGCAAATTTGACTTCTCCCTCCAATGGTCTAGTTAGCTTGAGTGGTGGTTTGGATGTTAACCTTTCAGGTGAGACACTAAATGAAGGTCCTGTGTGCAGCATGCTCTTAGCTCATGTAAAAGAATCCACAACAACAGAAGGTTTGTACCTTGCAAAATTGTTTGGAAAAACACATTTTGATCACTAGTAATTTTTTTTTTTTTTTAAGAAAAGGTTGCACTGAACTGTGGTGACTAGCTTTGCATGGAGAGAGAGCCCAAATTTCACACAGAATTCTCTTGTGACAAATAGTAATAGAAGATAAACATAATAAAACAGTCTTTCCCCAGTAGTTGAAATGACAGTTTTCATGCCATTGACTCATAGAAGCTATACTCGACTATTCTTAAAATTTTTAAATATTTTTTTTATTGGTGATGTTTGTGTGTTTATCACTTTATGCATCCAGTATTTCTCTCCTAGTAATACATGTTATTCTCTTATGTTCACTTGCATATGCACACGATGCATGCATGCGGACAGACATATGCACTCACATATACACACTTAAACATGAGCAGGATTAGTGTGCATGCACTCTCAGATATATACACACACACACAGACACACACACACATGCACACACACACACACACATGTGCGCACACACACACATGTGCGCGCGCGCACACGCACGCACACACACACACGCACACACACACACACACACACACTCTTTTTTGTTTCTTATAGGATGAAGAAAGGTGTTTTCTGTGCACAGGGACGGAAGGATGTGGTTGTGATTTTCAACAATTTGGTTCGACGTCAGATTGGGACACGCTCACCAACTGTTGAACACATTTGTATGAAGCCTGAAATCTTGATGGAACTTATTAAAGGGTATGTAATGCAATGACCTGCTATTATAATTTGAGTGTCAGTAAATATCCAATAACTTTTTTCACTCATATGTGTAAACAAGGTCTTGAAGGAAACATTCAGGTTCATTTATGTGTGTTAGAAAGGAACACCTACTGGATTTCTGGCACACCTAAGTGTGATATATATATATATATATATATATATATATATATATATATACACACACACACACACACACACACACACACACACACACACATATAAATATATTAGAATCATTCAGGTTTTGCAACTTTTTTCGTGGCAATTTTTCTGGTCCCACACGCATTGACAGTGATTCTAATCTGTTTGAAAATATTTTTAAAGGAGAGTGTTTTACTTTGCGTTTGGTCAGATATGCAGAAAATATTGTGGGAATAAATTGAGTCTATGTAAATAACCCTGTGTCAGTTGTGTGTGTGTGTGTGTGTGTTGTAAACGTTTTCATTGTCATTTTCTCTGGAAATACTTTGTTTGTGTAAAATTGGCTTAGAAATAGAAAAACATGACTCACGAGTTCTTCCACAAATGCACAACTGTGAAAGGAAAAAGGAAACAAAGATTTCAACAATTACTCACTGTTAATTTTTTTCACATTTTAGCGCTTTGTTTCATTATACAAATTGACACATTGATTGAATAATATCAGTCATTTTATCGTTTGAAATAGTAACATTCTGGTTATAATATGGAAGTTGCATTGATGTTCCCAGGAGCAGCAAAAAACTACAAAGATGGGCGCAATAGCCAAGTGGTTAAACCGTTGGGCTTACAGTCTGAGGGTCCCGGGTTTTGAATCTCGGTAACGGCGCCTGGTGGGTAAAGGATGAAGATTTTTCTGATCTCCCAGGTCAACATGTGCATACCTGCTAGTGCCTGAACCTCCTTCATGTGCTTATGCATGCAGAAGATCAAATACGCATGTTAAAGATCCTGTAACCCATGTCAGTGTCAGGTGGGTTATGAAAACAAGAACATACCCAGCATGCATACCCATGAAAACGGAGTATGGCTGCCTACACTGTGGTGTAAATAAACATGTGATGTTACATGTCTGTATGAGTATATGTGTGCATGACTGAAACTTTATTGAATGACACAGGAAACAAATGATGAGCGCCCAATGGTAGTTGTCAGTCAGCTCTATCCACGTAGGCAGCCTGTTGTGCAAATGATTGTGTTTGTGAAGCACTTAGAGCTTGGTCTTCAACCATGGATAGCACTGTATATGTCCATTTCATAGTCATCAAGTAATAGGATGTGAATCTGAATGTACAATTTTTTTTAAACATTCTCTCATTTAGTGGCTGCAGTGAATTTTTTTACCTTCAATACAATGACTGAATTGTGATTTTTTTAGCGAAGAACATGACAGTACAAGGAAACATTTTAAAAATATGAATATCTTGATCAGTTCTGAAGATACTGAGTTTTTAAAATGCGACAATGCATATCAGTTATTATTTCTTAATGTTTTAGAAAATTCACTGTCATACTGTACTGTCCGTAAGGGTACTGTAATGAAAACTTGAAACTTTTTAAAACTGTATGATAGTGGCATATTGCACAAATAAACATAAACATTTCAGCAGCAAAGAAATGGATAATTGACTTTGTCTGATTATAAGGAAATAGTACATAAGGACACATAATAAATCTGCACAGAATAGAACCTTTGAATATCTACAGCACTGAAAAGAATGGGCAGTTAATGTTATGTCTTCATTTTATATAATTATATTTTTTAAATTGTATATATATAGAGAGAGAGAGATGATGATGATGTGGATACTTACTTAGTGCTTACCCTCGGTCAGAGACCAATTTCTAACTCTGAGCACTTTACAAACTGAACACCAAGTCATTGCACAACAGGGTGCCTTCCTGGATAGAGCTGACTGAGAGCTGCCCTAGGGCGCTTATCATTTATTTACTGTGTTGTTCATTCAGGTTTCAACCACACACACACATAGTGACATACACACACACACACACACACACACACAAAGTCATGTAACATTTTACGTGTATGACTGTTTTGTTTATTTACTCCACCATGTAGGCAGCCATACTCCACTTTCAGGGGTGTGCATGCTGGGTATCATAGTATGTTCTTGTTTCCATAACCCACCAAACGCTGACATGGATTATGGGATCTTTAATATGCGTATTTGATATTTTGTGTGCATATACACACGAAGGGAGTTCATGCACTAGCAGGTCTGCACATACATTGACTTGGGAGATCAGAATAATCTCCACCGTTAACCCACCAGATGCATTAAACTCGAACTCAGGAAACTTGGGCTAGAATCCAGTGCTCTAACCATTTGACTGAGCATATTTGAACATACCCGGTATATAGATTGATGTACATTTTAACAAAGACAAAGATATTCTAAAAGCCAAGAGGAAACTGAAAGATAGCTTTGTATTTATTGGGGAGGATTACACCCATGAGTCCTGGACATTCACAAAAAGCTATGGTCACACCTGAAAGCTGTGCAAGACCAAAAAAAAGGCAACAATGGTGTTTGATCATCTGATCAGGGGCAAAAATTTTGTCCTGGATGAGAAAGATCTGTTACATGAATTGAAATAGGACTCTGGCTGGCCTTTTGACATTAAAATGATTTGAATAAGTTTCACCTAAAATACTACATGTAGACATGTTTGATTCAACACCAGTTCAAATTAACACTGGTTCAAAATGTAAGCAGAAGACCACCAGCCTGTGCAGTTAACACAGTGTCACTGTTATGTGAAAGTTACAGTGTGAACAGCAGTGACACAAGGTGCTGTAAAAACTGTGCAACTGATTACTCTGAAAATTTTCTGCTATCCACATTGCTTATGGTTTAGAAACTTAAAAATGCACAGATGGAAAATGTAACAGTGATGATGTTTGTCAGTGAAATTTTGATGGGCAGACAAATATAATTTTTCAATGGTAACTATGAAATTATGTAAGTAAATACCTCAAAACCTTACTCATTTACAGAAATGTGAAAAATTTTGAAAATTTTATATTTTTATTGTTTTCATTGCAAGATTAATTTGTGACAGTTATTTTAATTGTGAAATTATGAATCACCCCATCCCCTCTATCATTATGAACTCCCCCATTCCCCCTGAGGGGTCACTCCTTACCTTGTGGTCGGAGGGCCTAGTGGCCAGTGATTGAGCGAGCTAGGTCGGCAGGGGCATCAGTACTTTTGAAGGTATATTGCTTTCTAGGTCTTAATTGACAGCCTACATAGCCATTGTAGCTGACCAGGCTGAACATGTGGTTTATATTATACTGATGCCTATGCTGAAGAGGTTGTGAGTGACTTAAAGTGACCCATTATCCCTTTCACTGTTTTTTTATTCTCTTTACTGGTCCCTTTTCTATCTTCAGCTCCCCATCAAGACTTTTTTTTCACATCCTTTTTTTTTCTCTCTCTCTGTGGTCTTCTTTAGTCCTTCTTTAGGACCTTTCCTAGACAGACGGCACACATTGGCCAGTGTGTGTCAGTCGGCTACCCCTACGTAGGGTTGGGCTAAGACAGGCAGTTTGGAGGCTGATTATGGCAACCCCTACAGTGTCCAGTTCTCTGTTCCCAGGAGCTGGGCATGATCAGGGGGAATAGAATCAGATCTTAACTGTTTGGTGTATATCCATCTTGAAACCTGGAAGGGGTCGAGCTGGCTTTCCCTGGCCCCTGGCCCCTAAATTGGACTCCATGGTGAGTGGGTTAGGGAGGGACAAATTTTCATAATTCCTAACCATGATTTCCACAACATACATTCCCCCAAAAATTGCAAAGAGAAAGAGAGCAGGGACAGAATGTGAACCCGACTATGAGTCAGGTTCGATAGGCTTCTGGTTCATGGGCATTGTGGTTGATGGTGGAGGGTGCTGATGCTGACAAGGTCGGCTGTCGGCCCTTTTGCCATCCAGAAGGGTTTCCAAGGATTGGCTGGAACATGGAAGTCCATCAAACCGTTGTGGAATGGCTCCTTCCTTGTGGAATGCTCATTAAAAAGACACGTCTGAGTAATTGTTGAAGGCCAACAAATTCATAGATCAGGCTGTGCTTCACAAAGCAGTGAACTGCTCCAAAGGATTTCTCCATTGCCCCGATTTGAAGGGGGTCTCTGTGGCTGAGATCAAGAAAGAACTATCCTCTCAAGGAGTTATGGACGAATATAGAGTCACAGTCCACAAGGGGTCTGAAAGAGTCCCGACCAACACCTTTTTCTTAACCTTTTGTTGCCCTATTCTTCCTAAGGTCGTCAGAATGGGTTATTGCAGGTGAACCTATCTCTGTACGTGCCATCACCTCTTTGGTGCTTTAAATGCTGGAAGTTCAGTCACGTGTGGGATCGTCTGAGGAGGAAGAGTCATGTGGCGTCTGCTCTGGGGC
Organism: Babylonia areolata; assembly: GCF_041734735.1. Lineage (NCBI taxonomy): Eukaryota > Metazoa > Mollusca > Gastropoda > Neogastropoda > Buccinidae > Babylonia > Babylonia areolata. Next base: position 11,956,622 of record NC_134888.1, on the reverse strand, counting down.
AGTTCAACAGGGCAGGTGTGATGGCCCAGCTCTTTGTATGAATTGCTGAGGCAGCCACCCATCTTCTTCCAAGGACTGCCCTGCCTGGAGGAAAGAAAAGGATATTCAGAAAGTGAAAACAGAGCAGAAGATCTTCCTACGCAATAGTTGCACAGTCCAAAGTCAGCATCACCGTTCAGTTTCCACAGGAACACAGACACACCGGTCAAGGCAAACAAATCATTAGCCTTGGGTGGAGGTGTTATATCCACCCCTTCCCACCCTGCACAGCAGTCTTCAGGGGCTGCTGGGCACGGGGTGTGTGTGGGGGGGGGGAAGCCTCTAGCAGAGGCATGGTATCTGCCTCTCGTCCCCCCTCTCATCCTTCCCCTCATCAGCTGGCATCTCGGGCTGGCGGGAGTGTTTGGTAGCCTCCTCTCACACCAAAACCAAATATGGAGGGAAAGCCTGTGGGCGGATGGCAGAGATGGTGGATGTTCTGGCTTGGCCAGATATTTACACACCTCAAACCAAAGGCTCAGAAAAAGAAACCAGAAAAATAGATGTTTGCACAGCAAATGTTTTTTCAGCTTTATCTGACCATGGGCCATCACAGATGGAGGAGCAGGAGGTAGAGATGAACTGAGTTTTTACGCCAATTTTCAAGAACACCAGTTGGTTTGTCAAGATTTTAAACCTACAGTGCTGGCAATGCAGGAAACTGCAGAGAGATGGCAAAATTTTAACTCTGTCAGGTTTTAATGCAATTTTTAAACCCTCTCAGCCCAAGTAGGAGGGAGTGACGGAGGCATTGCTTTGGTTCTTACAGAAGTCACTTTTATACAATACTGTTTTTTTGACACACCTTTACAGTTGGTAGGTCCAGCCAAATTTTCAAATTCAAAGCAGAAGCCTCATATTCACATAATCACAAGCATGAAAGAGTGCAATATAGTAAGAAGCCACACCACATTTTAACCCTCTTGTATTCAGATTCTCTGAGGCCAAACTCCCCTAGATTTCGGATTCTTTTGGTGAATTTAGCCTCAAAATGGGTATGTATGGTTCACGCTTAACCACAACCAAGAATAAACCTCTAGAGTCATAAAATTCGGCAGGTATGGTCATGAGGCTTTGTTCTGTCATGTGAGCGAGATTCTGTGTGTCTAGATGTGAAAGGTCGTGTCTCTGTCACCAAAATGTCACCAAATATGTCACATGCGATGATGACAATTCTGATACAGCACACCAACATCCAGTTATTCGATGCACATGCACGTTAGTGTTGTGAAATGAAGCTGCGGCCTACCTGAGATGATCTGTCTTCTGTCTGCCAGTACAGTCCCCACAGGTAATCCAAAGAATGTCACACAACTTGTGTCAGTTGTCACAACTGAAGAGTTACTGAGCAACGTTCCATGTTGCTCTTATGTCACTGTTCTAAGCACTTTGTACAGATCGGTTTATATATGCACACAATGTATAACTGTACAGTAAGGATAGTGAGTAGAGTGTCAATGCTAAGTGTCACAGTCACCAAAACTACAGGTAAGCACACACACACACACACATAAACAAAAACAAGCTAGCTTGTCCTAAGGTTGAGCCACATTCTGTCCATGGTAATCACGGAAACAGTCATTCCTGTGGAAGCAGAGAGGTACCTGACAGAAAGAACACATATATGATGTTTCTACCCCTCGTCCCTTTGCTGTCCTGCGATCAGCACAGAGAGATAGGCCCGCATTTCGTCAGGTGTTGTTTTGAACCATAGGTGGTCAGGTGTGCCCCGGGCTGCTTGTTTTTGTCGGGCATATCTGTTGGTCTCTTCTGCTGCAACTTGAAAAAATGTGATCGGTATAAACAAAAAAAGAAATAATCCAGAGGGGTGGCAGTGCTTGGCAGTGAATGCGCAGGGCCTGTCGGCTGCTGGAATGTGGCCACGTTGGTAGGCTGAGTAGCCGGTCGCCACGTGGTTTGCAGAGCGGCGAGTGGCACATTGTCCTCGGGATCACTTTCACCACTTTCTTCTCCTTGATCAGAACCTAAATGCACATCAGAATCTTCTTCTAATTCTTCACACTCTTCATTCGCATCATATTTCGACACTTCTTCTAATATAAGACCTAATTCCTCCGCTGAATAGTCCTCGAACTCACTGGTGCATGCAGACGACGCCATTGTGAAAATCGGTCAGTTTCATTCACAACTCGCCACACGCAGTTTCCCTCCGTTCTTTGTGAATGGAAGTGGTGCTAGCATCCAAAAATAGCGATGCCAGATTATTGGACTATAGTAGGGAACTTTCCACCACCTTTAAGGGCCTGTTGAGCATAGTCACGGCGTCGGCACATGATGGAAAAGTACCACACACACGCTGCCGGCGCCAGACGCATCGAGGCACTGCGCGCGCGAGCAGTGCTGGCTCTACCGATAAAAAGCAATATCCCAAATAGTTTTTGAGATATTGAGTTTTGAATTTTTAACAAAAAAGAGAAAAAATTGGCAATTTTAGTGAATCTTACAAAATGGCATTTTGGAACTCGAGTACAATAGCATCTAATACATTCTCATACTCAAAACTCTTTATATATGATCTATATAGTCCACAAAATGCCTCAGATTTTTTTTCACTTTGCTGTTAATGTTATTGGCTGAATGCCGGTGTCATAAATTCTGGGGAAAATGCTTATTCTGCATGTCCAATCCTGCAGTTTTGATGATAGCGTTACTAAAATGACTCAAAATCTAAAACTATTGCATTTCCATAAACATTTAAGATATTTTCAGGTTCAGGAAAAACTGTAGACTTACAAGACAGCAAATGTTAATCACAAATCTTTAAAAATGACAGCTTTTGATATGATTAATGAAAACAGTATGCTTTATTCAAGACTGTCAGGGATAATGTACTTCATTAATGCTGAAAGTGATTATCCTTTTAGATATTTTTCAGGTTTTTCTCAACATGAAGTCATAATCAATATGTATGCATCACTTTGTGTAATTGTTTTATTGTTTATAATCCATTATCAACTATAAATCAGCACAGCTGATCGTACCAGTTCCAAAGTAAAGACATCCAGCTGAACTAATGCATGGTCCGTATCAGTGCTGAAGTATAAAAAAAAAAGGTTAAAAGGAGACAACAGTCTTACAATACAGCATCAATGGTGCCCCAGGTGGTGTTATTTTGATCTCTCTCTCTCTCTCTCTCTATCTCTCTCTCTCTCTCTCTCTCTCTCATTGAAGTAACTGCAGATATTTGAAATTCAGAAGCACAAAAGTGCACAGAATCTTTTGTTTCTTAATACTGTGTGCTGAAGGTATTGTTTCCGACTTTTCTTCAAGCATGTCCACCTGCTGTACAATATCATTACAACGAAAGTCTGGTACTAAGAAATGAGACAATGGTCTATCACATCTACCACTAGCAGGTAGATGTGATAGACCATTGTCCATGTATATATTAATGAAAAAAATGTGGCAAAAATCACGGATACATACAAAAAAACAAACAGACAAAAATTTGCGCATGTATACAAACATTAATTTTTAGGCATATGTAAATTATTCATGTAGTATGCATAAAAGGATACATATAATGGTGAGATAGGCACACACCAACACAAACGTATGTACCTCCACCCCACACCACTGGCCCTGTTTGAAACTACAGTTTTACATTTTGTTATTGAGATCTTAAAACATGAACACATTTTTCCTGAACAGGAAATGCACATGCATCTTGTAATCATACACATCACTCATAGTCATACATATTACTTTGAACCTAATTAAAAAAAAAAATCTTATAAATTTTAAAATCTGCTGAAGATAATCATTTTGTGAAAAAAAATCTCTCTCTCACTCTCTCTCATATATATATATATATATATGTGTGTGTGTGTGTGTGCGTGTTGTATACTCTCTCTGTGTAATATGTATATATATATATATATATATATCTGTATATATATATACACACATATATGTATATCTGTGTGTGTGAAAAATAAAACAAGTAAAAAAAGAAGAAAAAAAAAAGAGTATGCTGTGCGATCACATTGTTGAACAAGACCAGTTGAACTTCTCACTGAAAAATTTGTCTGCCATTTTGACAGAGTTCTTGGCTGTCTTTCATTGTCGGAGATAACATTGTTTCACAACAGAAAACGATGATATTAACTTAGTTAAAATTTGAAATCTTTCATTCAAATACTTTATAAAATAAGTAATGTAAAGTTGGTTTCCAAAATACCTGAGCAAAACCTGAAGCTGGGCATTGAAACCACAGATCAAAAAATAGATCTAGTTGATCAGTGGCATAAAAAATACGAGGTCTCCACTTTTTCGTTGAACAGATGTTGCTCCTTAAAAGCTTTCAGGTCATTTTATAAAGCATTTTAAAGAAGAATGAACGAACTTTTTGGTGGTGGGTTTAGTGAAAACATTTATTATGTCTAGAAGTGCAGTAGAGCATCAAGAAAAATAGGTACATTTTGAGCCATGTTTTTCATGAATCAAGTAAAAGATATCAATTTAAAACTTAACCCACGTAAAAGTAGAGAATGTGATCGTTTCAGTGGCATTACTCCCACGCCGCTCATTTAGATTCCTCCATACACTGCCACACCCGGGTTCGTCCGTGGCAGTTCCAGCGTCGGCAGTCCACAGGGAACCATCGATGTTAGGTCGCCAGGAGGCCACAAACCAGAGGAAACCCTGCACTGCTGCTGAGTCACTTCGGTGGTGTTCAGTAGTGTATGTTCTGATTTAACGTACTAAGCCCCCTACTAACAACAATAATGGCTTAGTCGCGGAGCCAGATGAGTGAGCGTCCATCCTAGAGTGGAGACCGCCACCATGTCCCTCAAACAACAGCCCCCCCATGAATCTGCCAACATTGACGACATTGACAGGACTCACCCCAAGCATGGAAGAGGAGGGGTATTGAAACTGAGGTCACCATGAAAGCAGGGCATGAAAAGCCACAGACTTTAAGACTGTTTTGTTTATATTGATGATGATGGAGGAGGATGACGATGTTGCTGTGGAGGTCCATTTTGGTTTGGGACTGCATGACAAGGCTGTACTCGGCGCTTCCTGTCATAATGATATCCCGGCATTAACCAGACTCGAGAGATAGACTCTTGAAGTGTTGGTCAGGTAATTAGAGCAACACACCCAAAGATGCATCCTTGAAGTGGATGACACTCGACTGTGTGGTCCCAGTCTCCCGATTTAAGCCCACAGCACGCTCAACTCTGGGTAGGAGCTGGCCACGGGCCGAAAAACCCACCTCCGCTGGGATTCGAACCCGCATCCTCCCAGCCGTCAGTCCGCAACACTAGCCACTTCGCCACGGTGGCTGGTGTGATTTTTTTTTTATTGTTTTTTTTTTGATAGGACTCTTAAGTCGATTGGTTGTAAGGAGCAATGTCTGTAACCTATTTTTGTCACCAAGCCTCTCAGACCAGAAGCAGATGTCGGCAAACTTTTTTACCATGCTGCGTTTTGAAGAGTGAAGGTTACTCCACTTCGGGCGATCTGTTTCACTCACACTGTCTTACACACACAAAAAAAGAAACACTTTAGAACAAAAGTGGTTTTATTTTCTGATACATTTTTCAACTCAGTGTATACAGTATTGAGCTTGCTTGGGCGAAGTGAAAACTGATGAAAATATGATCCGTCAGCCATAGTTACACAGCATTACATAGCGGCCCGACCTACCTACTTTACATGCGGTGGCGGCAAGAGTCACACTACATAAAACTGTCACTGTATTTGTATTTGTTTTTGTTTTTATCACAACAGATTTTTCTGTGTGAAATTCAGGCTGCTCTTCCCAGGGAGAGCGCGTCGCTACACAACAGCGCCACCCATTTAAAAAAAATTTTTTCCTGCATGCAGTTTTATTTGTTTTTTCTACAGAATTTTGCCAGGAACAACTCTTTTGTTGCTGTGGGTTCTTTTACATGCACTGCATGCATGCTGCACATGAGACCTTGGTTTATCGTCTCGTCCGAATGACTAGCGTCCAGACCACCACTCAAGGTCTAGTGGAGGGGCAGAAAATATTCGAACCAGCGCGCTCAGATTTTCTCGCTTCCTAGGCGGACGCGTTACTTCAAGGCCATCACTCCACAGCTCTATGTATCTTCCGTCTGTTCCTGTTCTAAGGCAGGACCTTATAAATCTTGTCAGCCAGCTTCCACAACCTTTTTTGCTGTTAGGTGACTTCAGAGGTGACTCCCCACTTGAGTAATAATGAGATATCAGCCTGAGGTCTTATCTTCAAAATTATTTTCTTGGACATGGACTTTTGCAGTCTAAACAAAAAATCTCCTACTTATCTTCACCGTTCTTTTGGGAAGCTTTCGTGTTGATATGTCGGTGTGCGATCCAATGTTGGTCCTGGACTATGAATGGAAAGTGCACAACAATTTGCACGGGAGTAACCACTTTCCTGTTGTCCTCCGTTCCACAGATGTAGAACATGACTTTCTGCCTGACCACCTGAACTGGAGCAAAGTCAGCTGCGGAATTTTTAGTTCCAAAGTTGGGTTTGTTCCAGTGTACGTTTTATTTACCTGTGTGCTAGCTGAATTGGTAGTGTAAGCAGCACTGACTTGAAGTTGTGTACCTTGTGAATGGAGAGTTACCACTCTTTACTATCTCCAAAGACCGAGTTTAGTTATAGGGAAACAGTCCTGTAAAGTGAGGATCCTGCAGACACTCTGACTCAGATTATTTTAGAATGTGTGAAAGCAGCAATACCAACATCCACCTTCAAGCCTCACATGCCAGGAATGCCCTGGTTCAATGCTGAATGTAGGGAAGTCTGAAAGAACCGAAAAAGAGCACATCAGCATGTCTTTTGGAAACCAGAGGCAGACAGCGTGCGAACCCATCAGCAGCTGAGGGCAAAATCCAGATTTGTATTTAGAAATAATAAGCACTGATCTGGGAGGGATTTTAGCTCCTCATTAACTCCAGCACACCCTAGAAAAAAGTGTGGAAAATCTTGAAGAAAATTAAAGGGAAAAACACCTGTCCATCCCTACAGAATGTACTCTGTTGTAAAGCCCCTGTTCATTAGTATGTTCATTCAGAATCCAGTATACTAGCCCAGCTTTTCAGTCCTATCCACCATTTTGCTTTGCATTCTGCTTTTGAAAATGATCGGTTCACTTCTGATTTTTCTACTTTCACACCATAAATTTATCCCCAACTCAGACGCTGCTCTTGTTTTTATTGCCTAATGGCAAACTGCGATCACGTTCAGTTGAAATATGCGATTTAGTTTCAGTTTGATTCGATGGTGAACATGAACCATGTGGATTCAGACAGTGGTAAGACTTGCTGTTCAGCGTGATCGTGAACATTTATTGTGTCATCAACCATGTTTTCATATATTGAGTTTGTTGTGTCAGGTGGCATGTGGTGATCAGAATTTAGTTTTCAGACACAGACAGGGCGCATACAGCCTACAAGATGCATGGGTCGGATTTGAGTAAAGAAAAAAGTAGCGCCTTGTAGGCCAAAATTTCCGGTACTTTTCTTAACTCTGTCACAGATTTCCCACATTTCAGAAAATCTTCACTGATGGTTCGAAATCTGAGGAGGGTGTTGCAGCATCTGCGTTCAGTCCTGCCTTTCCTGATCAGCCAGCCCCAACAAAACACATTCTGTCTGACAGCTCAGTTTCTACAGCGGAACTGATTGTACTGGTTCTGGCGATGAAAATGGTTTGCAAGCTAAACACAAGCATTTTATGATTTTTCCGGACTCCCTGTCAGCTCTGGAGGTGATTGCCTACACTTCTGAAACTGCTGGAATTTTATGAAACTTGTTCACTTTTATAAAGGGCATTACATCATTTTAGCCTGGTTCCTGGTCATGTTGGCTTTCATGGCAATGAGATTGCAGACCAGCTGGCCAAGAAAGCCACAAAAGAAAAGTTATCCAAGTCCTATGTTTCATACACATACATAAAGCAGAAAGTGAACACTTACGTTAAAGATCTGTGGCAAGAGGAATGTAACACTGGATGGACAACAAGCTTTTCCAAATTCGTCGAGACTAAAAAGATCCTCCCATTGGCTGTGAAGTACTGCAAGGAGGAGTATGTGCTGTGCAGATCATGCACAGGGCACACTGTTCTAACTCATTCTTACTTGTTAAAGGGAGATGCCCCTCAATGTATTGTCTGTGACGAGCCTCTCAGTGTGAAGCACATGCTAATTGACTGCATGACATTATAAACAGACATCACACGTCAGATTATCTTAAAACTGTTTTCTGATGTCCCTCTGTGGATGCTAATGGAATTCTTGAAAGAAGTGAACATTTTAAATTAGATTTGAATATTCAAAACTCTGGAAGAATTTTTAACTTTCTGAGTGAAAAGATTGAAGCAGTGATTTGTTTTTATTGTACTTTTTTAACCCTTGACTTGAAGTAGATGCTAACATGGTAATAGCCTTGAGATGGCCTAAGTGATCAGCGAGGCTCTAAGCACCATAATTTGATTTAATTTGCCCCCCACCATTGGCATTTTCAGTTTTGTTGTTATGCAATTGAAGTCTCATTTGAGCCATGAAGGCCTTTTTTTTTCTTTCTTTTTTTAAAAAATCATGAAGGATTTGACTGTATGAAATGTTTGTACCATCTGGGTTGATGGTATCAGAGAGCTGTTACCGAGTTTCAAAACCTGAAAAATGGAATCTGCAGTGGAGATAGATCTATTAACAGTGAACTAGAAAATTGTCAGGACTACAATCTGATTGGAAGAAAATAACTTTGATTCCAGTGTAACTGGATTCCAGAAAAAAAAATTAGCTGTAAGCTCAAAAAGTCAGTGTTATAAAAGTTTTGCATGTCTGTACTCTGTTCCTTCTCCATATTGAAAGAGGTGCCAGTTTCTGGCACACAGGGGCCAGAAAGCGAAGTGCTACAGTCAGGCAGGCAGCATGCACAGACGAAAAAGAAAACAGTACATGCCCAGGTCTGCAAGAAGACAAAAGCATATCCAGTTAAAAGAAATTACACATCAGAATGAAGCACAGGTCATTTTTGTTTATGATGCAAAAGTTTCACATAATTGTGTTTTCTGTTTGTGTATGTGTGCATGCCTATGACTCAGGGTGGCTACATGCATGTATGAATTTGTGTTAAGCTGTTGTGATCATGTTAATTTCTTATGTTTACATTTTATGTGGGCAGATATGAAACTCATGAAATAGCTCTAAACTGTGGAATGATGCTGCGTGAATGCTGCCGATCGGAAGCGCTGGTCAAGATCATGCTAGACAGTGAAGTCTTCTATAAGTTCTTTGATTATGTGGAAGTTTCAACCTTTGATATTGCCTCAGATGCCTTCTCTACTTTCAAGGTTGGTATTTTTCAGATATTTGAGACCGCCTTCAAATATTTTTTTTAATGATTGTTAATTAAAAGAAGTTTCCATCTTAACCTTTAGAGCATTTCCAAAACAGGATAATTCCTTCTTCTGCCACAATCACAGTCCAGGATGACAGCTGTATATCTCTTGTCCTGTAATTTTTTGCCAGTAAGGCACTACATTTTTGGATGTAATAACTGGAGTGGTAAGGGGGGTTTATTGGTTGGAGTTTGTTATTTTTGAATTTGGATAAAAGGATTTAAGAATTAAGACATTAAAGAGAATATTCTAATTTTCTTGGATCAATCCTGTCGGCGACGCGAGTTGTGTGTAACCATGTGGTTAAGGGGGTGGTATATAAAGGGGATTGGAATTAAAGGATGAATGAATTAAAGGGATTAAAAGAGATTCAGGATTGAAAGCTCCTCACACAGGCCAAGAACATATAGATTCCAGTCACAAGGGGTTTTCTATTGTTTTCTTACAGTATTAAAGAAAGAAAAGAAGAAAGAGGATGCTCATGAATCTTTCTGTGAATGCACAGATGGCTGAATAGTCCAATCTGCGCACGGAATGTTCGCTGACAGTTGGGGCAGACAAAGACAGGCATATCATTGTCAGCGAGCTTGTTTGCCTGTGACTTTCTGGCCTGCCTCTTCTGAACAGCTGCAGCAGTCCTGTTGGCCTCGCACAACTTGGCGCCTTTGTGCACAGCAGCGCGCCATTTGTCACGGTCCACTGTAGATTCCTCCCAGGAGTCCGGGTTGATATCAAACGCTTTCAGAGAGACTTTCAGAGTATCTCTGAAGCGCTTCTTCTGACCTATGGTGATCTCTTCCCTTGTTGCAGCTCGCCATAGAAGAGCCTTTTGGGCAGCCGATGGTCTGGCATGCGCGCCACGTGTCCAGCCCAGCAAAGCTGGGACTGCATCAGGATGGTGAAGATGCTGGGAAAGATGGCTTTTGCAAGCACCTCCGTGTCTGGGGTCCTGTCTTGCTACTTGATGTTCAGTAGCTTCCTGAGGCATGTTGTGTGGAAGTGGTTCAGCTTCTTGGCATGTCGTTGGTACACTGTCCAAGTTTCGCAGGCGTACAGTAGTGTGGGGAGAACTACTGCTCTGTAGACCTTTAGCTTGGTCTCAAGACCAATGCCTCTTCTGTTCCAGACATTTGCATAGAGTCTACCAAAAGTTGCGCTTGCTCTTGCAATCCTGATGTTCACTTCATCGTCGATGGTCGCATTTCGTGACAGTGTGCTGCCAAGGTATGTGAACCACTCCACCGCACTGACCGTTGACTGTGATGTTGGGCTCAACGTGGGGTTTCCCTGGGGCTGGCTGATGGAGAACTTCAGTTTTCCTCATGCTGATGGTAAAGCCGAAGTTCCTGCTGGCAGTGGCAAACTTGTCAACGCGGAGTTGCATGTCGGCTTCAGATCCAGCGTTGAGGGCACAATCATCAGCAAACAAAAAGTCTCTGATGATGTCTGTCATGACCATCATTTTTGCTTGAAGCCTTCTGAGGTTAAACAGCTTGCCATCTGTTCGGTACTTAGGCCGATTCCAACATCGCCATCCCTGAAGGCATCAGTAAGCATTGCAGAGAACATGAGGCTGAACAGTGTTGGAGCCAGGACGCAGCCTTGCTTGACACCATTTGTGACAGGAAAAGGAGAAGATGTTTCGCCATTGTCCTGGACTCGAGCCTGCATGCCTTCATGGAATTGGCTGACCAAGGAAATAAATTTCCGAGGGCATCCATACTTGGCCATGATCTTCCACAGTCCCTCTCTACTCACGGTGTCGAAAGCCTTAGTGAGGTCGACATAGGTGGAAAACAGATCAGCATTTTGCTCCTGACAGTTCTCTTGCAGCTGCCTTGCAGCAAACAAGATGTCGGTTGTTCCGCGCTCTTTCCGGAATCCACATTGGCTCTCAGGCAAATGACCTTGATCAAGGTGTGCTGTGAGGCGGTTTAGTAGGATCCTGGCAAGTATTTTGCCTGCGATGGAGAGCAAGGAAATGCCCCGATGGTTATCACAGGCTTGCCAGTTCCCCTTTCGCTTGTACAAGTGAATGATAGATGCATCTTTGAAATCCTGGGGGATCGTCTCTTCTTTCCACATGAGTGAGTACAGCTGATGGAGCTTCTCAGTCAGCACAGTGCCTCCATCCTTGTAGACCTCTGCTGGTATGGAGTCTGAGCCAGGTGCTTTGCCACTGGATAGCAGACGGATTGCTTTCTGGGTCTCAAGAAGTGTTGGCGGATCGTCCAGTGCTTCATTGATGGGGACTTGTGGGAGACGGTCTATGGCTTCATCATTTATGGAGGAAGGGCGATTTAAGACACTGTTGAAGTGCTCAGCCCAGCGTTCGAGAATTTTCTCCTTCTCGGTGATCAAGGTATTCCCATCTGCACTGAGGAGGGGGGATGATCCTGAGGATGTGGGGCCGTAGACTTCTTTTAAGGCATCATAGAACTTCTTCATATCGTGCCTGTCATCATATCCCTGGATCTCATCAGCTTTGTCACTCAGCCACTTATCCTGCATCTGACGTAACTTTTGCTGAACAGTCCTGCGGATGGCATTGTACGCATCCTTTTTTGATGTGGACTTTGGGTTGCTCAGGTAGGCTTTATGCAGACGGCGTTTCTCATCCAGAAGCTGCTTGATTTCATCACAGTTTTCATCAAACCAGTCTTTGTGCTTTCTGGTCATGGGTCCCAGGGTCTCTGAAGCTGTACTATAGATCAGCTCGCGCAGGGTCCTCCAGTTTGACTCCACATTCTGGTTGTCCAGAGAGGCAGATTCCAGACGATTTTCCAGCAGCTCCACAAAGGTCTGTTTGATGGTGATGTTTTTCAGCTTAGCGATGTTGAGCCGTTTTGGAGCCTTCTGGCCTTGGGGCCGTCTCTTGGGCTGGATTCGAATATTCAGCTTCGAGACTACAAGGCGATGGTCTGTCCAACACTCGGCGCCGCACATGGTCTTTGTCACACGTACATCTTGCCTATCCCTTTTCCTGACGATGACATAATCGAGGAGATGCCAATGCTTTGAGCGAGGGTGCATCCATGACGTCCTGTTGCAGGTAGGGAGGCAGAAAACTGTGTTGGTTATCAGCAGTTCATGCTCTGCACAGGTCTGAAGCAAAAGCAGCCCATTTGGGTTGCAGTGGCCCACGCCGTGCTTTCCAATCACTCCATCCCAGGAGATGTAGTCAGAGCCAACTCTAGCATTGAAGTCCCCAAGAATGATGAGCTTGTCTGCTTTAGGGATAGCAGCAATGACAGAGTGAAGGTCCTCGTAGAACTTCACCTTCACTTCATCTGGGTTGGTCATGGTTGGGGCATAGGCACTGACAACGGTGAGGTGCTTCTGGCCAGATGCCAGTGGGAGTTTCATGGTCATAAGCCTATCGTTGACTCCCTTTGGGATTCCAGCTAGCTTGCTGACAAGTGCTGTTTTTACTGCAAAACCAACGCCAGCCTCACGTCGCTCTTCACTTCCTCGTCCACTCTAGAAGAAGGTGTAACCAGATCCCCGTTCATAGAGCTCGCCAACTCCTGCAAGCCGAGTCTCACTCAAGGCTGCGATGTTGATGTTGTATCTGGCGAGTTCGGATGCAACTAGTGCCGTTCCCCTTTGGGGTCTGTCCGCGTCATCTCTGTCCAGGAGAGTCCTTATGTTCCAAGCACCAATGGTGAGAGGAACGATCCTTGTTTTTTTCTTTTCTTTATCTTTGTTTTGACCGCTGATGTAGGGTCCCTGCCAGCCGCGGTATGCTGGCCAGGGTGATATGGAGCAGGCAATTTTTAGGCACCTTTTCTAGCCCCTTCCTCATGCCAGGGAGGTGAGCAGTGCATTCCTAGAGAGGGCTGCTCAGACGGCTGCCGAGCTCCATCACTGCTCCTGTCGATAAAGAACGACCCTATGGCCTGAGCCGCCTGTGTGCAGGTCTGCAGCTGCGTCTGCCAGTGTACCCACACCTGTCGTTTCATCGCTTGCCTGTCGCCACAGGACTTGGGGGTGATGAAATGATGAAGGATGAAAGGTCATTAAGGATGACTGATGACTTGCGCGATGAGTTTGTTTAAAGTGAAGAGGAGTTGCTCAATGTCGACCTCACTCTCTCGTCCGGGTCCACCAATTTCCAGTGGCAAGACTAAGTTGAGACGACTGGAGGATGAGCACAGATGCAGTGGATGACCAAGATATCCTTTCGGTGTCTTATCTTGCTCTCTGCACTCCACAGTGCATTGCTGTAACCGCCTTCCTCTTCGTTGAACTGATAGGTTTCTTCCGCAGATTCTGCCAGATCCAGACTTTGCATGCATGGGTAGACACACCCCGGGGGCCAACTGCGTGTGGCATGCACACAGCACGGTGGAGCTAGATGGCCGTCGGTGGCTATCCTGAGCCGACGCCCTTTTATGGATCTCGTTTTTAATTCCATAAGGGTGTCTAGCCACCCGCCTCACCAGTCCCGGAAGGGAGCGGTGAGAGTGCTGGTTTAGTCGCCGGCAACCCGACCCTGAACAGGCACATGTATATTACAATGGAAAGACAATCACTTGGTTTGGAATTAGCAACAGCATAACATAAATGATGCATATGTGAAGACCAAACACTGACAGCAAAAGACATTTGTAATACCTTTGAATAATGTTGTAAAATTTGGCAAATACTGATTTACTGAAAGTACACTGACAGTAATGAGTATAGATTAGGTGATGCTTATACTGTGTCAGTGATTCAAATGGATCTGTTTATGTAACAGTATACCTAAGTAAGTCGTGTAGGAACAAGCATGATAACTGAATTACAAGTACCAATATCTTGTAATCAGCACAACAGAATACTATACACATATTATAAAGGACTAAGCACACTATAACTTTGAAGCTGGTAGTACTGTGAGTCAGTGTAACACTGTAGCAGTACTGATATCAGCATATGAAATAATACATGAATAATAAACGAGAGGATAGAATAAGTGGCTTTTGTATCAAATAGTGGCAACCTGAGAGATCAGATGGTAAGTCAAATGCTCAATGCAATCAGTGGAAGAACCATCATGGCTTGACCATTTAGTGGATTCAGCCAGCTAATAAACTTACACAAATTACAGGGTTGCGTCAAAGCCAAACATCAACATAGCTAAGTATGGTCTGTGTTCAACATTTAAATTTCCTCCACTTAACGCAGGATAAGTAAAGCCTAACCTTCATCAGTGTGAGCAGAGGAAAAATAATGCATCATCCTGGGAATATTCTTGAACAGTTTACATGTGTCTGAACAATAGATAGATAGTTGAGACGCAAAGATTTATGCGTCATTCCTACGTCGTCAGTGACTGACGTTCGAAAGAATGAAGTGGAATCCTGCTTACAAGCATATGATGACGACATGATGATAACTTATGTCAAACAATGATAAGACCTGTGATTGAATGACAACACAGTTCTTCTGGCAAAGTTTTCTTCAACACATAACACAAACATTTGACTTACAGCGATGTGGCGAGACGCTGGCCTTTGGCGCTACACACACACTGACACACACATGATCAGTGGTCATCTGTCACCACAAGCAAGTGAAAGGTTGCTGCAGCGTACCCCCACTATATAATTATGTGAACTGCAAGACACCCATATGGGTTAGTAAGCAAACTGGCCTGAGTCTGGCTAAATTTTGGAAAGTTTGTGTTTCTTGCCAGGTGGTAAATGATGAATTTCTAAATGATTCCTGGAACAGTTTACGTTGGATTGGTTGCAAAACAAAGTGTTGATTATTTAAGATGAATTTAAATCTTAATCTAAGCCACCTGAAACGGATCACTTTTAATGAGTTTGTGGCTGAAAATGGCAGACTGCGTTAAATCACTTTAACGTAGGCAAACACAAATGGAATAGATTTAAAGAAAAAATTGTGACATTTCCACCAGTATATAATACTTGTAGTTTACTGATCTAATAGAAGAGATAATTAGTTGAATAGTGTGTCAGAAACACTCAGCCCAAGCCAGCAAGCAACGCTGGTTGTGGAGTGATTGTCGTTAAGTGTCAACAATAAGAATCTGCTTTGTATCTTGTAAGTGCCTGAACTATTCTCATCCAAACACAGTGATAGTGTGGTTGCAGTGTACGATAAGTGATCACATATAGAATTGAAGATTGTAACATTATATATTCAAATAGTTGGGTCCAGCCAAATTTCAAAAATCAAAGAAACAATAGGAAAAGTAGTTTTTTAAAAGAGTTCTACAGCAGAAATGCAAATGCAAAATTTCATGTAGCAAAATGCCATTTTTGAAGGCCTGTTACTCAGATGTATATGCATTCTCATTGCCCAAAATTAGTTTCCTAATTCCTGTTTATATATATGATAGTTAATACACCTGATTTCTTCTGTCCTTTTCAGTTTGTTACTTTTTAAAATGTTGCAGTGCAAAAACGGCTAAAAATGCTGAATTTGCTGGCGTCTGATATAGGATTTTGAACACTGTCATCACTAAATTGACCATATATCTAAAACTAATAAAGATACAGTAATGATATTGATATCCACAGATTTAGCATTGATTCAGGAATATGAAAATCACAATTGAATTAAGCATTAAGTTTGCTGAAGGAACTTACACTCCCCATAGTGTTAAATTGATACTTTATATAATGCTGATGTAATACTATATGAAAGTGGGAACTTGCCTACATTACACAGATATGATGCATTTATCACAGAGTGTATACAGGCATTCTAATGATTCTATGCAATTCCTGCAAACTGCAAGTACAGCCTCCATCCGTTCAAGTATGTCCTTTCGGAGTCTCTTACAGTCCACACTTTGTGTTTCTCAACCAGGTCAGAGCCTGCATGGAAGACAAATTTTGATGAAACTTCGGCAATGGAATCAGACACTGGCCACATGAAGATGTTGTTGTTGTTTTTTCACCCCTTTGCTCCATGAAAGCAACATCAGCAAGCTCTGGTTCATGAACTGTCAAAACTTGACCAGTGTAGAAGCAGTCGTTATAGAAGACCACAACCGACTGTTTTTGGTTGGAAAACAGGAAATTGAAATCAACATTTTCCATTCCATTTTCCATCTCCTTCAGGTTCAAAATGATCTTCAGCAGCAGCAGTTTCATCTTCTGGATGTGGCTCAGTGCATGGCAGAGGGTTGACAGAAGCAGTAGGTGACAGTGATGACAAAAACTCAGTCAAATTCACAGCAAGTTGTTCAGGCTGTAGATTTGAGAGGGGCAGTCTCGCATTGAAGAACTCCCTGTAGAAGCGGCACTGCATTTTCAGCCCATTCATTTTTTCTGTCTTGGTTGTGCAGCTATCTACCAGGTTTTCTACATCCTCCTTTGACTTACATGCACCTCCCTGAGCCTTGATGTCAGCCATGAGCTTGCACATTTGTGCTGCTGTCTTGCTGCTTTGGCTCTTTCCTGCTCCATCATGGCATCATTCATCTCTTCCAGCTCTGTTAGATGCTCATGGTTTTTCCTTATCCTCATGGATGTTCATCTGGAGCAATTTTCTTTGCTTTAGCTAAGAGACTCGATTGCGCTTCTGGAGATTTTAAAGCTTGCCAGCCAGATATTGGGCATTTTCTTTTCCCAAGATTGTGTGCTGTGGTGATGTAGTGTGGCCCATCTGTTTTTGAACATGGAATAGTCCAGATCAGCAAAACAAGCTTCCCCCAGCAAGTTGATCAATTGACAGTGTTTCATGCGTTGTCTGGTTTCAGGGTCGGGAGCACTGCCATACTTAACCATCTGGAAGAAAGTCTTGCAGCTGACGTTCAAATGTTTCCCTGAAGTGTTTTGCTAGTTCTTGGATCACTAGGAGCAGGAGATTCTTATTCACTGCAGACGCAGTCTGTCAGAATGAAAGGACTGATTCTGCTGTTGTTGACTTCGGTTCTCTTAGTCTGCAGCTTTCTGTTTCATGTGGGGAACTGTCAGGACCCCCAGGCAAAACATCAGGATATTGTTCCACCTCACGCAAGAAGTACAGAGGCTGAATGAACTGGTACTGGTCCAGGTAGTGCATGTCACCGTTGACATACACATAAAACGATCCAAGGCCAAGCACCATCAGTGTAACATTGTATTTGGCTCGGCCTCCACACTGCTTTGTTTCAAGTTGGATGGGGCTGAATACTGGAAGAAGCTGATGATGTGGTTCCTGTGGTGGATTAGGGCTGCAGCTGCTCTGAAAAGACTGTTAAATCTGTTTGCCCTGAAGCTGGTGATCAGACTCTTCTCCTGTGCAAATGCCAGCCACATGTGATGGCATCCACAATGTTCATCTCCCCATGGCCCAAGCATGTCACATGCCATCCGGATGTATCAGCAAGCAGCAGACTCTGGTGACTTGAAATGCTTGAATTCAGCCATGACTTCTCTGCCCAGTTTTCCAGTGAGTCCTGTCTACCACATGCCTGAGAGCCTTGTCAGCAGCAGTGGGCAACCCCAGCAAGAAGTGGGGAAATTCTACCTGAACTGTAGGGTCCACGTTTTCTCTGATGTAGCCATCAAGCTGTTTGCCCAAACCCTTCATTGTTGCAGCTCGATCAGACATGATGCCAACCAAGTTCTTGAGGATCCTCATGAGCTGTTCATTTGAGTCCTCAGGTGACATCAATAGGGCATGCCAATTTCAAATTTTGAATGGCGTCATGCTGGTATTAATGCGCAAGTTATGATCAGTAGGTCAAGTGTGAAATGTCATCTTCTATACAGCTTGTGCTCTGAGTTGAACTGTAGTGGTCATCATAGCCAGCTGAGTGCTCAGCTACATTTGTATTCTCATGTGACTCTGTTATATGTAAATAAAATGAGATGACAGATAATTTTCACACTCACAAGGAATTATCTCATTTCACTTAACAACCAGAAGGTGTGACGCTTTTATTTTGTACACCCGGCGGTCATTTACAGAATTTGATGTGAAAATTATTACGAGGAAATGTTAAGGAGTGTTTGTGTCCCTTTGTTTTATGGTGTAGGGAAACCACAACTCTGCTCCATTTGACATAAGGGTTATCAAAGAGTCAAGTTCAGTATGGTTTTTATGTTAATGTTTTTGCCTCTAATTGAGCGCCTTAGAGTGTGGACTGCTTTTGTCGTTTAATTAGATGATCCTGGGCAAATAAGAAACTTCCACTTTTGTGGAAAATTATTCCTCGATATTTGTATTAATCAGTTGTGTGTCCAATCCTGAAAAAGTGTGGAAGCACTGAATCATTTTTGGAAAACATCAGTACCTTTGTTCTGTCCTTGTTTACTTTTAATCCTCACTGATTGCAATAGCCATTTAGTCTGTTCAGTTTTGTTTGCATTCCATTCTTAGTTGTTTGCCACAGTATCATCAGCGTAGAGTAAACATGGTACATGAGATGGGGAGATGGGTTTGATTTGTTGATTTTGGAGTCTGAATCTTGTTGAGAATGATACCATTAATAAAGATATTTAAAAGTGTAGGACTTAGTGTATTACCTTGTAGGACTCCTCTTTTAACCCCTTCACTGCTAGTACGTTTTGCTATAGCCTATGCTGAGAAAATTTTCAGAAAAACAAGAAAAACACGCCAATGATTTTAATTTGCTTATATTTCAAAAAGTACTGAAGTGCATAAAAGTATATATCAAATGAAAGGAAAATGAACCAAGATTTTGTTTTTAATGCTCACATCTTCAAATAATGAGTCAATCTAACAGAAAAATTCCATAAAATGCATTCATAAAAAAAATTGGGACTGTCATTCCATCATGTAGGTGCTACATTATCAACCAGGTTATCAACCAGTCTTTCTTGTGACTGTTGTGATCAACCACACACACTGTCAAGGCTGAGCAACAGTGTCCAGGTGCATAAGACTTCAACACAGTCCACACAAAGAATGAAAAGGGTGTACTCACCCAGGATCTATCGCCAGTAAAAACGCTGTGTGTGGTACTTGCAGAAACAGTCAAGACACAGTGCTGGTTTGCTGGGGCAGTCTGGACAGTAGATCCTCTTTCTTTGTCCTTTCTTCCAGCAGACTCTGCACCTCCTTTGTGGCCAGGCCTTCTGTGGGGTATGTGGGATGACATCAATGAAGTGTTGTCCACACAAGACAAGCAGCGTGGTCATCTTTAACAGTGTCTTGGTCTTGGTCACCAAAAATCATGGCACTAATTACATCCTTCAGGAAGTCCAGGAGTGTATTGCTGTTGCCTGCTTTTTTGTAGAGGATGTGTACATTCAGCATGGCAATTTGTAGAAAATGCACACACAGCTATTTGTACCACTTCAGGGTTTTCCTTGTGGCATCATAGGGCTGCAGCTGTTGGTCATGATGGTCCATGGCACCCATGTTTTTGTTGTAATCCAGAATTGTTGGAGGCTTGTTTACTAGTAGCTCTTTGGTCTTGATGCTGCTGGTCTTGAGCTGTAGGTTTGTGGCAAGCTGTCAATCCAGATGGTCCAGGATGAACATCATGATCATCACCATGCTACATACCTGAAACATATTGCATAAAAGACTAAGTTTGTTGGGGTTTTGGAGGTTTAAAAAAAAAAAAAAAAATTTACATATAAAAAGATCATGAAATGGTACCATTTTATTTCTGATTGTTTTCAGAAGCTGAAATACACACACACACACACACACACACACTTCTACAAGTGTTGCATTTAAAAAGTAATTCAGGCATACAATTCTGTGTATCTTTCTCTGATTTCAGTTTTATAAACATATCCTCCTCCCGCCCCCCTTCCCCCCCCCCCCCAACCCCACTCTCTCTCTCTCTCTCTCTCTCTCTCTCTCACACAAAACAACAACAACACTGAACTGAACAACAACAATAACAACAACAAACCAATACACACTCAGAAACAAATACAAAGAAAGCTCTTGGTGAGTGACACACACTGTCATCAACAATGAGCCAGCCAGCAAGCCACGCCCCCTCGCACAGCGTTGGTCACACATAGTACAGACGTGACTCTCTCTCACTCTCACACACTGATCAGTGACTGATGAAATTACTTACCACAGCTAACACATTCAAAACATACACAATGCAGTCATATTCATTGTTACAACAAACAGAAAGCAAATAATAAACTGACAAACCTCGTAAACACCCACTTGCATCTTGAATCAGCTGAGCTTGTCTGTCTTCAGTTTCGTCAAGCAGCTCCACCTCCCACCCTCCTGCATGTCAAAATCTGCGTCTCGGCATCAACTTCACGCAGTTCTATCTCATTCAGTCCACAATCTTCATCTCTACTGTTTGCATCGCAAAAGATTTCTTTCAATATTAGTGAAAGTGTTGGGGTTTGTCTGCGTTCAGCTGTGGCTTTGCATACACAACTTGAGCTTCGTACAAACTTGCAAAACTTTCGCCATAAATATGACAATCCGATGAATCATTTTAGCTTATGGAACTCGGGAGATAAAGAGCTCTCAGGGGAGCTAATTTAATGGTTAGCAGACTGCATTTTCTGTAATGTGGGACTCAAAACATAGAACGTTGTAACATGACATACGGCGCACATCAATACAGCATTGGTGAGCGACATTTCATGATGTATGCCGTACGTCAACAGCGCAGTCAAGAGGTTAACAGGGATTTCTCAAGAAAGACCATGATTCATTCAGGCATATATCAATTATCACCATTATACGTAATCTGTATGATATTAAAGTAGAGCTTTTAGATACCCATTCTTTTTTATTGTAATTTTAATAGTTATCCATCATGCCAAACAATATCAAAGGCTTTTTGGTAGCTAATGAAATAACTGTGTAATCTGCCTTGTATAATCTCCCTTTTTTTTTCCCCTCCCCCTTTTTTTTTTTTTTTTTTGGTTGTTGTTGGGTGTTTTTTTTGTGTTTCTTTTTTGTTTGTTTAGGTGGGGTTTTTTTATGTTGCTTGATTATGATATCATAACTCACTTTAAGAAAAAAAGATAAAGTTCTGGAGAATTTACGAAATCTGAGTTGTTCATTAGCAAAAAGCTGATTTTGTTCAAGGTACTTTAAAATTCTGTTATTTGTAATGTGGCAAAACAAGTTTGGACTGCATTGTTTAGTGTTATCTGTGTGTGTGTGTGAAATGACAGCACCTTCTGTAAGAAATGTTCCAGCCACCCTGGTCTGTGTTGCTCTGTGTGTTGAGATCTAGCGCCCAGGACTGCTTCCTCAAGTTCTCTGTGTTTTCATTGACTCCAGTTGACATTTAACTCTTGTTCATGGTCATGTGCAACATTTTCAACATCATCAACAACAAAAACAGAAGTGGTGTTGTTGTTTTTTTTTATAGTTCGTATTTATTTAAGAAACTCTAAGTCTCAAGTATGTTCCTGTTGGGGACTGACTGAAATGAGGAGTGTTGATTTATTTTTCATGAAAAACCTTAAGAGAATATGCTGTGGAGTACAGTATTCATAATTTCAAGCGGTTTACTTGGTTATTTTAAGAAAGACAGTTCATACACATTGGAACAAGAGTAAGCTGGGCAGTTTAATTCTTCACTGTTGTTTTTCAAATATTTTTTAATATGCTCAGACTTCTAACCTTTCTAAACAGATGACAACAGATGAATCCAAAATGTTTTGGGTTTTTTTAAATATATGGTGGGACACATATTCAGTCAATCATAACAAATTATTTTCTTCTGAATTTTCTGTTCTTTTTCCTTTAAAAAAATTAACGCTTTTACCTAAGTGCAAGTTAGTTCAGAAATTAATCCAGATTTTTTTTCTACACCTACCATTTTTTTGTGAAAATTTCCTGGCAAATATGATTTGCTGGGAGCTTTATGTTAATGGCAAAGATAATGTAATGAAGTGTGTTGTTTTACAGTTGGTTTCTTTTTGTTTTGTTTTGGTTATTTTATTTTATATTTGTTGTTATTGTTTTTGTCAGATGTGAAAAAAATTTTGTGTTAAAATGGTTGAATATTTTTTTATGTTCGGCAGTCCTGATATGGACCTGTGCAGTTGGCTGGACTATAAGCAACAATGTCATTTGGAAGAGTGTGAGGGCATGCGAACATGCATTCACACACTGTCTTGCTCTCTCTCTCTCTCTCTCTCTCTCTCTCTCTCTCTCTCTCTCTCTCTCACACACACACACACACACACACACATATACACACACACATTCCCT
The DNA here is from genome assembly GCF_041734735.1 of Babylonia areolata. Taxonomy (NCBI): domain Eukaryota; kingdom Metazoa; phylum Mollusca; class Gastropoda; order Neogastropoda; family Buccinidae; genus Babylonia; species Babylonia areolata. The sequence continues at coordinate 11,934,061 of NC_134888.1, read as the reverse complement.
CTCTCTTTTTCTTGATTTCACACATACATTGATTTCACACAGAAAGTTTAGATGATGCACACACATGGGCCACACACACAGGCATACCAGACTTCACCAAAAGTTCTTTTGAATGTGTTATTAACAATTCCAGTATGTTATTTGCTGTTGCAGAAGGTTTGCTGCGTAGTCCAATAGGACATTTGTTATTGTTGTTTGATGTTGGCGTTTATAACGTTTCCATTTTCCTTAGCGTTGTCTCTCCCTATTCACCCTCCACACATACACACACTTTTACCCCCTCCCACAACCCCTACCCCCATGGTGTTTTTTTTTTTTTTTTTTTTTTTTTTTTTTTTTTCCATCTAATATCACTTCAAGTGGAAAGACGTTAAACTGAAGACGAACACACAGGCATGGAGACTCACTTTCTCTCTCCCACACATATAAACGCACAAATCATAGACTCAGTCATAAGTGTTTACTGTTCTAATCTTGGAACCTTTAGCTCAAGAGCAATGTCAAGAGTTCCATCAGGATCATAAGCTTTGCTGGACGTTAGTCACTTACCTCACTCTGTGTCTTGTTTGTGACACAAAGGAAGGTTGTATGTGTGAGAGTTTATGATACTGTGCTCTCATTATCTGTCTTCTCTTTACAGGAACTGATCACCAAACACAGAGCACTTTCAGCTGTATTCCTTGAGCTGAACTATGACAAGTTTTTCTCCCATTATCAACAACTTCTGTACTCTGAGAACTATGTAACCCGCAGACAAGCCCTCAAGGTAATAGAACATGATCATTTGCATGGTCAGTTACGGTCATGTTTATGATGAACTTCATGGCTGATTTCAGTTGCTGCTGCCTTTTATTACATCAATAAATGTTATTTTGAAACTAATATGATAAAGTTTATCAACTGGCTGTGTAGATAATAAATATATATGTCATTTAACACATAGCATGAAATGCACCAAGACTTCACAGGGCTACCAACTACTGAACTACTGTAGACCTGACATACTTCAGTACAATTCCCTAAGTGCATGAATGAAATGGATGTCCCTCAGTTGTGTCATATTAGTGTTCCCATCTGAGTCTGTAGTACACTCAACTCTGGGGATGAGCAGGCCACAGGGTGAGAAAAACCAAAACTTCTGCTGTGGCTCAAACCCATGCCCTCCCAGTTGCCAGTTCACAATGCAAACCACTTTGCCATGGTGGCTGGTTAAATTGATGGTTTTAGCAAGTTGTTACCATTTCTGTTGTCATGTTCAGCATCTGCACTTTCTATGGTATCAACATGAACACAGACTTGCTGATTGCTACATTTTTAGTGTGTGGCTGTGCTAAGTAGCAATGGTCAAGCATTGATGAAGAAAACGCTGGCAGTACAATGTTACACAAAGTTTATAACAAAGAATACTACCATGTGTTCAACCTTCATCTGTAAGCCCAACCCAGTTTTCTATACTGTGTTGACTAGACTTTAAACTGAAGTGTCACATGGTGGAATGCAAGAAGTGTGACAATGTGGTTCTTCATTTTTGGTTTGGGAAGCCAACATCAACACACTGAACATTTTGCTATGTTAGGTGACATTTGGGTTTCCTGGAAAATGTTTGGACATGTCAAATTTGCTAGATACATTGAAGTTAGGAAAACATGTTTTTTATTAAAGAGAAATTTGCATCCTCATGCTCAGAGATACCAACTGTTATGATTTTGCTGTATTTTTGTTACGCTCGATCACAGTTTGTTCCAAAGTTATGCCAACATCAAAATTGTTCTGACGAGTGAATTTTCAACTACATAGCATGGTCACATGCTTTCCTGTCATAACATTACCCAGATGCTCTCAACATACCGATCACGAGGCCAGGTCAGTCGCTACTAATCTTGGTGTCACGTAATGATACTCAGCTAATTGTGTGCGTGTTTACTTTGAAACAGCATTTAGCAGACCAGTCAGCTTAATCGTTTGCCCTACAAGACAGAACGTGGCTAAATCAAGTTGTGCGGGCATCTGTGCTTGGTGGATTAAGCTTCGGAGTGCAAGAAAGGAACAAGCGGCTTGAAATAGAGAAAGTCATCCGTGGATTCTGATTGTGAGAAACAAGATGAAGACCAGGGAAGCGACACAGTACCAGAGATGTTTCAACTGTAAAGAAGCAGCGGTGGGAACAGAAGTTTCGCCAAACGTACACTGAAAAATATGCATGCATCATGCCCTCAATTTTTGGGAACTCACATGCTCGTTGTACTATGTGTACGTTAGCTGATGTGGATCAGAGTTCAAGTGTTCTTACCAAATTCAGAATGTTCCAACCAAATTTCCTGATTGTTCCTGCAAATGCTTGACAGGGGTTGGCATCTCTACATGCTTAGGCGATTACCCGCTGCATTTTAGTTTGATTATTCAGCATGGCAAGTGTTGGTGCTAAAACTGACAGAAATAGATTTTCTGCTCCCAAATAATGAAAATGCCACTCTCAATTCTGGTTAGGGGGTGACAAGTCTGCTAACAGGAGCAGCCCATGGCATTGTTTTAGCAAAACAGATGGAGCCACAATTATACTTGTACTTAGATTGCTCTCTGATCAACATGGTATATTATGATATAACCAGCCAACATGGATCAGCGGTTAGTTGCACAGATTGAAGATGGACAGGATGGGGTTTGAATACTCAGTTGAGTCACAGCACCACTACAACAATTTGTTTTTGAAAGTGTTGCTCAAAGCTCATATTTTCTGATGAATACATCTCCTTATTTCAGGCCTGAGTGACTCTCAGATGTTAAATATGAAAGTTTAGAACACAGCTGTCATGCATTCTCATTAAAAGTAGATCTACATTGTGTCATTGGTATCATCATCCTCATCCTCATCCTCAGAATCATTTATCTCACAACACAAAAAAGATGTAAAAGTGGTTCATTTGCATGACTTTTTGACAGAGTCTAGGAGAAAGATAAGGATACGGATAATTTATTCATTAGGCCATAGCCCCTATAAAGGGGTACACAAACAGCATCTGTTGCGTTGCATTTGTTTGAACAGACATGAAGAAAAAGAAAATCATTTGAAACAACATTAATAATAACAAAACATAATTATCATGAAGTTGCAGTTTCTCTAAACTTACATGATTTGTGCAGGAAGATGGGCAAATTCCACACAACATTTTGTCGTTTTGAAGACATCAACAAACTGAACTTGAATGTACAAGGCTGTCGGTAATATTTAGATGGAATATATTTTTCTCTAATCTCTTCAAGAGCTGGACAGCTCAGCACAAAATGTACTTCATCTTCTTCTCTTTGGCATAAAGGGCAAATCAAATCAATGTAATTAGGTTTCCTGTATCTGTAACGATGCGTTGCTAAACCCGACACACCCAACCTAAATCTTGTAGTCTAGGAGAAAGAGCAACAGTGAGAGAGAGAGAGATAGGGGCTGGGAGGAAGGAAAAAATAAAAACAAATGAAACTAACAACAGTAACAAACAAACAATCAAACAAAACAAAAAAGAAACCCATGGTTCCAGGTTTGGCGTAGATTTTAATGTTTGAACTGATTTCTGCAGCTGTCAGGTAATTTGTCAGACTGACCAGGCCTATCATCTAATATGGGCAAAGGAATTTATTTTTCATGCATAACTAACACTGGTGAAATGTTTGTTTTCAGTTATTAGGAGAACTGTTGTTGGACCGACACAACTTCCAGACAATGACCCGGTATATAAGCAGCCCAGATAATCTGAAACTGATGATGATCATGCTGAGGGAGAAATCTCGCAATATCCAGTTTGAGGCTTTTCACGTTTTTAAGGTACATATAATTGTACTTTTGTCTGGCCATTCTTGCATTTGTCGTCTGCTAAACTGTTATTATATTTGTATTTTTGTGAGTATGAGAATCTGTTGTATGTGTTGAATGTCTTGATTATGAAATGCATCAGAAAAATCTCACTTAAACATATGTATGATCATTACTCAGAAACCTCACCAGGAGGTTGCAGACTTGTCACATTCTATATTTCGTCTTTTAATTATGTTGGTCATGTTAGTATGAATGAGGATAGGGGTTGGAGAATTGGAATTGGAATGTTTTTTTTCACAATCGGGCCACAGCCCTGAGTGAAGGGGTATATGTAAACATAATACAACTCAATGAAAATGCATAAACAAGTAAGCATAAACATATACAACAAAAAGTGCATTATACCAGTTTTACGAAGTAACAATTTCTCTTAATTCGAAGGCCTCATACAAGAACACCAAAACATTATGTACGTCATTGATATTGCTTGATCATGATGACATTAACAAAGTCAATTTGAACAGAGAGGGATGCTTGTGGTACTTAAGTTTTATAAACATTTGACATATATTTTTTTCAGATATGAAGATGGTAAATAACTGGGGAGGAAGGATTTCTCAGGTACTGATGATAAACTGATAGTGTTTCTGTGATCAAAGGTTTTGGATAAAAAGATTTAGCTGTAAATAAACATTGATGAGGGCAAGCTATGAGAATACACTGAATGGTCAGTGGTGAGATGGTGGTCCCTGTGTTTGTCAGGTGTTTGTGGCCAACCCCAACAAGCCCAGGCCAATCCTGGACATCTTGCTGAGGAACAAGGAGAAACTGGTGGACTTTCTGTCCAAGTTCCACACAGACCGAAGTGAGGATGAGCAGTTCAACGATGAGAAAGCCTATCTCATCAAACAGATCAAAGAACTGCGCCCCACTGCTGGGGCCCAGGACACCTCTTCTCCAGGATCAGCGGACCTGAAAACAGATGGGGGCTCATAACATCGGCTCTTTCCTGTGTGTTAGTGGATGGGATACATGTTGATGTCAGCTGATCTTGGAGTATGGGTGACTTTGGGTATGGTGAGCTTTTGGTGAGTGCTGGTGATTCTGATGTGACATGGAGCCCTGACTGTCCCTCCCCACATGGAGGTCTCAAAACACAGTGATCTGTACCAGGGAAGGGAAATTAGTGAGGATAAAAAAAAATCACAAGCTTTAAGGATTTAGAAAAGGCAGAATAGGATTCCAAATGCCAGATTTCTTTTGGGACTTTTGCTGAACCTTTCATTGTCAAAAGAAATGAGGACTGGTCGGCAGGTGAATCCATTGCTGGAACAGAATAGCAGACTGGCCCCCTGCTATGATGATAGACAGACCCTAGGAATGGCAGAGCTGGCACAATTTAACTCCACACTTCAGCGTCTTTCTGTCACCCTTATATCAACACTGAACTCCCCCTGTTTGTGTCCCTCCTTCCCTGTCTATGTTGAGGCTCAATGTTTTGTTACATTTGTGCTTATGTCCTTTAGATGAGAGTATGTCACTGGATTCCATGGACTGTACAGCTGGTTGGTTATTGAGTTGTCATCATTTACCATACATTTTATGTTCTCAGTTGGAAGGTTGTGGAAGCAACACTGTTAATGTTGCATGATAGTTGATCACATATCAGTTTTACGTGTGATCAGTTTCACCTAGCCTTGGTAGTGTTTGAAACATGATTGAGGCTAAATGTATACTCTTGGATTCATAAAATTCTGTAATGCTGACATTAAAATTTGAGTATGGATGTGCAAATAAACAAATATGTATATACAGTTACAGTTGTTATGACTGATTTTAAATCAGGTATCTAAAGGTAATTTTGTACAGAACTAAAATGTTTGAATTACCCATCATTGGTAAAAACTCCAACAGTGACTCTGTTATATTGATGCAGAGGTATAGCATGTACCTAATCAACTAAATCAGTATCAACCCAGTTTATCAAAGAATGGTTTAGAAACCAGTTTTATGAAAGATCATTCAATTGCTTTTTTTGCAGATAGACTTTCCCCAACAAATCTGTCAATAAACATGTAAAAATTGTAATCAAATAAAGTATATATTTATCTCACTATGGTTATCTGAACAGGTTTCTTGTCTGAAGGATCACCAATATTTTCATATTTTGGACTTTAAAAAAATTTATTTATTTATTTATTTATTTTATATCAGAAACAAAATGAAATTTTAAAGCAAATGTGAGGAGAGGTAAGATATTAGTGTTGTATCAAAACAGATACCTGCTTTGGATGTGTGTGTGGTCTGGTGCAAGTTTTAAAATGTTTTTTATGACCAAGTCTGTCATGGGTATGTCTGTTAATAAATGACTGATATGAATGTGAATGTTTGTCCTGATTGTTCAGATGTTCAGAAACATTCTTTCAAATCTTCTCAAAATGAAGAAATCATATAGTTGCAGAACCTATTTCTATGATTTATTTAAATTAAACAACAACATCATATGCATTCATTTGCACCAAAATTTATAGCATGTAGATTCTTGTTGGTTTTGATCATAAATCTTTTTCTCACACTTTGTATGCAAAAGAACATTGTGTTGAGCAAATCAATGAAACTAAATTTATTTATATCCGCATGTGGTTTTTGTACTGTAACACTTGTGGAGTTCTTCTTCAGTTTACTCAGCAGTTTAAAAAAAAAAAAAAAAAAAAAAAAAAAAAAATATATATATATATATATATATATATAAAGCTTTCTATTGAATGAATATATTTCATTTATTACATATTGGCTAATGCATATTTTGTTTGTATAGTTATCTTTTTTTATGTATATTTATCTTTTATTTGTTTTGCTGTTTGTATAGCATGGTGTTGTGCTGAGGCTTGGTTGCTTATTGTAAATGGTTATGCTGTGAGTATGAATGGTTCATGTGAGTCTGTGTGTAACAGATTGAAACATTGGATATGCATATTTCTTTCAACTGTTGTTGCTTGCAAGTTTTGGTTGGGTTTCTTTTATTTCTTTGTCTTGTTGAAAGGAAATATGATAAAAATAAATTTATTATCTCGCAAAGAGAGATTGCACCAGGTGCGGCAAAACACAACCAGACAATCAGCCAACGCACACACATACACAAGAAAACAACATTAAACATTACTTGATTATACAGGAGTAATAAACATATATAAGTTTTCAAATAAGGGCATTTCACATATTCACTTTAAAAACATTTTTAATTACTCTTACTCAACCGTGCCTCACTAGTGCAGACTCCGGCAGGAGTCTGACATTCCTGTCCTGTGCAAACTACTATCAGCCTATGCGGAGAAAACGAAAGTAGCTACAGCTGATAACCTCCTGGAAGTAGGTCTCCTGGAAGTAGGTAACCTCCCCTTTGCCCCCCTGACTAGCGTCCTCTTTTTACGGCAAATCGCCGCAACCAGCGCAGTGTGCAGGGAGAACAGAAAGCGGGAAGGAACAGGAGGGTCTTATATGTGGGTCACGGTAAGTATGTTACTTAAACATAATTTTAGGTAGAAAATTTCCTTTTAATTACACATACTTAACCGTGACCCACTAGTGCAGAATGGCACAACAAGGTGGAGGGCTCGTCTGTTCTATTGCCAGTGCACTGCGATGGCCTGTTATGTGACCACTGCAGAGGCAAAGCCTCTTGAGCCATCATCCCTAAAGCGACAGACGTCCCTCAAGTAGAATTCGATGAAGGTAGAGTGTACTGTGTCACCTAGGGATATTGGTGCGGACAAAGAAGACCGAGGTCCGCCGCTGTGTTGTGGGAGAGGTCTGTGGACCACAGCTGTGCTGACAAATGTAGCGCAAAGAAAATGGGGTCATTGTGATGAATCCACACTTTATTGAGAGCCCTTCGAATCAAGGAAGGGAAAGAAACGCGTACCCTATAGGGTTGTCTCCCTTGAGCGCAGTTGAGCGTCAATGCAAGGAGGTGCACATGTAGTTTGATCTCATGATTCCACATCGGTTGTGGGCCAATAGTGGAGTAATATATGTGTTTGAAGGAAACTGGCACGAGACAGAGGTAGCCCACCATGTTGGGCTTGCCTTTGGCGTGACAGCCAGATCTGTAGGGCTCCTGCATGCGAGCTGACAGACGATGGGCGCTCCACCAGCCACTTTTTTGTCGCTGCCAAAAAACAGCACTGGTATGTTGCCTTGCACAGAATGGCAGACATTTGGCAACAAGAGACTTGAGGTCCCTGGTGTCTCTGGGACAAGGCTGTGCAATTGCCCAGGCAGGTACCATCATGAAGGGGCATACAGAAGGCTTGGTGGCTTCTCTACCTGAGTGTGGCATGTTGGAGCAACCTGCAGAAAGTTGTCGGCAGTCAATGGCTGGGTTGGATCAGGCTGTGGGAGTGCACTTCATGTGCCTCCAGTCCAGGTCACTGAGTCTCATTCTGTGGTGAAATTCCTAATGGAAGAGGGTTTCCATGAGGAAAATTTTCGCTGAAGGTTCTTTAGTGAGAAAGGGGACCGGATCCATGACAGGCCTCTGGCTGTGTGTGGTGCGGACTAAGTCTGGGATGGAGCGGGACGGGGGCAGGAAGAAAACTGGCTCTAGATGTGTTGTACTGGCCATTTACATCAAATCACTGATCTGACATACGTTTTCAGTATGGCCAACAGCAAGGTGAGAGCTGTATTATCAGTGGTTTCTTTACTGCAAAGGGAAATCGTTTGCAGCTTAGTCTCTCATGAAGGACTATGTCTCTCACACTATAAGTCAAATTGCACTGGGACCTAGTGCTGTAGCCTTGGAGGCTAACTAGCCTTTGGGATCAATCCCAGTGGTGAGTCCTAAGGCCCTCTTGATCGAGGGAGTGGGGATGCAACTTCGGCAAAACACTCTCTACTATAAATTGTATAATCAAATTCCAGCCCGAATAGTCGGGAGAGCAGTTGCCTCCTCTGCTGTGCTGATGGTCATTGTCGTACACGACTGATTATCATATTCTGGTCCTAGAAGGACACCAGTCAGCATGGGTAAATCAGGAAACAGCTCCTGTGTGCTTGAGGGATGAAGGTGTCCACCATGCAGGTTATGTTGAAGTGTAAGGAAGCTGGAAGGAGTTGACAGGGTCTTGTGGTGCAACTGTGTGTCTGAAAGACATGGTGCTTGCTTCCAAAGTGACAACAAAGTCATCCTTTGACAGGCCCTTGACTGAAGGCTGGGGCTTCATGATGGGATAGCCTGTCTAGGCTAGAAACCCCTGGAAGTGTGTCATTGGAAAGACAGTGCTTGAGAAGGAATGCCCATCTGTAACCACAGCAGTGGTTGTGTGTTGAGGCTGAAAGGATCGGGCAGGGAAGACCAAGTGCAGAAAGTGCTTTCAAACGCCAGTTGTTTGAAACGTCGATGCTGGATCTCTGTTCAAACAAGGTAATGGGGCGAACTAATGTGGCATCTGCCATGCTGATATGAGTGGGCAGAAAGGTACACCCCTGTGGCTAGTGAACGGTTCGTTGTGCTTTGTGAGACTCATCCGACCTCGTCAATATGCCTTTCTCCCAAGTATAGAGGAAAACAATTATTACCCAGGCCTTCTGCTACTATTGAGGAATGGAAGAGATGGACTTAGGGAGAATGTCTCCTGCCCAGTGGGGAGTTTTTGGGCTGCTAAAACTTGGAAGGCAAAGATAGACACCCCTTCATGGGAGGGCTGGCTAGGATGTAGGGCCCGTGTGGAGCTGTTGTCACAACCACAGTGGTGCAAACCAAGGGTTGTTGTAGGCAAGGGGGGGAAGAAGGGATGCCTTACAAACTTGGAAGGAATGAAGGGCATGTGTGTCCGGAGTGGCATCTCTAAGTTGGACTGCCTCATCCCTCCTTGTACCAGGTTAGGGCATCTCTAGCCCTGTGGGTGATTGTTGAATGAGTTGGGTTGCTACTTTCGTTTTCTCCACATAGGCGGATAGCAGTTTGCACAGGACAGGAATGTCAGACCCCTGCCAGAGTCTGCACTAGTGGGTCACGGTAAATATGTTACTTAAACGTAATTTTAGGTAGAAAATTTCCTTTAATTATCAATGATTACACCGTAATTATAAATATTAATATGTTTAAAGACATGAACATTGACATTAGGCATATTGTATTGCACATGCATCGTGCATATTGCTCAGTCTGCATATTGCACGTTCATAACACACGCTGTCATGTATTTTAACCATAATTGTTTTGTTTTAGAAACTTAAAATGCAACCTGTTATGCTTGCACTTTCACACATACATAAAAGCACGCACACACACACATACATGCACACACACACACATGAACGCACGTGCACACAAACACATGTATATAGTTTTCAAGAATTTAAAAGGTGAATTGAACATGGAATAAAAGTCCTCAGAGCTCTGTATTTCAGTTTAAAAGTTCTGTAGCATTGTCTTGATGGCAGTTGCTCATAATACTTTGCTAAAAAATATGGGTATTGTCAGTTGCTATCTGCCTGGCTTTCTGAACCACTCCTCAAACAGCTCTTGCATACTACATTACTAGCTTGTTGCACTCCCACAGCTTTACTGCACACACTCATTACATCATTCAAAACTTGCTGACTCCTCACTCCCATAACTTCCTAACCAGCACATAAATGAAACTGTGAGCACAGACCTGACACAACATTAGTAGTAGATTTGAAGAATATTGGAATTTATACTTTTTTTTTCTTAGTTTCTGCAAAAAAAAATTATTCTGGAATGGCATTTCTTATGAATAGAATCAACATTCCTGTCAAAAGTCAGCTTATTGCCTAAGATAGTCCCTGAATATCTGTATTCATTGACTGTCTCCAATGGTAGACCATAACAAGGTTAAGTCTTTAAGAAAGTCTAATATTTCTTATGTTTTCAGAATGTTCAAATCCAGATAGTTTTCCTCACACCAAGAACAGAACTTTTTAATTTCGTTAAAGTAAATAGCATCACAGTTTGACGGATCTTTAATAGCTGAATCGTCAGAATATTTTATGACAGGAGTTTCCTCTGTCAGTCTGTGTCTGCAGTCATCCATGTACAGTGTAAATAAGACAGAGGACAGCACTGTGCCTTAGGGTACACCAGTAGAAGTAGAGATTTGAGAAGAGTGGACAGAATGAAAATGGACTGAGTTCTTTTGAGAAGAAAGCTAACTATACCAGCAAGTTGTGAGTGATGTGGAGACAGAATTGAAAATGAGTTATGCTAAATATTGATAAATACAGATCCTCTTTGCTTTACCTGCTCCAAAGTACATCCCCATTACAATAAGCAACCACAACATATGAGTTTCACTTGGTAACATTTTGACAGCTCTAAATACAAGAGAGCCCCTTGTGCTATGTTATTGTTCACAAATTCAGTGTGTGCATTACAAAAAGGAACGCCGTATATATGGACTGAAAATTTATATATTTTTTCTCTTTTTTTATAGATGAAGTTAAACAAATTTCATGTAAGCAGGCTTGGGGGTGTTTTTTGTTGGTTTGTTGTTGTTTTTTCTTCTTTTTTTGACTTCTGATTCCTTTAGTTCTTCAGGCATTGACACACATTGTATACATACATATATGTTCACATGATTGATAGCTAGCACATGGAAAGTGAGAAAAGTGTGCCCCTGGGTGATAAGTGGCAGATGTCAAAGCTTAGTGCAGTATAGGGACAACTCCCTCTTCAGAATTGTTCTTGTTTGCATGTGTGTTATGACAGAGAACTTTTTGTTTTCCAGTTGATTGTGTGTCTGTGTCACAGTGCATATGTGTGTGTTGGAGCATGAAATTGTGGTGTGTGTGACAAGCAAATAATTGAAGAAAATTGGAGAGGGTGACTGCTGGCAGAATAAGTCAAAAACATGAAGAAAGAAAGTAATGACGACCATATGATGGAATCCTCTCATATATTCAAACACAAACCTTTCATTTCACAGGGATTCATCTGAGCATTGCCTAATTTGGACATCGGATGATGGACTGATAATTCTTGAAAATGACCAAAATGTTTTCAGTCAGATGGGCAGATCATCCAAATGATTTTTTGCTAAGTTGGAAAAAGCAGTCAGTGTTAATATAAATCAAGATGCATCCAGAGTCTGCTTTTATTAATGTTTATGGCTGTGTCCACATGTTTAATTTGGAGGGAAAGCTGGTCAATTTTGTATATTTTCTGTGTTTTTCTACATGAATATGACAGGGAAACCTGTCTAGACTGTCAACTCCCTTGGGTTGAATGGGTTATGCCAGTATGTATGCAGCTTATCGCTTATTCCAACAGTGTTTACTAAGGCACTGTGACATCAACTTTCCTTTCAACCTTCAAGGAAACTGACTCTGTCTTTTCCATATCCTAGTTCCATGTCAGCAGGTGTTTTTTTTGGGGGGGTTTTTAATGAATGACTGCATTCTCTTTCTTTAGTTCTTCAGGCATTAATTGATACACAAAATAAAATCAACAGGTAGACAGCAGCTGAAGAAAAAATTTAAGTTCCACTGCAGTGGCAGTATATCAGTTGACACACAAGCTCATGTGCATCATGTTGGGATTACTTTATATTTCGGACTACTCTGGACAAGCGGAGGTCAACGCAGGGCAAAGAGAATAGTCACCTGTGCATTGCTGCAACAGTAACATCAAGTCCATAGGATAACAACTGATCAAGCCAGTAAAATGAGATTAAGATCTAAATTTTAAGTTGCAAGATATAACATTAAAAAGTATGTTAACTGCCCACATTGTTCATATTTTGAATTTTTAGATGAAACCCTGGTTTTTTTTTGGGTTTTTTTAATGGATATAAATGATTTATTCATTGCAGGCCATGGCCCCTAATAAAGAGGTGTGCTAACAGTTCATAATACATGCTAAATGAAATTAAGAAATCAAATCAAATTATGGTGTTTTGAGCAAATAAATTTCAAAGAAAATATGATGCTTAGAAGTAATGGAACAATTTATCAAATAGCTATTTCTCTAAATTTAAAAGGTTTGCACATGTACAGAGACAAATTATGTTCAACAGTAACATCAGTGCTTGACAATAATAAACTCAAACACATAGGGCTGTTTAAAAAGTATACAACTTAGAAGAAGAAAAAAGGGAAACTTTTGGGGTTTTGCCCAATCTCTATTGAACTGCCTAAGTAGTATGTAAATTATGATGTGATAATGCAAAACAGTGTGATAACGCCAACAGCCAAACACACACACTCACACCATTTTCAATCAAATATGATCATTTCAATTTTTTTTTTACTTTTGTTACCATACTCATTTATTATTTTGAGATTGACAACAAGGTGATTGCTGTCAATTGTGAAAGATTGCCAGTTCTAGCATTATTCTGGCTTATTACTTGTGATTGACAGTATTTCTTATGAAAACAAGTGTATTCCAAAGCATGATCATCCTGTTTTGAAAGTATACACAAGTATACAGACATGAGACTATGCCTGATATTGAGATGGTCCCAACAACAAAAGACTGTGCACTGGATCTTGGACACCAAACACTTGATCATTGACACTAACAACCTATGACTAGATCTGTATAAATGATATAACTCACATGAATATGAATTGTAATGATCATCAACATCACAATGTGTCATTAACTACTGGAGACAACATTGTCCAGTTCAGCGACTGATCCTTACATCAACTGTTATAAAACGTTCATTTACATAAGTATTTGCAACTATTTCTTACCTGTGTCCATATGTTTCCTTAGTGAGTTGGCAATAGCTAAATTATCTTACTGCTCACAGAATATGAATATGGCCATGGGAATCCCCTTCTGTGTTTTCCCAATCACTAACTTTCTGTTCTCCTGCATCTTGTCTGCCTGTAAAATAAAGTCTCATAATTTATTCTGTGTGGTTTAGTGGAATAAATGCAGATCTTTTGAAGAAAAGATTGTACGTCTTCCTTTAAAAAAAAAAAATCCTTCTAGTATATGTTTTAGTATTTATATGCCACATTTCTCAGCAAAACGAAATGAAAAGTTTTATTTTCTATCACTGAAATTCACATAATGATCGACAGTGTCTATAAATAAAGGCACGTCAAGTTGAGTCTTTTTACCAGACTGGAAATACATTGTATGCTTCTGAAATGTTCCCAAAAGTTTCGGTTTCTCATGGAGCCGTCACTGAGTTCGGACAAATCTATATGCTACACCACATCTACTAGGTAGATGCCTGTCCAGCAGCATAACCCAATGTGCTTGATCACCTGTCAGAGTGTTTTTCAACAGAATTTTGCCAGAAGACATTGTCTTACGTTGCAATGGGTTCTTTTTCAGTGCCCCAAGTATGTGCTGCACAAGGGACCTCGAATTATCTTCTCATCCAAATGAGGAGATCCTCAGTTTGATTTTCCATAATCTAACTTGGGAGAAACTGAGGGCATCAGTGGGATAACCCAGATTTAATCAGCCCAATAATGTTCAGGTTCAGTTCCAGAAAGTTATATATTTGTTTACTTTTGTGTTTGCAAAATGTCCCAACAGAAGAATCATGGGCTATATTTATTTATATTTAACAAACAAATGTACAGAGTATGAAGCACTGGTAGTGGTTCTTGAGCTCTCTGAAACCACAGCACAGTCGGCATGTTGTTTCTCTCTTATTATATGTACACATAGAAATTAAATAGACTGACTAAAATGCAGTTCACTTGCTTTCCATTATTTCTCAGTCATTCTAACAGAAGTTTTCACAACCAGTGTCAGTCAATCAGTCAGTCAAATCAGTTTTATGTCTTCTTAAAAATTCAAAGAAAATTGGCATGTGGGTGATGAGGCAGCATTAGTAGTACAACATTAACATTTTTCCTTCATAATATAGTTCTGGTCATCACATAGATTTCAAGATTTAATGCATACATTTTTAACACATTTTTTTTACAAGTGTGACTGGATGTATCATCTTTTTTACATATAGGGGAAAGTCAGAAACAACTTTGATTGATCAGCTTCCGAAGAAGATAAAACAAGTAGCATGGAATGGGATGTGAACAGATTTATGAAACTAACACTGTAAGTTTAGAACAAAAGAATGGGGTTAGAAACTAACACTGTAAGGTTGGAACAAAAGATTGGTGCTAGAAACTAACACTGTAATTTTGGAACAAAAGAATGATGTAAGAAATTAACACAAAGTTTTGAACAAAAGAATGGTGTTTCTAACACTGTAAGGTTGGAACAAAAGAATGGTGTTAGAAATTAACACTAAGTTTAGAACAAAAGAATGGGGTTAGAAACTGACACTAAGGTTTTGTAAGGTTGGGACAAAAGAGCAGTGTTAGAAACTGACACTTAAGATTGGGACAAAAGAATGGTGTTAGAAATTAACACTAAGTTTAGAACAAAAGAATGGTGTTAGAAACTGTCACTGTAAGGTTGGAACAAAATAATGGTGTTAGAAACTGTCACTGTAAGGTTGGAACAAAATAATGGTGTTAGAAACTAACATTGTAAGGTTGGAACAAAAGAATGGGGTTAGAAACTGACACTGTAAGGCTGGAACAAAAGAATGGGCTTAGAAACTGACACTGTAAGTTTAGAACAAAAGAATGGGGTTAGAAACTGACACTGTAAGGTTAGAACAAAATAATGGGGTTAGAAACTAACATTGTAAGGTTGGAACAAAAGAATGGGCTTAGAAACTGATACTGTAAGGTTGGGACAAAGGAATGGTTTTAGAAACTGACACTGTAAGGTTGGGACAAAAGAATGGTGTTAGAAACTGACACTGTAAGGTTGGGACAAAAGAATGGGGTTAGAAACTGACACTGTAAGGTTGGGACAAAAGAATGGGCTTAGAAACTGATACTGTAAGGTTGGGACAAAGGAATGGTGTTAGAAACTGACACTGTAAGGTTGGGACAAAAGAATGGGCTTAGAAACTGATACTGTAAGGTTGGGACAAAAGAATGGTGTTAGAAACTGACACTGTAAGGTTGGGACAAAAGAATGGGCTTAGAAACTGACACTGTAAGGTTGGGACAAAAGAATGGGCTTAGAAACTGACACTGTAAGGTCGTAAGGTTGGGACAAAAGAATGGTGTTAGAAACTGACACTGTAAGGTCGTAAGGTTGGGACAAAAGAATGGTGTTAGAAACTGACACTGTAAGGTTGGGACAAAAGAACGGGGTTAGAAACTGACACTGTAAGGTTAGAACAAAATAATGGTGTTAGAAACTAACACTGTAAGATTAGAACAAAATAATGGTGTTAGAAACTAACACTGTAAGATTAGAACAAAATAATGGTGTTAGAAACTAACACTGTAAGATTAGAACAAAATAATGGTGTTAGAAACTAACACTGTAAGATTAGAACAAAATAATGGTGTTAGAAACTGACACTGTAAGGTTTGAACAAGAAAATGGGGTTAGAAACTGACACTGTAAGGTTGGAACAAAAGAATGGGGTTAGACACTGACACTGTAAGGTTGGAACAAAAGAATGGGGTTAGAAACTGACACTGTAACAGTATAAGGTTGGAAAAAAGGTATGGGGTCAGTGCAGGGATGTTCCTGGATGTCACTTTTCTGTACCATGCATGTGGCTGGCAGATGACATGTATGCACTGAATAGTTCCCACACTGAGCCAGTACTGACCACCACAAAACATTTTTCTTGAATTATTTTTATGAATGCACTTTTGAACAGTGTTTGTTTTATTGTTTCACTTTGGTAGTTAATTTACTAACCCATGTATGTATGCATCCATTTGTTTGTTTATATTTCCTGCTGTTCATTTGTTCATTTATTTTGTGTAAATTAATCAAGGATGGTTTTGTTTCTGAATTGTGTGTATGATGTAAGCTTCCCCCCATTTTTTTTATTATTTTTTTTATCTGGTTTGTACCTGTATATGGTGTATTCATTTGAGTTAAACTGTGAGCATTGTGTTTAATCTTTTTGAACATTCAGGATTCTGAACAATGAACTTTCATTCTGACAATGATTCTTCATTAATATTTAGTAAATAAAAATTGTTACAATTAGTCTGACTTTTCAGAGAAAATTTAAAAAGAAAAAGAGACATTTATCCCCACAAAAGTTTTCTCAAGACTGTCACTACATGACCCCCAGTTTTGGTTTTTGACTCTGGTAAGGAGTGACTTTCATTCACCAAAAATTCTACAGGAAATGATGAGTAACTTCATCGATGGAGAGATAAAGAGATTAATGGGAGAATGTTGCATGGGAATTCTCTTGCTCAGTGAAATTGCTCAAAGAGAAAGAAGTCGGTTTCTACTTTCTGACAACTGTGTGTGATGTGTACATATGGTTGCATGTGTGTGTTGTTTGTTGAGCAAGATCAGTTGAATAAATAAAACTAAAGGCATATGTGCTAATCATATTACTGGATCAGTGCTAAACAGTTTCTTGGCAGGGTCAGTTTGGCATATATCAACACTTTCTTCAGTTCATTCCCTGTATGGTAGATTAATCAAAAGGAGAGATGCCTGCAGTAAGACCAACCTGATTTACTATATGCTGAAAGTTGATGTGACTGGATTGGAAGCAGAATTACTTTATGAACAATATTTGCTAGTCCATTGCTATCCAGAACTTTTATTTGTGTTATGACGAATTGTTTTTCCAGGAGACATTAGAACCACTCTGGAGCCTTTCACTCCCGATGACAATTTTAGCTGCTGTTCAGGGATCATTGCATAATCAATAGTCAGGCTGGTCACATGATCACCAAAACTTCATTTGTAGGTGACTACAGAGTGTGTGTGATGTGATATTGTATAATAGTGTTTGTGGGTGAGTGTGGGTGTTTTGTGTATTGAACAGGATGATAGTGGAGGAAACAACATAATTGCACCCATTTATTATGTCCGATACACTTGCAAATAATAACTGCACATTTATCAGCACTTTCCTCATTGCACAAAGCGCTTTACAATCCACACACACATGCATACAAAACACACTGTCCTCAACTCACAATCATGCACGATAAACATATATATGCACATACAAACTTGTATGTACAATACATATATATATACCTACATACAATGCATGCACGCATGCATGCATACATCCATCCATACATACATGCGTTTGACGAACACACAATACAACATTACAAATATACCTACACAATCAACTACTACTTTCACATATGAGAGAGGGTCTAGAGGAAATATTTCTGTACCATTTCCACCCATAAAATACAGAGACTTGTTTTCTTTTCTTTCTTTCTTTTTCCTTCAAATGTTTTGTGTATCTTTATCTGAAAATCTTGGTTATCTCCTTGATTTTTCCTGTCAACATTGAACATGTAATGATTATATTCATCCATTCATTATTCAGTAAAACATATATTCTTATATACTTGTGAGCATTATTTTTAATCTTTGTGATTCTTTTAAAAGTTGGTGTTATTGGCAAAAAATAAAAAATAAATTTCTGGGAGTATAATGTTAAAAGTAAAGCAAACATTGTGAGGCTGATAAGACTGAAATATTGTTTTACAAAGTACCGTCAGGTTAGAACAAAGGAAAAGATTCCCTGAATAGCATTCATAAAAAAGATGGAGGGGAGTATAGGGAAGGTGAAGAAGAGCCTCAGAGATGTGACCTTTTCAGGGTCTGTTTTTAGATTACAATTTTCACCAGCTGTTATATCTGTCTGAGTTTTGCTTTAAGTGCCTAAGCCACAGAGAGATGTTGAAGCTAAAGCAAAAGAAGACATTTTTCAGATATAACCTTCATCTAGGGGTCTGTTTTTGGTTTTGTCCCTTGATATTTATATTTTTGAGGTTTAGGAAAAATAATTCTTTTATTCTTCTGATCATTGGTTTAAAAAACATGTGAATACAACAAACAAGTTGTTTGGAAATGAAACGGCGAAATGCTGATCAGATGTGGTCAGGATTGTACATTGTTCACAATCGAGAACAGCTTTCAACAAAAGATTTTTTTTCTGGTGATAAAAAAAAAAGAAAAAAAAAAAGATTGACAATCAGTTTACACATCATCAAATCGCATTGATTTATTTTAAAAGAAATCCAGTGACCTTATGAATTACTTCTGGCTTTAAGCTACCATGTTGCATGTACATCTGATGTTTTTGTGTGCAGTGTTGCACATTTTCGAATTTTTTGCTTAGTTTGGCCAAGCCAGAAAGTCATAATGAAGACAGGCAAAGTTTGAAGCATTGAAAGATATAACAGTGAGACACTGAAATGCTGATCAGTGGAGGCTGTTTTAGGTTTTCCCTTTCCAGCACACAACTGTCAGTTTGACAAACATGTTTCTGATGGTGAGTAAAAAAAACACAACTATTTTTTGATAAATATACGCCGTTCACAAATTTCAGTTTTGTTTGTTGTTTTTTTCTCATAAAGGTAATTAAACAAAATAAGTGATTTTCACAAGTTAAAGGGAAAAAAATTGTAAGAAGTGATAACCCCCACCTGGTTCCTGGTTTCTGTTTTTCCAGTGGGAATCACATATGAGCCATGAAGGCTTTTATCTCTTGTTTTGGGGTTTTTGTTTAGTTTGTTGTTGTTTTTTTACTTGTCACATGTTCACACACACACATACACACACAAGGCTCGCTCTTCCATTCATTTTAGCTGCACTCTCACTTCTTGGTTATAAAATAACAGAATTATAGATATAGCTGGTGAACACATATCATGAGCAAATACCAGAATAGACTACAGAAGACAGTTACTGTTAGTTTTATTCCTCAACATTTCTTCCTGTCCTTCCCTCCAGTACATCCAGATGCCATTTTGCATTCTGTTATTTGCATCTTCCTTCCACGATTAAAACATCTGATCATGGATTCCATATTTGTATTCAAGGCAGACTATGCCCATGTTAGGAATGTTAGGAACTCAAAATGTTTGAGTGAATTATGTGGAGGTTTGGAAGAGAGAGATGAAGCAGAATATAATTATAATTATGTCCAGGCACATTTTTTCACATTCTCATTAATGTATAAAAAGAATTGAGTGTGCTTGGTATTGCATTTTGGGATGTGAGTGACCAAATGAGAGGTAAGAATGATCCTCACTTGTCTCCTCAATTAGACAGCAGATTGCAGTTGAACTGTCAGCCTTGTGCAAGATTTGAATGGGCTGTGTTCGAATAGATATGTATGTATATAGCACATGTATTTTTGCAAAGTCCATTTGTCAGATGAAAATTAAAGTCCATCTATTTGTGCTGTGGTGTTGATTCATATTATTTGATTATAAAAAAAAATTTTTTTTTAAAAGGCTGGGGAGTGAATGAGAGGGATGAAACCAGAGGTCTGCAATGCCAAGTGCACCTATTCTTTAGGTCTGATACTTCACATCTATGCATCTGACGGAACAGTAATTTCATAAAAATTAATTGTACTGATGTGACTAACTGTGTACCGATACTTAAAAACGGAAACAAATCTGTTGATAATGGCTTCACCAATTATATAAATCTGACATACTTCACAAAGACTGTGCTGCGAAAGATGAGTAGCTGGTCATGTTGTGGTGCCAATTGTCAAACATACAGTTGTGTCATGCACATGCATATTAGTCCAATACTAATTTTTTTTTTTTTAATTACCTCAAATGAAATTTATTTTTATATTTCGCTAGAGTGAACTGAAAGATGTTTTATATAAAGATGCATAATTCTTGAACTAAAACTATTCAGAAACGAAGCTTTCTTTGCATACACATGTTCATGTCACAGTCGTCACGTCACATGTCACTCAAAGGTGACACGTAAGTGATATACCATGAAGCAGTCACGCCACTAACTGCAGAAATATACACCACAATTTTCACACTTGCACTTTTTGAACTTTTCATCACCCACTATCTGTGTTGTAGCAACAGCTAATTGCACTTTCTCCGCATTCAATTTAACAAATAAAAATCATCTGATAAAGCATTGTAAAACTCGTCATCGGAAAACTGGTCAGAATCAGAATTTTCTACACATTCCATTTTCTGTGTACATGTGTCTACTCAGCATATTGGCAAGAATGTAGAGGCGGTCACTTTCCCACAGCCATGGGAGGGGGTTGTCTGTCATCCATTCCACTCATGATCAGTGCCCTGCTTGTGACCCGGTCAAGGACAGATGACGCGCACTAATGACGCAACTCGCACAAAGTTCAAAGCGCTTGCCGTAGTAAGGAAAGGGACAATTCTCTGCTGCTTGGTTTTCTGGCTTCCAGGAATGAAGGGTAAGATTCCCGTAAACTGGAAAACCGTGCAGCAGGAATGAAAGAATAAAACGCCAAGCATGCAAGAAAACATTTCAAATGCATAAAAGGTTGACAAAGACAGAGCAACAAGATAATGTACTTCGTAAATGGTGGCCATTGTGAACAAGTAATCGGCTCTGGCCAGAAATGGCGTTTGATTGGCACGCTTGATGCCAGACTAATAGCAAGACGTCTTATCACTGATGTGCCAAACAGATCAAACCAATAGGCCTAGTTTGCATCAGTTTGACATGGTACAGTATCTGACACCAAAGACTTTTAATGCAAAAGAAAAAGAAAAATCTTCATTTTGCAATGCCTGAATAACTGTCTACATTCAAAATAATTGGGGGGAAAGCCCGGATTTAGAGTCCACATTCATTTTCTTTCACAAAAATGTTTACTTCCACTCTGTATCTCCTTTAGTTCTTGTGGTAGATTAAAAAAATATATATATATATTACCCATGAATCCTGAAAATTCCCCAATAAGAGGAGAGCACTATTTTTAAACATAATTCCTTGGCACTGAACAGATTAAAAAATTTTAAAACTGGCAGAACTCCGAGGTCCCCCCGATAGCAACCATTCCATGGTACACCTTGGTGCTGTTCACTTGTTAAGAGAGTTGGAAATAGTTTTCATTGCATGGTGGTTAACAGATTTGGAAACACGATTTTCATTGCATGGTGGTTAGCAGACTTGGAAAGACACAGTTTTCAATGTGGGATAGTTAACAGAGTTGGAAACCCGCAGCTTTCATTGTATAGTGGTTTAGAGAGTTGGAAACACAGTTTTCAATGTAAGATGATTAAAGAGTTGAAAACACACAGTTTTCTTTCTGTTGTGGTTAATACAATTGGAAACATGCACTTTTCATTGTGGTTGACATGGTTGCCCATTGTATGGTAGTTAACAATAGTCGGAAACAGGTTTCATTGTTGGATAGTTAACAGTTTTCATTGAATGGTGGTTAACAGAATGGGAACAGTTTTCATTGTATGGTGGTTAACAGCGTTGGAAACAGATTTCATTGTAAGATTGTAAAGCGAGTTGGAAACACAGAGTTTTCATTGTAGGATGGTTAACAGAGTTGGAAACAGACAATTTTGATTGTATGGTGGTTAACAGTGTTGTAAAGACACAGTTTTCATTGTAGGATGGGTAACAGAGTTGAAATACACGGTTTTCAATGTAGGCTGAGTAATAGATTTTCATTGTATGATAGTTTTCAGTTTACACAGATTTGGAAACACGCAGTTCTCAATGAATAGAACTTAGCAGACTTGGAAACATACAGTTTTCATTGTAGGATGTTTAAACAGAGTTGGAAACACGCAGCTTTCATTGTATAGTGGTTTAGAGAGTTGGAAACAGTTTTCAATATGATTAAAGAGTTGAAAACACACAATTTTCTTTTTATGGTGGTTAATTCAGTTGGAAACATGCAGTTTGGTGAACATGGTCGCCCACTGTATGGTCGGAAACACAGAGTTTTGATTGCAGGATGGTTAACAGAGTTGGAAATAGTTTTCATTGCAGGATGGTTAACAGAGTTGGAAACACATACAATGGAACCATCGTCGCCCATTGTATGTTAGTTAGCATGGTCGGAAACAGTTTTCATTTTTGGGTGGTTAACAGTGTTGGAAGCACAGTTTTCATTGTATGCTGATTAACAGAGTTAGAAATAGTTTTCATATGATGGTTAACAGATTTGGAAACACGCAGTTTTCATGGTAGGAAGGTCAACAGAGTTAATCATCATACAATGAAACCTGTGTGTTTCCAACTCTGTTAACCATCCTACAGTCAAAATTGTGTGTTTCCAACTTTATCCATCATAAAATTAAAAATGCGTGTTTTCAACTCTGTTAACCACCATACAATGAAAACTACGTGTTTCCAAATTTGTTAACCACCATGCACTGAAAACTGCTTTCTAACCCTGTTAACTACCATACAATGAAAACTCTGTTTCCAACTCTTTTAAGCACCATACAATGAAAATTGTGTGTTTCCAACACTGTTAACCACTATTGTTAACCACCATGCACTGAAAACTACGTGTTTTCATTGTAGAATAGTTAACAGAGTTGTAAACACACAGTTTCCTTTGTAGGATGGTTAACCATACAATGAAAACTCTGTTTCCAACTCTTTTAAGCACCATACAATGAAAATTGTGTGTTTCCAACACTGTTAACCACCATTGGTGGTGTTAACCACCATACACTAAAAACTACGTGTTTTCATTGTAGAATTGTTAACAGAATTGGAAACACACAGTTTTCTTTGTAGGATGGTTAACAGAGTTGGAAACACACAGTTTTCATTGTAGGATAGATAACAAAATTGGAAAGACCAGTTTTCATAGTAAGGTGCTTAAACAGAATTGGAGACACAGTTAACCATCATACAATGAAAGCTGCGTGTTTTCCATCATACAATTAAAACTGCGTGTTAACTATCCTACAATGAAAACTCTGTATTTCCAACTCTGCTTAGCACAGTTTTCATTGCATGGTCGTTAACAGAGTTGGAAACACGTTTTCATTTCATGGTGCTTACCAGTAGTTTTTCAGTGTATTCATGTTGGAAACACAATTTTCATTGTATGATTGGGAAACACAGTTTTTGTTTTTCGTTAACCACCAAACAACTGTGTCTTTCCATTTCTATTAACCACCATACACTGAAACTATGTTTTTCCAACGCTGTTAACGGCCACACATTGAAAACTATTTCCAAATCTGTTAACCACCATATAATGAATAATGTGCGTTTCCGACCATGTTACCCACCATCCAATGAAAATGTGATTCCCACTGGATAACAGAGTTAGAAACACACAGTTTTCATTATATGTGATCAAAAAAGAACACACCATTTTGAGCTTTCGGAGCTCTGATGCTCCTTCTTCAGCAGCTATTTTATTTATGTCAATAGTTGACGTCACGGCACAAGGAAAGAAAAGAAAACTGTTTTCGACCATATTAACTACCATGCAATCTTAACCACCGTAGAATGAAAATTGTGTGTTTCCAACTCTGGTATGGATCCTCCAATGAAAACCGTGTTTTCGACCATGTTTTTTCCGATCCTACATTGAAAACTGCATGTTTCGAACTCTGTTAATCATCCTGCATTGAAATCTGTGTGTTTCCAATCCTACAAGAAAAAACTTGTGTTTCAAACTCTCTTAACCATCATACAAAGAAAACTGTGTTTCTAACCCTGTTAACCATCCTACAATGAAAACTGCGTATTTCAAACTCTGTTAACCATTATACAATTAAAACTGCGTCTTTCCAATTCTGCTAACTACCATGCAATGGAAACTGTTTCCAAAGAAAACTGTGTCTCAACCATCGTGAAATGAAAACTCTTTTAACCGTCCTACAATGAAAAATGTGTGCTTCCAACTCTGTTAACCATCATACAGTGAAAACAATTTCCAACTCTGTTAACCGCTATACAATGAAAACTGCGTGTTTCAGAGTTTGAACACACAGTATTCATTGTAGGATGGTTAACAGAGTAATGGAACCATCCTACAATGAAAAATGCGTGTCTCCAACTCTGACAAGAATCATACAATGAAAACTGTGTTTCGAACTCTGTTAACTATCATACAATGAAAACTGTGTGTTTCAAACTGTTTTAACCGTCCTACAATGAAAAATGTGTCTCCAACTCTGATAAGAATCATACAATGAAATCTGTGTGTTTCGAACTCTACGCACCATGTAATGAAAACTGTGTTTCCAACTGGGTTAACCACCAAACAATGAGAACTGTGTGTTTCCATCCATGTTAACCACCATATACTGAAACTATGTATTTCCAACTCTGTTAACGGCCACACAATGAAAACTATTTCCAAATCTCTTAACCACTATATAATGAATAATAATGTGTTTCCGACCATGTTACCCACCATACTGTGTGATTCCCACTCTGCTAATCATTCTACATTGCAAACTGGGTGTTTTCAACTCTGTTAACCATCCTACAATGAAAACTTTTTTTTCCAACTCTGCATGGTGCTTAACAGAATTGGAAACACAGGGGTTTCATCGTAGGATGGATAACAGAGTTGGAAACACAGTTTTCATAATATGGTGGTTAACAGACTTGGAAACACAGTTTTCATTGTAGGATGGTTACAAAGTTCTTTGTATGGTGGTTAAACACGCAAATTTCTTTTTAGGATGGTAAAAACAGTGGGATAGTGGTTAACATGGTCGGAAAAAGTTTTCATTGTAGGATGGTTAACAGGAAGCACATGTTTTTCATTGAGTGCTGATGAACAGAGTTGGAAACACGCAGTTTGCATTGTAGGATGGTTACCAGAGTTGGAAACACGCGGTTTTCATTGTAGAGTTAAAAACACAGTTAACCACGAAACAATGAAAACTGCCTGTTTACAACACAGTTAACCACCGTGCAATGAAAACTGTGTTTCCAACTCTGTTGACCATCCTACAATGAAAACGGTGTGCTTCTATATCTGTTAACAATCATACAATGAAAAGTGTGTGCTTCCAACTCTTAACGAAGACTGTTAATGATCCTACAATGAAAACTGTTTTCGACCATATTAATCACGATACTATCTTAACCACCATAGAATGAAAATTGAGTGTTTCCAACTCTTTTAAGCATACTACAATGAAACTGCGTGTTTCCAACTCTGTTAATGTTACAATGTTTTCGACCATATTTATGCACCTTACATTGAAAACTGTGTTTCCAACTGTTAACCACAGTACAATGAAAACTGTATCTTTCCAACTTTGTTAACCATTTAACAATGAACACTGTTTGTTTCCACCTCTTCATGGTGCTTAACAGAATTGTTTCATCGAAGGATGGATAACAGTTGGAAACACAGTTTTCATTATATGGTCGTTAGCAAATTTGGAAACACGTAGTTTTCATTGTATGGTGGTTAACAGCGTTGGAAACAGTTTTCATTGTATGGTCGTTAACAGAGTTGGAAATACACCGTTTTCTTTATATAGTGGTTAATAAAGTTGGAAACACGCAGATTTCTTTTTAGGATGGTGAAAAGAGTTGGAAACATACACTTTTCATTGTTTCGTGGTTAACATTGCAAGGTGGTTAACAGATTCGGAAACACACAATGAAGACTGTTTGTTTCTCACCCTGTTAACCATTACATAAAAAAACTGCGTCTTTCCAATCTCTGTTAACTACCATGCAATGGGAACTGTTTTCAACTGAATTAACCACCATGCAATGAAAACTGCGTGTTTCCAACTGTGTTAACCATCGTGTAATGAAAACTGTGTTTCTGTTAATTTCAGTTTCAGTAGCTCAAGTGAGGCGTCACTGCGTTCGGACACGCAGTTGTCATTACTAGTATGGTGCATACCAGAGTTGGAAATACAGTTTTCATTGTAGGATGCATAACAGAGTTAGAAACACAGTTTGCAAAGTAGGATTCTTAACAGAGTTGGAAACAGTTTTCATTGTAACATGGGCGAAAACACACCGATTTCATTGTATGGTGTTTAAATGATTGGTATAGCAGGAAGAGGTGGCGTTGTTCAATACCTTTGGTTGCCATTGTTTTTAAGACTGAAAGGCCATTTTTGTATTTGAGAACAGTATTTTCCGTATGTTTTCAGGTCAGCGTCCTGTCGAAGTGTATTCCTAGGTAGCGTAGGCATTCAGTTTTCTCGATCTGAATTCCGTCGAATGACACAGGTGGTGGTGATTTGCTCGCGGTTCTGTTGTTGAGGGTGCACAGCAACGTTTGGGGTTTCGCTGGATTGATGGAAGATCCTGTGTCTTTGCACCATTGAGCAATACTGTTTAGTTGTTTCTGGACGGCTTTTGTTCTTTCCTGAGCATCTTTCGAATTTTTGCAGACCAGGCCATCATATGCAAGAGTAAGCACCCGAGCTATTCCATTGTTGTTTAAATCTGCAAGGCCCTTCGTGTAGACATTGTAGAGGACAGGAGAGAGCGGAGCCCCTTGTGGCATGGAAGGTGCAGACATCCAATCTCCGAAGCGTAGGACGAAGGTTCTTTCCTGAAGCGCTGCTGCCATCGATCGTGTCAGTGTCAAACTTAGTAGCAGCTCCATGAGGTGCGCAAACTGGACTTTATCTTCAAGGTCGATTGCTACTGCTAGTGTTTCTTCTTTTCTTTGAAATCCTTCACACACCTCATATGCAAAAGCAGCTGCATTTTCACATGTGGACTTGCCTGTTCTGTAACCACACAGTTATAGTATAGTGGTTAACAGTTTTCATTGCAGGATGCATAACAGAGTTGGAAGCACACAACTTATTGAATTGTGGTTAACAGAATTGTAAACAGAGTTTTCATCGTATTGTGGTTAACAGAGTCGGAAAGACACAGTTTTAATTGTATTGTGGTTATCTGACTTGGAAGCACATAGTTTTCATTGTAGTATTGTTACATAGTAGTTTGTATGCGTGTATCTCTCTGTGTCACATATTCTCTCTCTTTCTCTCTCTGGCTCTCAGATTCTCTCTCACTCTGTGTCTCTCAGATTCTCTCTCTCTCTGATTCTCTCTGTCTCTCCCTGATTCTCTCTCTGATTGTCTTTCTCCCCCACACCTCTCTCTGTCTCTTTCTCCAGTGTTGGAAACACTGTATGGAGGTTTAGAGAGTTAGAAATAGTTTTCATTGCATGGTGGTTAGCACAGTTGGAAACACGAAGTTCTCAATGTAAAGAACTTAAAAGACTTGGAAACACAGTTTTCATTGTAGGATAGTTAACAGAGTTGGAAACACGCAGTTTTCATCGTGTTTTCAACTCTGTTAACCATCGTACAATGAAAGCTGTGTTTTGAACTCTGTTAACCATCTTACAATGAACTGTGTTTCCAATTCTGTTAACGATCCTACCATGAAAACTCTGTGTTTCCAACTCTGTGTTTCCTACAATGAGAATGTGTCCTTCCAACTCCAGGAAATAATCAAAACTGTGTTTCCAACTCTATGAACCACCATACAATGTGTTTCCAATACGGTTAACGACCATGCAGTGAAAACTGGTAACCATCCTACATTGCAAACTGAGTTTCTAACTCTGGAAAGCACCATACAATGACAACTACGTGTTTCCGTCAACAATGAAATCTGTGAGTTTGCAACTGTCTTAAGCTTCATACAAGGAAAATTGTGTTTCCAACACTGTTAACCACAACACACTGAAAACTACACTTTTTCATTATATTGTGGTTAACAGAGTTGGAAACAGTTTTCATTATAGGATGATAGACAGAGTTGGAACCAGACTGTATAGAGGTTAACAGTATAGTAAAAACACAGTTTTCAGTTTGGTTTTCATTGTAGATGAGTAACAGATTTGGAAACTTGTAGTTTTCACACTTTTTATCTTATTAGCAGTGTTGTAAGCAGTTTTCATTGCATGGTGGTTAACAGATTTGGAAAGACAATTTTCATTGTAGGATGTTTAACAGAGTTGGAAACAGCAGTTAATACAGTTGGAATACAGTTTTCTTTTTAGGATGGTAAAAAGAGTCGGAAGCATACAATTTTGGTGGTTAACATGGCCGCCCAACAATAGTCGGAAACACACAGTTTTCATTGTAGGGTTAGAAACAGACAGCTTTCATTGTAGGATGGTTAACAGTTTTTACGAATGGTGGTTAACAGAGTGGGAACAGTTTTCATTGTAACGGTTGGTTAACAGCATTGGAAACAGTTTTCATTACAGAATTGTAAAGAGAGTTGGAAACAGTTTTCATTGTAGGATGGTTAACAGAGTTGGAAACAGATTGTATGGTGTTTAACAGTGTCGTAAAGACACAGTTTTCATTGTTGGATAGTTTTCAGAGTTTGAACACACAGTATTCATTGTAGGATGGTTAGCAGAGTAATGGAACCATCCTACAATGAAAACTGCGTGTTTCCAACTCTGGTAACAATCCTACAATGAAAACTGTGTGTTTTGAACTCTGTTAACTATTCTACAGTGAAAATTGTGTGTTTGCAACTCTTATCCATCATAAAATTTAAAATGCGTGTTTTCAACTCTGTTAACCATCCTGCAATGACAACTGTGCCTTACAAATCTCTTTGTTTCCAACTGTACTATAACCATCATACAATTTCATAGTTTTCATTGTAGGATAGTTTTCAGCATTTCACAGTTTTTATTATATTAGCAGTGTTATGAACAGTTTTCATTGTATGGTGGTTAAGAGAGTTAGAAATACAGTTTTCATTGCATGGTGGTTAACATGGCCGCCCATTGTATGGCAGATAACAAAAGTCGGAAACAGTTTTCATTGTAGGGTTAGAAAAAGACAGGTTTCAGAAAGGGTAACAGTTTTCATTGTAATGGTTGGTTAACAGCGTTAGAAGCAGTTTTGATTGTAGGATTGTAAAGAGAGTTGGAGACAGATTGTATGGTGTTTAACAGTGTTGTAAAGACACAGTTTTCATTGTAGGATGGGTAACAGAGTTGGAAATACAGTTTTCATTGAAGGATGAGTAAATAGTTTTCAGAGTTTCACAGTTTTTATTGTATGATGATTAACAGATTTGGAAATACGTAGTTTTCATTGGATGGTGCTTAGCGGATTTGGAAACACGCAGCTTTCATTGTATAGTGGTTTAGAGAGTTGGAAACAGTTTTCAATATAAGATGATTAAAGAGTTGATACAGTTGGAAACACGCAGTTTGGTGAACATGGTCACCCATTGTATGGTAGTTAACATGGTCGGAAACACGTAGTTTTCATTGTAGGATGGTTAACAGAGTAGAAAACACATTTAATGGAACCATTGTCTCCCATTGTATGGTAATTAACATGGTCGGAAACAGTTTTCATTATAGGATGGTTAATAGTGTCGGAGGCCCAGTTTTCATTGTATGCTGATTAACAGAGTTGGAAATAGTTTTCATTGTATGATGGTTAACAGATTTGGAAACACGCAGTTTTCATGGTAGGAAGGTCAACAGAGTTAATCATCATACAATGAAACCTGTGTGTTTTGAACTCTGTTAACTATCCTACAGTGAAAATTGTGTTTGCAACTCTTATCCATCATAAAATTTAAAATGCGTGTTTTCAACTCTGTTAACCATCCTGCAATGACAACTGTGCCTTTCCAATTCTGTTAACCATGTTACCATGAAATCTCTGTGTTTCCAACTTTATTAACCATCATACAATGAAAACTGTGTATTTCCAACTCTGCTAACCACAATATGATACAAACTGCGTGTTTCCAACTCTGTTAACCAGCAAATAATCAAACCTGTGTGTTTCCATCGCTATAAACCAAAATACAACGAAAACAGTGTGTTTCCAATACTGTTAACCACCATACACTGAAAACTACGTGCTTCCAACTGTTAACGACCATGCAATGAAAAACTGTGTTTCCAACTCTGTTAACCATCCTACAATGAAAACTGTGTGTTTCCAATGCTGTTAACCACCATAAAATAAAAACTATGTGTTTCCAAATTTGTTAACCACCATGCACTGAAAACTGTTTTTCAGCACTATTAAAAACAATATAAACAATGAAAACTGTGTTTCCAACTCTCTTAAGCACCATACAATGAAAATTGTGTTTCCAAGACTGCTAACCACCATACACTTACAACTGCGTGTTTTCATTGTAGGATTGTTACCCGAGTTGGAAACACACAGTTTTCTTTGTAGGATGGTTAACAGAGTTGGAAACACACAATTAACAGTGTTGTAAAGACACAGTTTGTTGGAAATACACAGTTTCAAATGTAAGATGAATAACAGATTTGGAAACACGTGGTTTTCACTGTAGGATGGTTTCAGAGTTTGAACGCAAAGTAATCATTGTAGGATGGTTAGTTTTCAGTTTGAACAGTTTTCATTGTAATACAGTTTTCATTGTAGGATGGGTAACAGATTTGGAAACACGTAGTTTTCATTGTAGGATAGTTTTCAGCGTTTCAGTTTTTATTGTATTAGCAGTGTTGTGAACACAGTTTTCATTGTATGGTGGCTAACATGGCCGCCCATTGTATGGCAGTTAACAAAAGTCGGAAACACAGTTTTCATTGTAGGGTTAGAAAAAGACAGGTTTCAGGAAGGGTAACAGTTTTCATTGTAATGGTTGGTTAACAGCGTTGGAAGCAGTTTTGATTGTAGGATTGTAAAGAGAGTTGGAAACAGATTGTATGGTGTTTAACAGTGTTGTAAAGACACAGTTTTCATTGTAGGATGGGTAACAGAGTTGGAAATACAGTTTTCATTGTAGGATAGTTTTCAGAGTTTGAACACACAGTATTCATTGTAGGATGGTTAACAGAGTAATGGAACCATCCTACAATGAAAACTGTGTGTTTTGAACTCTATCACTCTATGTTAACTATCCTACAGTGGAAAGTGTTTGTTTCCAACTCTTATCCATCATAAAATTTAAAATGCGTGTTTTCAACTCTGTTAACCATCCTGCATTGACAACTGTGCCTTACCAATCGCTTTGTTTCCAACTGTATTAACCATCATACAATGAAAACTGTATATTCCCACCTATGATGACCAAAATACGATAAAAACTGTGTGTTTCCAACGCTGTTAACCGCCATAAAATAAAAACTACGTGTTTTCATTGTATGGTGGTTATGAGAGTTAGAAATACAGTTTTCATTGCATGGTGGTTAACAGATTTGGAAACACGATTTTCATTGCATGGTGTTTAGCAGACTTGGATAGAGTTTTCATTGTGGAATGCTTAACAGAGTTGGAAACCACAGCTTTCATTTAGAGAGTTGGAAACACAGTTTTCAATATAAGATGATAAAAGAGTTGAAAACACACAGTTTTCTTTCTGTGGTGATTAATACAGTTGGAAACATGCAGTTTGGTGAACAGTTTTCAATGTAAGATGAGTAAAGAGTTGAAGCAGTTGAACAGTTTTCTTTCTGTGGTGGTTAATACAGTTGGAAACACGCAGTTTTCTTTTTAGGATTGGAAGCATACAATTTTCATTGTTTGGTGGTTAACATGGCCGCCCATTGTATGGCAGTTAACAAAAGTCGGAAACACACAGTTTTCGTTGTAGGGTTAGAAACAGGTTTCAGAATGGTTAACAGTTTTCATGAATGGTGGTTGGAACAGTTTTCATTGTAATGGTTAACAGCTTTGGAAATAGTTTTGATTGTAGGATTGTAAAGGCAGTTGGAAACACAGTTTTCATTGTAGGATGGTTAACAGAGTTGGAAACAGATTGTATAGTGTTTAACAGTGTTGTAAAGACACAGTTTTCATTGTAGGATAGCCGGGTAACAGAGTTGGAAATACAGTTTTCATTGTAGGATGAGTAAATAGTTTTCAGAGTTTCACAGTTTTTATTGTATGATGATTAACAGATTTGGAAATACGTAGTTTTCATTGGATGGTGCTTAGCGGATTTGGAAACACGCAGCTTTCATTGTATAGTGGTTTAGAGAGTTGGAAACAGTTTTCAATATAAGATGATTGAAGAGTTGAAAACACAGTTTTCAGTTAATACAGATGGAAACACATGGTCACCCATTGTATGGTAGTTAACATGGTCGGAAACAGTTTTCATTGCAGGATGGTTAACAGTAGGAAACACGTAGTTTTCATTGTAGGATGGTTAACAGAGTTGAAAACACATTTAATGGAACCATTGTCGCCCATTGCATGGTAGTTAACATGGTCGGAAACAGTTTTCATTATAGGATGGTTAATAGTGTCGGAGGCACAGTTTTCACTGTATGCTGATTAACAGAGTTGGAAATAGTTTTCATTGTATGATGGTTAACACATTTGGAAACACGCAGTTTTCATGGTAGGAAGGTCAACAGTGTTAATCATCATACAATGAAACCTGTGTGTTTTCAACTCTGTTAACCATCCTGCAATGACAACTGTGCCTTTCCAATTCTGTTAACCATGTTACCATGAAATCTCTGTGTTTCCAACTGTATTAACGACCATACAATGAAAACTGCGTGTTTCCATCTCTGTTAACCAGCAAATAATTAGACCTGTGTGTTTCCATCGCTATAAACCATAGTACAACGAAAACAGTGTGTTTCCAATACTGTTAACCACCATACACTGAAAACTACGTGCTTCCAACTGTTAACGACCATGCAATGAAAAACTGTGTTTCCAACTCTGTTAACCATCCTACAATGAAAACTGTATGTTTCCAATGTTGTTAACCACCATAAAATAAAAAAACTACGTGTTTCCAAATTTGTTAACCACCATGCACTGAAAATTGTTTTACAACACTGTTAACCACGATACAATGAAAACTGTGTTTCCAACTCTCTTAAGCACCATACAATGAAAATTGTGTGTTTCCAACACTGTTAACCACCAGAGTTGGAAACACACAGTTTTCTTTGTAGGATGGTTAACAGAGTTGGAAACAGACAATTTTGATTGTGTTGTGGTTAACAGTGTTGTAAAGATACTGTTTTCATTCCAACAGAGTTGGAAATACACAGTTTCAAATGCAAGATGATTAACAGATTTGGAAACACTTAGTTTTCACTGTAGGATGGTTAACAGAGTTGGAAAGAGACAATTTTAATTGTATAGTGGTTAACAGTATTGTTAAAACACAGTTTTCAGTTTGGTTTTAGCAAATTTTGATTGTATAGTGGTTAAAACACAGATTTCAGTTTGGTTTTCAGTTTGAACACACAGTTTTCATTGTAATACAGTTTTCATTGTAGGATGGGTAACAGATTTGGAAACACGTAGTTTTCATTGTAGGATAGTTTTCAGCATTTCACAGTTTTTAGTGTATTAGCAGTGTTGTGAACACAGTTTTCATTGTATGGTGGTTATGAGAGTTAGAAATACAGTTTTCATTGCATGGTGGTTAACAGATTCGGAAACACGATTTTCATTGCATGGTGGTTAGCAGACTTGGAAAGAGTTTTCATTGTGGAATGCTTAACAGACTTGGAAACCACAGCTTTCATTGTATAGTGGTTTAGAGAGTTGGAAACAGTTTTCAATATAAGATGATAAAAGAGTTGAAAACACACAGTTGTCTTTCTGTGGTGATTAATACAGTTGGAAACATGCAGTTTGGTGAACAGTTTTCAATGTAAGATGAGTAAAGAGTTGAAGCAGTTGAGCAGTTTTCTTTCTGTGGTGGTTAATACAGTTGGAAACACAGTTTTCTTTTTAGGATTGGAAGCATACAATTTTCATTGTTTGGTGGTTAACATGGCCGCCCATTGTATGGCAGTTAACAAAAGTCGGAAACACACAGTTTTCATTGTAGGGTTAGAAACAGGTTTCAGGATGGTTAACAGTTTTCATGAATGGTGGTTAACAGAGTGGGAACAGTTTTGATTGTAGGATTGTAAAGGCAGTTGGAAACAGTTTTCATTGTATAACAGAGTTGGAAACAGATTGTATGGTGTTTAACAGTGTTGTAAAGACACAGTTTTCATTGTAGGATACCCGGGTAACAGAGTTGGAAATACAGTTTTCATTGTAGGATGAGTAAATAGTTTTCAGAGTTTCACAGTTTTTATTGTATGATGAATAACAGATTTGGAAATACGTAGTTTTCATTGGATGGGGCTTAGCGGATTTGGAAACACGCAGCTTTCATTGTATAGTGGTTTAGAGAGTTGGAAACAGTTTTCAATATAAGATGATTAAAGAGTTGAAAACACAGTTTTCAGTTAATACAGATGGAAACACATGGTCACCCATTGTATGGTAGTTAACATGGTCGGAAACAGTTTTCATTGCAGGATGGTTAACAGTAGGAAACACGTAGTTTTCATTGTAGGATGGTTAACAGAGTTGAAAACACATTTAATGGAACCATTGTCGCCCATTGCATGGTAGTTAACATGGTCGGAAACAGTTTTCATTATAGGATGGTTAATAGTGTCGGAGGCACAGTTTTCACTGTATGCTGATTAACAGAGTTGGAAATAGTTTTCATTGTATGATGGTTAACACATTTGGAAACACGCAGTTTTCATGGTAGGAAGGTCAACAGTGTTAATCATCATACAATGAAACCTGTGTGTTTTCAACTCTGTTAACCATCCTGCAATGACAACTGTGCCTTTCCAATTCTGTTAACCATGTTACCATGAAATCTCTGTGTTTCCAACTGTATTAACGACCATACAATGAAAACTGCGTGTTTCCATCTCTGTTAACCAGCAAATAATTAGACCTGTGTGTTTCCATCGCTATAAACCATAGTACAACGAAAACAGTGTGTTTCCAATACTGTTAACCACCATACACTGAAAACTACGTGCTTCCAACTGTTAACGACCATGCAATGAAAAACTGTGTTTCCAACTCTGTTAACCATCCTACAATGAAAACTGTATGTTTCCAATGTTGTTAACCACCATAAAATAAAAAAACTACGTGTTTCCAAATTTGTTAACCACCATGCACTGAAAATTGTTTTACAACACTGTTAACCACGATACAATGAAAACTGTGTTTCCAACTCTCTTAAGCACCATACAATGAAAATTGTGTGTTTCCAACACTGTTAACCACCAGAGTTGGAAACACACAGTTTTCTTTGTAGGATGGTTAACAGAGTTGGAAACAGACAATTTTGATTGTGTTGTGGTTAACAGTGTTGTAAAGATACTGTTTTCATTCCAACAGAGTTGGAAATACACAGTTTCAAATGCAAGATGATTAACAGATTTGGAAACACTTAGTTTTCACTGTAGGATGGTTAACAGAGTTGGAAAGAGACAATTTTAATTGTATAGTGGTTAACAGTATTGTTAAAACACAGTTTTCAGTTTGGTTTTAGCAAATTTTGATTGTATAGTGGTTAAAACACAGATTTCAGTTTGGTTTTCAGTTTGAACACACAGTTTTCATTGTAATACAGTTTTCATTGTAGGATGGGTAACAGATTTGGAAACACGTAGTTTTCATTGTAGGATAGTTTTCAGCATTTCACAGTTTTTAGTGTATTAGCAGTGTTGTGAACACAGTTTTCATTGTATGGTGGTTATGAGAGTTAGAAATACAGTTTTCATTGCATGGTGGTTAACAGATTCGGAAACACGATTTTCATTGCATGGTGGTTAGCAGACTTGGAAAGAGTTTTCATTGTGGAATGCTTAACAGACTTGGAAACCACAGCTTTCATTGTATAGTGGTTTAGAGAGTTGGAAACAGTTTTCAATATAAGATGATAAAAGAGTTGAAAACACACAGTTGTCTTTCTGTGGTGATTAATACAGTTGGAAACATGCAGTTTGGTGAACAGTTTTCAATGTAAGATGAGTAAAGAGTTGAAGCAGTTGAGCAGTTTTCTTTCTGTGGTGGTTAATACAGTTGGAAACACAGTTTTCTTTTTAGGATTGGAAGCATACAATTTTCATTGTTTGGTGGTTAACATGGCCGCCCATTGTATGGCAGTTAACAAAAGTCGGAAACACACAGTTTTCATTGTAGGGTTAGAAACAGGTTTCAGGATGGTTAACAGTTTTCATGAATGGTGGTTAACAGAGTGGGAACAGTTTTGATTGTAGGATTGTAAAGGCAGTTGGAAACACAGTTTTCATTGTATAACAGAGTTGGAAACAGATTGTATGGTGTTTAACAGTGTTGTAAAGACACAGTTTTCATTGTAGGATACCCGGGTAACAGAGTTGGAAATACAGTTTTCATTGTAGGATGAGTAAATAGTTTTCAGAGTTTCACAGTTTTTATTGTATGATGAATAACAGATTTGGAAATACGTAGTTTTCATTGGATGGGGCTTAGCGGATTTGGAAACACGCAGCTTTCATTGTATAGTGGTTTAGAGAGTTGGAAACAGTTTTCAATATAAGATGATTAAAGAGTTGAAAACACAGTTTTCAGTTAATACAGATGGAAACACATGGTCACCCATTGTATGGTAGTTAACATGGTCGGAAACAGTTTTCATTGTAGGATGGTTAACAGAGTTGAAAACACATTTAATGGAACCATTGTCGCCCATTGCATGGTAGTTAACATGGTCGGAAACAGTTTTCATTATAGGATGGTTAATAGTGTCGGAGGCACAGTTTTCACTGTATGCTGATTAACAGAGTTGGAAATAGTTTTCATTGTATGATGGTTAACACATTTGGAAACACGCAGTTTTCATGGTAGGAAGGTCAACAGTGTTAATCATCATACAATGAAACCTGTGTGTTTTCAACTCTGTTAACCATCCTGCAATGACAACTGTGCCTTTCCAATTCTGTTAACCATGTTACCATGAAATCTCTGTGTTTCCAACTGTATTAACGACCATACAATGAAAACTGTATATTTCCAACTCTGATAACCACAATATGATAAAAACTGCGTGTTTCCATCTCTGTTAACCAGCAAATAATTAGACCTGTGTGTTTCCATCGCTATAAACCATAGTACAACGAAAACAGTGTGTTTCCAATACTGTTAACCACCATACACTGAAAACTACGTGCTTCCAACTGTTAACGACCATGCAATGAAAAACTGTGTTTCCAACTCTGTTAACCATCCTACAATGAAAACTGTATGTTTCCAATGTTGTTAACCACCATAAAATAAAAAAACTACGTGTTTCCAAATTTGTTAACCACCATGCACTGAAAATTGTTTTACAACACTGTTAACCACGATACAATGAAAACTGTGTTTCCAACTCTCTTAAGCACCATACAATGAAAATTGTGTGTTTCCAACACTGTTAACCACCAGAGTTGGAAACACACAGTTTTCTTTGTAGGATGGTTAACAGAGTTGGAAACAGACAATTTTGATTGTGTTGTGGTTAACAGTGTTGTAAAGATACTGTTTTCATTCCAACAGAGTTGGAAATACACAGTTTCAAATGCAAGATGATTAACAGATTTGGAAACACTTAGTTTTCACTGTAGGATGGTTAACAGAGTTGGAAAGAGACAATTTTAATTGTATAGTGGTTAACAGTATTGTTAAAAACACAGTTTTCAGTTTGGTTTTAGCAAATTTTGATTGTATAGTGGTTAAAACACAGATTTCAGTTTGGTTTTCAGTTTGAACACACAGTTTTCATTGTAATACAGTTTTCATTGTAGGATGGGTAACAGATTTGGAAACACGTAGTTTTCATTGTAGGATAGTTTTCAGCATTTCACAGTTTTTAGTGTATTAGCAGTGTTGTGAACACAGTTTTCATTGTATGGTGGTTATGAGAGTTAGAAATACAGTTTTCATTGCATGGTGGTTAACAGATTCGGAAACACGATTTTCATTGCATGGTGGTTAGCAGACTTGGAAAGAGTTTTCATTGTGGAATGCTTAACAGACTTGGAAACCACAGCTTTCATTGTATAGTGGTTTAGAGAGTTGGAAACAGTTTTCAATATAAGATGATAAAAGAGTTGAAAACACACAGTTGTCTTTCTGTGGTGATTAATACAGTTGGAAACATGCAGTTTGGTGAACAGTTTTCAATGTAAGATGAGTAAAGAGTTGAAGCAGTTGAGCAGTTTTCTTTCTGTGGTGGTTAATACAGTTGGAAACACAGTTTTCTTTTTAGGATTGGAAGCATACAATTTTCATTGTTTGGTGGTTAACATGGCCGCCCATTGTATGGCAGTTAACAAAAGTCGGAAACACACAGTTTTCATTGTAGGGTTAGAAACAGGTTTCAGGATGGTTAACAGTTTTCATGAATGGTGGTTAACAGAGTGGGAACAGTTTTGATTGTAGGATTGTAAAGGCAGTTGGAAACACAGTTTTCATTGTATAACAGAGTTGGAAACAGATTGTATGGTGTTTAACAGTGTTGTAAAGACACAGTTTTCATTGTAGGATACCCGGGTAACAGAGTTGGAAATACAGTTTTCATTGTAGGATGAGTAAATAGTTTTCAGAGTTTCACAGTTTTTATTGTATGATGAATAACAGATTTGGAAATACGTAGTTTTCATTGGATGGGGCTTAGCGGATTTGGAAACACGCAGCTTTCATTGTATAGTGGTTTAGAGAGTTGGAAACAGTTTTCAATATAAGATGATTAAAGAGTTGAAAACACAGTTTTCAGTTAATACAGATGGAAACACATGGTCACCCATTGTATGGTAGTTAACATGGTCGGAAACAGTTTTCATTGCAGGATGGTTAACAGTAGGAAACACGTAGTTTTCATTGTAGGATGGTTAACAGAGTTGAAAACACATTTAATGGAACCATTGTCGCCCATTGCATGGTAGTTAACATGGTCGGAAACAGTTTTCATTATAGGATGGTTAATAGTGTCGGAGGCACAGTTTTCACTGTATGCTGATTAACAGAGTTGGAAATAGTTTTCATTGTATGATGGTTAACACATTTGGAAACACGCAGTTTTCATGGTAGGAAGGTCAACAGTGTTAATCATCATACAATGAAACCTGTGTGTTTTCAACTCTGTTAACCATCCTGCAATGACAACTGTGCCTTTCCAATTCTGTTAACCATGTTACCATGAAATCTCTGTGTTTCCAACTGTATTAACGACCATACAATGAAAACTGTATATTTCCAACTCTGATAACCACAATATGATAAAAACTGCGTGTTTCCATCTCTGTTAACCAGCAAATAATCAAACCTGTGTGTTTCCATCGCTATAAACCATAATACAACGAAAACAGTGTGTTTCCAATACTGTTAACCACCATACACTGAAAACTACGTGCTTCCAACTGTTAACGACCATGCAATGAAAACTGTGTTTCCAACTCTGTTAACCATCCTACAATGAAAACTGTATGTTTCCAATGTTGTTAACTACCATAAAATAAAAAACTACGTGTTTCCAAATTTGTTAACCACCATGCACTGAAAATTGTTTTACAACACTGTTAATCACGATACAATGAAAACTGTGTTTCCAACTCTCTTAAGCACCATACAATGAAAATTGTGTGTTTCCAACACTGTTAACCACCAGAGTTGGAAACACACAGTTTTCTTTGTAGGATGGTTAACAGAGTTGGAAACAGACAATTTTGATTGTGTTGTGGTTAACAGTGTTGTAAAGATACTGTTTTCATTCCAACAGAGTTGGAAATACACAGTTTCAAATGCAAGATGATTAACAGATTTGGAAACACTTAGTTTTCACTGTAGGATGGTTAACAGAGTTGGAAAGAGACAATTTTAATTGTATAGTGGTTAACAGTATTGTTAAAACACAGTTTTCAGTTTGGTTTTAGCAAATTTTGATTGTATAGTGGTTAAAACACAGATTTCAGTTTGGTTTTCAGTTTGAACACACAGTTTTCATTGTAATACAGTTTTCATTGTAGGATGGGTAACAGATTTGGAAACACGTAGTTTTCATTGTAGGATAGTTTTCAGCGTTTCACAGTTTTTAGTGTATTAGCAGTGTTGTGAACACAGTTTTCATTGTATGGTGGTTATGAGAGTTAGAAATACAGTTTTCATTGCATGGTGGTTAACAGATTCGGAAACACGATTTTCATTGCATGGTGGTTAGCAGACTTGGAAAGAGTTTTCATTGTGGAATGCTTAACAGAGTTGGAAACCACAGCTTTCATTGTATAGTGGTTTAGAGAGTTGGAAACAGTTTTCAATATAAGATGATAAAAGAGTTGAAAACACACAGTTTTCTTTCTGTGGTTTGAACAGTTGGAAACATGCAGTTTGGTGAACAGTTTTCAATGTAAGATGAGTAAAGAGTTGAAGCAGTTGAGCAGTTTTCTTTCTGTGGTGGTTAATACAGTTGGAAACACACAGTTTTCTTTTTAGGATTGGAAGCATACAATTTTCATTGTTTGGTGGTTAACATGGCCGCCCATTGTATGGCAGTTAACAAAAGTCGGAAACACACAGTTTTCATTGTAGGGTTAGAAACAGGTTTCAGGATGGTTAACAGTTTTCATGAATGGTGGTTAACAGAGTGGGAACAGTTTTGATTGTAGGATTGTAAAAACACAGTTTTCATTGTATAACAGAGTTGGAAACAGATTGTATGGTGTTTAACAGTGTTGTAAAGACACAGTTTTCATTGTAGGATACCCGGGTAACAGAGTTGGAAATACAGTTTTCATTGTAGGATGAGTAAATAGTTTTCAGAGTTTCACAGTTTTTATTGTATGATGAATAACAGATTTGGAAATACGTAGTTTTCATTGGATGGGGCTTAGCGGATTTGGATACACGCAGCTTTCATTGTATAGTGGTTTAGAGAGTTGGAAACAGTTTTCAATATAAGATGATTAAAGAGTTGAAAACACAGTTTTCAGTTAATACAGATGGAAACACATGGTCACCCATGTATGGTAGTTAACATGGTCGGAAACAGTTTTCATTGCAGGATGGTTAACAGTAGGAAACACGTAGTTTTCATTGTAGGATGGTTAACAGAGTTGAAAACACATTTAATGGAACCATTGTCGCCCATTGCATGGTAGTTAACATGGTCGGAAACAGTTTTCATTATAGGATGGTTAATAGTGTCGGAGGCACAGTTTTCACTGTATGCTGATTAACAGAGTTGGAAATAGTTTTCATTGTATGATGGTTAACACATTTGGAAACACGCAGTTTTCATGGTAGGAAGGTCAACAGTGTTAATCATCATACAATGAAACCAGTGTGTTTTCAACTCTGTTAACCATCCTGCAATGACAACTGTGCCTTTCCAATTCTGTTAACCATGTTACCATGAAATCTCTGTGTTTCCAACTGTATTAACGACCATACAATGAAAACTGTATATTTCCAACTCTGATAACCACAATATGATAAAAACTGCGTGTTTCCATCTCTGTTAACCAGCAAATAATCAAACCTGTGTGTTTCCATCGCTATAAACCATAATACAACGAAAACAGTGTGTTTCCAATACTGTTAACCACCATACACTGAAAACTACGTGCTTCCAACTGTTAACGACCATGCAATGAAAACTGTGTTTCCAACTCTGTTAACCATCCTACAATGAAAACTGTATGTTTCCAATGTTGTTAACTACCATAAAATAAAAAACTACGTGTTTCCAAATTTGTTAACCACCATGCACTGAAAATTGTTTTACAACACTGTTAATCACGATACAATGAAAACTGTGTTTCCAACTCTCTTAAGCACCATACAATGAAAATTGTGTGTTTCCAACACTGTTAACCACCAGAGTTGGAAACACACAGTTTTCTTTGTAGGATGGTTAACAGAGTTGGAAACAGACAATTTTGATTGTGTTGTGGTTAACAGTGTTGTAAAGATACTGTTTTCATTCCAACAGAGTTGGAAATACACAGTTTCAAATGCAAGATGAGTAACAGATTTGGAAACACGTAGTTTTCACTGTAGGATGGTTTTCAGAGTTTGAACACAAAGTATTCATTGTAGGATGGTTAACAGAGTTGGAAAGAGACAATTTTAATTGTATAATGGTTAACAGTATTGTTAAAACACAGTTTTCAGTTTGGTTTTAGCAAATTTTGATTGTATAGTGGTTAAAACACAGATTTCAGTTTGGTTTTCAGTTTGAACACACAGTTTTCATTGTAATACAGTTTTCATTGTAGGATAGTTTTCAGCGTTTCACAGTTTTTAGTGTATTAGCAGTGTTGTGAACACAGTTTTCATTGTATGGTGGTTATGAGAGTTAGAAATACAGTTTTCATTGCATGGTGGTTAACAGATTCGGAAACACGATTTTCATTGCATGGTGGTTAGCAGACTTGGAAAGAGTTTTCATTGTGGAATGCTTAACAGAGTTGGAAACCACAGCTTTCATTGTATAGTGGTTTAGAGAGTTGGAAACAGTTTTCAATATAAGATGATAAAAGAGTTGAAAACACACAGTTTTCTTTCTGTGGTGATTAATACAGTTGGAAACATGCAGTTTGGTGAACAGTTTTCAATGTAAGATGAGTAAAGAGTTGAAGCAGTTGAGCAGTTTTCTTTCTGTGGTGGTTAATACAGTTGGAAACACAGTTTTCTTTTTAGGATTGGAAGCATACAATTTTCATTGTTTGGTGGTTAACATGGCCGCCCATTGTATGGCAGTTAACAAAAGTCGGAAACACACAGTTTTCATTGTAGGGTTAGAAACAGGTTTCAGGATGGTTAACAGTTTTCATGAATGGTGGTTAACAGAGTGGGAACAGTTTTGATTGTAGGATTGTAAAGGCAGTTGGAAACACAGTTTTCATTGTATAACAGAGTTGGAAACAGATTGTATGGTGTTTAACAGTGTTGTAAAGACACAGTTTTCATTGTAGGATACCCGGGTAACAGAGTTGGAAATACAGTTTTCATTGTAGGATGAGTAAATAGTTTTCAGAGTTTCACAGTTTTTATTGTATGATGAATAACAGATTTGGAAATACGTAGTTTTCATTGGATGGGGCTTAGCGGATTTGGAAACACGCAGCTTTCATTGTATAGTGGTTTAGAGAGTTGGAAACAGTTTTCAATATAAGATGATTAAAGAGTTGAAAACACAGTTTTCAGTTAATACAGATGGAAACACATGGTCACCCATTGTATGGTAGTTAACATGGTCGGAAACAGTTTTCATTGCAGGATGGTTAACAGTAGGAAACACGTAGTTTTCATTGTAGGATGGTTAACAGAGTTGAAAACACATTTAATGGAACCATTGTCGCCCATTGCATGGTAGTTAACATGGTCGGAAACAGTTTTCATTATAGGATGGTTAATAGTGTCGGAGGCACAGTTTTCACT
Organism: Babylonia areolata; assembly: GCF_041734735.1. Lineage (NCBI taxonomy): Eukaryota > Metazoa > Mollusca > Gastropoda > Neogastropoda > Buccinidae > Babylonia > Babylonia areolata. Next base: position 11,890,257 of record NC_134888.1, on the reverse strand, counting down.
GTATGCTGATTAACAGAGTTGGAAATAGTTTTCATTGTATGATGGTTAACACATTTGGAAACACGCAGTTTTCATGGTAGGAAGGTCAACAGTGTTAATCATCATACAATGAAACCTGTGTGTTTTCAACTCTGTTAACCATCCTGCAATGACAACTGTGCCTTTCCAATTCTGTTAACCATGTTACCATGAAATCTCTGTGTTTCAACTGTATTAACGACCATACAATGAAAACTGTATATTTCCAACTCTGATAACCACAATATGATAAAAACTGCGTGTTTCCATCTCTGTTAACCAGCAAATAATCAAACCTGTGTGTTTCCATCGCTATAAACCATAATACAACGAAAACAGTGTGTTTCCAATACTGTTAACCACCATACACTGAAAACTACGTGCTTCCAACTGTTAACGACCATGCAATGAAAACTGTGTTTCCAACTCTGTTAACCATCCTACAATGAAAACTGTATGTTTCCAATGTTGTTAACTACCATAAAATAAAAAACTACGTGTTTCCAAATTTGTTAACCACCATGCACTGAAAATTGTTTTACAACACTGTTAACCACGATACAATGAAAACTGTGTTTCCAACTCTCTTAAGCACCATACAATGAAAATTGTGTGTTTCCAACACTGTTAACCACCAGAGTTGGAAACACACAGTTTTCTTTGTAGGATGGTTAACAGAGTTGGAAACAGACAATTTTGATTGTGTTGTGGTTAACAGTGTTGTAAAGATACTGTTTTCATTCCAACAGAGTTGGAAATACACAGTTTCAAATGCAAGATGAGTAACAGATTTGGAAACACGTAGTTTTCACTGTAGGATGGTTTTCAGAGTTTGAACACAAAGTATTCATTGTAGGATGGTTAACAGAGTTGGAAAGAGACAATTTTAATTGTATAATGGTTAACAGTATTGTTAAAACACAGTTTTCAGTTTGGTTTTAGCAAATTTTGATTGTATAGTGGTTAAAACACAGATTTCAGTTTGGTTTTCAGTTTGAACACACAGTTTTCATTGTAATACAGTTTTTTCATTTCATTGTAGGATAGTTTTCAGCGTTTCACAGTTTTTAGTGTATTAGCAGTGTTGTGAACACAGTTTTCATTGTATGGTGGTTATGAGAGTTAGAAATACAGTTTTCATTGCATGGTGGTTAACAGATTCGGAAACACGATTTTCATTGCATGGTGGTTAGCAGACTTGGAAAGAGTTTTCATTGTGGAATGCTTAACAGAGTTGGAAACCACAGCTTTCATTGTATAGTGGTTTAGAGAGTTGGAAACAGTTTTCAATATAAGATGATAAAAGAGTTGAAAACACACAGTTTTCTTTCTGTGGTGATTAAACAGTTGGAAACATGCAGTTTGGTGAACAGTTTTCAATGTAAGATGAGTAAAGAGTTGAAGCAGTTGAGCAGTTTTCTTTCTGTGGTGGTTAATACAGTTGGAAACACACAGTTTTCTTTTTAGGATTGGAAGCATACAATTTTCATTGTTTGGTGGTTAACATGGCCGCCCATTGTATGGCAGTTAACAAAAGTCGGAAACACAGTTTTCATTGTAGGGTTAGAAACAGGTTTCAGGATGGTTAACAGTTTTCATGAATGGTGGTTAACAGAGTGGGAACAGTTTTGATTGTAGGATTGTAAAGGCAGTTGGAAACACAGTTTTCATTGTAGATGTAACAGAGTTGGAAACAGAATGTATGGTGTTTAACAGTGTTGTAAAGACACAGTTTTCATTGTAGGATACCCGGGTAACAGAGTTGGAAATACAGTTTTCATTGTAGGATGAGTAAATAGTTTTCAGAGTTTCACAGTTTTTATTGTATGATGATTAACAGATTTGGAAATACGTAGTTTTCATTGGATGGGGCTTAGCGGATTTGGAAACACGCAGCTTTCATTGTATAGTGGTTTAGAGAGTTGGAAACAGTTTTCAATATAAGATGATTAAAGAGTTGAAAACACAGTTTTCAGTTAATACAGATGGAAACACATGGTCACCCATTGTATGGTAGTTAACATGGTCGGAAACAGTTTTCATTGCAGGATGGTTAACAGTAGGAAACACGTAGTTTTCATTGTAGGATGGTTAACAGAGTTGAAAACACATTTAATGGAACCATTGTCGCCCATTGCATGGTAGTTAACATGGTCGGAAACAGTTTTCATTATAGGATGGTTAATAGTGTCGGAGGCACAGTTTTCACTGTATGCTGATTAACAGAGTTGGAAATAGTTTTCATTGTATGATGGTTAACACATTTGGAAACACGCAGTTTTCATGGTAGGAAGGTCAACAGTGTTAATCATCATACAATGAAACCTGTGTGTTTTCAACTCTGTTAACCATCCTGCAATGACAACTGTGCCTTTCCAATTCTGTTAACCATGTTACCATGAAATCTCTGTGTTTCCAACTGTATTAACGACCATACAATGAAAACTGTATATTTCCAACTCTGATAACCACAATATGATAAAAACTGCGTGTTTCCATCTCTGTTAACCAGCAAATAATCAAACCTGTGTGTTTCCATCGCTATAAACCATAATACAACGAAAACAGTGTGTTTCCAATACTGTTAACCACCATACACTGAAAACTACGTGCTTCCAACTGTTAACGACCATGCAATGAAAACTGTGTTTCCAACTCTGTTAACCATCCTACAATGAAAACTGTATGTTTCCAATGTTGTTAACTACCATAAAATAAAAAACTACGTGTTTCCAAATTTGTTAACCACCATGCACTGAAAATTGTTTTACAACACTGTTAACCACGATACAATGAAAACTGTGTTTCCAACTCTCTTAAGCACCATACAATGAAAATTGTGTGTTTCCAACACTGTTAACCACCAGAGTTGGAAACACACAGTTTTCTTTGTAGGATGGTTAACAGAGTTGGAAACAGACATATTTGATTGTGTTGTGGTTAACAGTGTTGTAAAGATACTGTTTTCATTCCAACAGAGTTGGAAATACACAGTTTCAAATGCAAGATGAGTAACAGATTTGGAAACACGTAGTTTTCACTGTAGGATGGTTTTCAGAGTTTGAACACAAAGTATTCATTGTAGGATGGTTAACAGAGTTGGAAAGAGACAATTTTAATTGTATAATGGTTAACAGTATTGTTAAAACACAGTTTTCAGTTTGGTTTTAGCAAATTTTGATTGTATAGTGGTTAAAACACAGATTTCAGTTTGGTTTTCAGTTTGAACACACAGTTTTCATTGTAATACAGTTTTCATTGTAGGATAGTTTTCAGCGTTTCACAGTTTTTAGTGTATTAGCAGTGTTGTGAACACAGTTTTCATTGTATGGTGGTTATGAGAGTTAGAAATACAGTTTTCATTGCATGGTGGTTAACAGATTCGGAAACACGATTTTCATTGCATGGTGGTTAGCAGACTTGGAAAGAGTTTTCATTGTGGAATGCTTAACAGAGTTGGAAACCACAGCTTTCATTGTATAGTGGTTTAGAGAGTTGGAAACAGTTTTCAATATAAGATGATAAAAGAGTTGAAAACACACAGTTTTCTTTCTGTGGTGATTAATACAGTTGGAAACATGCAGTTTGGTGAACAGTTTTCAATGTAAGATGAGTAAAGAGTTGAAGCAGTTGAGCAGTTTTCTTTCTGTGGTGGTTAATACAGTTGGAAACACAGTTTTCTTTTTAGGATTGGAAGCATACAATTTTCATTGTTTGGTGGTTAACATGGCCGCCCATTGTATGGCAGTTAACAAAAGTCGGAAACACACAGTTTTCATTGTAGGGTTAGAAACAGGTTTCAGGATGGTTAACAGTTTTCATGAATGGTGGTTAACAGAGTTGGAACAGTTTTGATTGTAGGATTGTAAAGGCAGTTGGAAACACAGTTTTCATTGTATAACAGAGTTGGAAACAGATTGTATGGTGTTTAACAGTGTTGTAAAGACACAGTTTTCATTGTAGGATACCCGGGTAACAGAGTTGGAAATACAGTTTTCAATGTAGGATGAGTAAATAGTTTTCAGTTTCACAGTTTTTATTGTATGATGATTAACAGATTTGGAAATACGTAGTTTTCATTGGATGGGGCTTAGCGGATTTGGAAACACGCAGCTTTCATTGTATAGTGGTTTAGAGAGTTGGAAACAGTTTTCAATATAAGATGATTAAAGAGTTGAAAACACAGTTTTCAGTTAATACAGATGGAAACACATGGTCACCCATTGTATGGTAGTTAACATGGTCGGAAACAGTTTTCATTGCAGGATGGTTAACAGTAGGAAACACGTAGTTTTCATTGTAGGATGGTTAACAGAGTTGAAAACACATTTAATGGAACCATTGTCGCCCATTGCATGGTAGTTAACATGGTCGGAAACAGTTTTCATTATAGGATGGTTAATAGTGTCGGAGGCACAGTTTTCACTGTATGCTGATTAACAGAGTTGGAAATAATTTTCATTGTATGATGGTTAACACATTTGGAAACACGCAGTTTTCATGGTAGGAAGGTCAACAGTGTTAATCATCATACAATGAAACCTGTGTGTTTTTAAACCATAATACAACGAAAACAGTGTGTTTCCAATACTGTTAACCACCATACACTGAAAACTACGTGCTTCCAACTGTTAACGACCATGCAATGAAAACTGTGTGTTTCCAATGCTGTTAACCACCATAAAATAAAAAACTACGTGTTTCCAAATTTGTTAACCACCATGCACTGAAAACTGTTTTTTAACACTGTTAACCACGATACAATGAAAACTGTTTCCAACTCTCTTAAGCACCATACAATGAAAATTGTATTTCCAACACTGTTAACCACCATACACTTAAAAGTATGTTTTCATTGTAGAATGGTTAACAGAGTTGGAAACACACAGTTTTCATTGTAGGATAGATAACAAAGTCGGAAAGACTCATTTTAAGATGGATAACTGAGCTGGAAACACACAGTTTTCATTACATGGTGGTTAACAGATCTGAAAAAACGTAGGTTTCATTGCATGGTGCTTAGCGGATTTGGAAACACGCAGTTCTCATTGTAGGATGGTTAACAGCGTTGGAAACACACAGTTTTCATTACAGGATTGTAAAGAGAGTTGGAAACAGAGTTTTCATTGTAGGATGGTTAACAGAGTTGGAAACAGACAATTTTGATTGTGTCGTGGTTAACAGTGTTGTAAAGACAGTTTTCATTCCAACAGAGTTGGAAATACAGTTTCAAATGTAAGATGAGTAACAGATTTGGAAACACGTAGTTTTCACTGTAGAATGGTTTTCAGAGTTTGAACACACAGTTTTCATTGTATGGTGGTTAACAGTGTTGTGAACACACAGTATTCATTGTATGGTGGTTAAGAGATTTGGTAACACACGATTTTCATTGCATGGTGGTTAACAGTTGGAAAGATACAGTTTTCATTGTATGGTGCTTAACAGAGTTAGTAACACAGAGTTTTCATTGTATGGTGCGTAACAGATGTGAAAACACGTAATTTTCATTGCATGGTGTTTAGCGGATTTGGAAACACGCAGTTCTCATTGTAGTATGGTTAACAGAGTTGGAAGCACGCAGCTTTCATTGTATAGTGGTTTACAGAGTTGGAAACACAGTTTTCAAAGTAAGAGGATTAACATGCAGTTTTCTTTTTTGAGAGTTGGGAAGCATACACTTTTCATTGTTTGGTGGTTAACATGGTCGCCCATTGTATGGTGGTTAACATGGTCGCCCATTGTATGGTGGTTAACATGGTCGAAAACACGCAGTTTTCATTGTAGGATGGTTAACAGAGTGGAAAACACATAGTTAACCATAATAAAATTTTAAATGCGTGTTTTCCACTCTGTTAACTATCCTACAATGAAAACTCCGTGTTTCCATTGAAGATGATGCCAGAGAGAGACCTTCCTGTCAGTACATCCACTCATATCTCTGCCTGGCTGACACTGGGATTATGTTGGAGATTTGTTATGAAATGAAGTGTACAATACTGCTTTGTCATTTAGTCCTAAACCTAAAATGGATCTCCTTAGCAGTTCTGTCACCCTGATAAAATTGTAGATTTCAGGTTCTCCATTTTGAGCCATAAATTTAGTGTGTACTGTCCTTGTGTGTGGAAGGTTTTTGAAAAACATCTTTTTATCAGGTTTCACACTTAACCAGTTTCAAAGCACCCTGTTGACTGAAAAATATGGTGAGAATTAGCAGAATATGGTGATGATGTGGAGTGATGGCTTAGAGGTAAAGCGTCCGCCTAGGAAGTGAGAGAATCTGAGTGCACTGGTTCGAATCACGGCTCAGCCGCCGATATTTTCTCCCCCTCCACTAGACCTTGAGTGGTGGTCTGGATGCTAGTTATTTGAATGAGACGATAAACCGAGGTCCCATGTGCAGCATGCACTTAGCGCACATAAAAGGACCCATGGCAACAAAACGGTTGTTCCTGGCAAAATTATGTGGAAAAATCCACTTTGATAGGAAAAACAAATAAAACTGCACGCAGGAAAAAAAAGAAAAAAAAAAGGGTGGCGCTGTAGTGTAGCGACACGCTCTCCCTGGGGAGAGCAGCCCGAATTTCGCACAGAGAAATCAGTTATGATAAAAAGAAATACAAATACAAATGATCAAGTGGTTTTTACGTTCCCTCCTGTGCTCTTGTGGCCAATCAGTCTACAGTGTAATTTTCATATTGGTGTGGGATCAGAAGGTTTACATTCCAAAACATTCTGACGAAGCAGTTACACACATTAAACTTATGACAGAATATTTCTGAATTTTATTCAACATTGATACCAATGCCATTTGAGAAATACCTGCTCACAAATTTGCTTGTCCAAAGGAACAAGCAGAAAACCACAAGCTTGTGAACAGTTTTCACATCACCATGATATGACAACATACAACAATTGGTACACAAGCAATGCTAACCATCATAATGTTGAAAGACAACACATGACATTTTGTTTTCAGCTGATTTGACAGTGATGCAGCCACACAAGAATCCTGACTAAAAATGGAACATATACTACAGATATTTTAACCTCATCAGGCCATAACTTGGTAAAAAGCACCTTTAACCATTGATTAACAGGCCATAACATACCCAATACCCATTGAATAACAGGTAAAATCCATATATATATATATATATATATATATTTTTTTTTTAAAGCATACTTCAAGTTAATTTTTTAACTTATATACTCTCGTGTTGTCTGATGCATAAAGCAGTCAACCCGTTCTATTTTCTGCAGTCCTCAGCTAGTTTGCTAGTGTCACTCCATCATCTGTTGACAAGTCTGAGAGCTCTCTCCACTGTTTGTGGCCACCTTATCCAGGACTCCCCTCTTTCTCTGACCTCCTGGTGTTCTGTTCACAGCCTGGCATGCAATGCTGGCTCCTGGGAGCTGTTGTGCATGTCTCAGTCAGCTGAGATAGTTTGCAGATTATGGTAATGACACAAGAAGCTGATGCAATCTCTCTATGATCTCTTCATTTGAAAGAAAATCGTACCATTTGATGCCTAGGATCTTACAAGGCATTTGATGTCACTGTCTCCTGTCAAGAATCACAGATGCTGCACCATATCTTGCTCAGTTTGTTACATGCTGCTGCTGTCTTTCCAGTCCTGCTTTCAGTTCATGGCATAAGTCACTGGCACTGCTGATGGAACTGAAAAGGTAAGTGTTGTTTTCAACTTCCTCACCTTTTTTTCTGTTCAATTAAGACACCTGTTGGCACTGGATTTTACTGCTCAACATTTTCTTTGTCTCTTGGCACTGATGCCATGTCCAGTGTTTCCAGTATAGCTGCTGATCTTATCCACATGAAGCTGAAGGTCTGGGATGTTTGCCAGGGCAGCTATTTTGAAACAAAAGTGCCTCTGTACTAAATATTTTATGAATACTTCAAGACAATAATAAACATGCGTTAAGACAGCATGTGTGTGTCTGGCCTTAAATCTAGTTGATGAATTCAATATATATATATGCAGAATGAACAGAAAGCTTACAAGTTATATATCACATTGTTATAAAGTGTCTGTGTGTCTATGCATAAATGAATACAGAGAGTTGTCTCCTCACTGTGCAACCAGTGCTTGGTGAAGTGTGTTCAACTTAATGAATAAGTCTATTCAAGAGGAATACAAGGTAAAACAGTCATCACAGCCTCAGTGCCTAGACATTCTGCATTCTTTAAGACAGAATAGTTCTGGTTTTCTCAAACATGGTCATGACACTATAGTATGGTATATCACTCCCTCAATTTTTCATGCCTTATTTTAATGGCGCCTGGCGTGCATTTAACTATTAATCTTTCACACAAGAATGGAGTAGGCATAAAAGCCGACCAGAAGTTAAAAAACTAAATGTGATAACTGGTTTATTCAAGTGGCCAACATGATTTGGCAAAATTCTTGCATTTCATTTTACATTATGACAATGTTACAAAGAAATGAAGACAGTTACATTAATTTTGGGTCTTTAACTCTGACTTGGTGTCTTTTGACAGCTGAAATAACATACACCTAGTGTCTTTTGACAGCTGAAATAACACCTGGTGTCTTTTGACAGCTGAAATAACATACACCTGGTGTCTTTTGACAGCTGAAATAACATACACCTAAGTGAACAGGACTGAAAGAAAATGTTACCTAAATCAGGAATGCAACCAATTCAAATAACAAATAGTAATAACATTTTTTTGCTGGGTGACATGTCATCGGGGAGGAAATGGATGATTTAAAATTTTTTTGAAGAAATCTACCCATTCATTCTGTATTTCATAATTATTCTTCAAAATAACTTCTCTCCATATGGTATTCATGCTGGTTAACAGGAGTAAAATGTGCTTCATGGAGAGGTGCATGACACTTCTTTCAACATGGAAATTATTTCCTTCCAACTGAGAAGAAGCCTCCTTTTCCCCTTTGATCTTCTTCAGCAGGGGGACATCCAAGATAGCAACTGAAATCTTCTCTCTCTCTCTTTAAGACTTTTATGATGTGCATGCTTTGGTAAAGTATTTTAATGCAAATTTTGGTGAAGTTTCTTTCTGCATGTTTTGGTGAAGTGTCTTTTTCTTTTGGTGAAGTACCTTTCTGCATGTTTTCTCTGTGATCTGCACCCAGGTACATGTTCACATGAAGCCTTCTAAAGTACTCTCCATACAAACAAAAATACTATTGCCTGCTCTAGTTTTAACTCACTGCAGAGAATCTAAATATTGAGTAATTTGTTGATTTCCTGCAGATTTCCCAAACAGTGAATGTTTGTCTTGCTTTCAGGACTGTGCTTTCAGTCCTGGGCAGAGATAGAAGACTTAAGGGTGGGAGACATGTCTACTGACAAAAGGCCACATACATTGCAAAGAATGAATAGTTTCTCTTCTGCCATTATGTTTGATGCCTGCATGCACACACTGGGGAAGTTTCTGCTATGTTCTGTAACAGCTGGAGCAAAAATCTTTAAAAAAAACAACACAACGACAACAAAAAGCAAAAATGAACTACACTTTGTATCACAGTGCCCTCCCTCACATACATTCTATCAATCTGTGGTCTCATGAACAGGCACACTTTAAAAAATTGCTTAACACATCGACACTCACAAAGCTGCATCTATACATACGATTTTACAAATCACTTTCTACAAAAAGAATGCAACAGCTTTCATCACACACACACAAATTGTTTCCAAAGAAATCACACAGCCACCATGACAAAGGACAGTGAGCAATGCTAAACTCAATGATTACAGTGACAAATATAATTATCATAAATACAAGAGATCAAGATTAGTTCAATTTTTGTACACAAGTTTTAGCTGCCAATGATCATAAAGCCTGACATTGACAATGCTGCTCAAAAGCTTTTCGAAGTAATGAGAGAAGGCCAAATTCATATGTGTTTTTTTTCAATGACCCTCCTCACTCCCACCCCCAATCCCTCACCAATTCTCCATACACATTGAGTGGTACATATGTGGTGGAAAGAATGAATATATACCACTCTGAACTGCCTTGTAGTAATTAGACAATAAACCAATGAGAAGAAGAAGAAAAGGACAGAAGATAGGAGTATAATGGCATTTCCTTCCATGTGTTCCCTTCAGCTTTGCTTCCCCAAGAAAGGTAATAGCCATTTAAACTGATCCTGCTTCCTTCCATATGGAACTGAGACATTCCTTGACAAACAGCAGCTTGATGCTGCTGCTGTTGAAATATGTGTTATTCAACACCACTGCACATCTTCCAGGCATGGTGCTGAACACTTCATTGTACAAGTCTTTGATGCACAACCTTTAAAAAAGCGAGATGATGGAATTCCTTGTGCCTGAACTGGAGGTCCATCTCAGTATTGTGTAGCCAAACAAACTGTCCAACAGAGCAAATCTACAGGCTATAGCTTGCACCAGTTTGAAACTGCCAGTATATGACACTGAACATGTCCTACAGTACCAATATGTGATAGCTTTGGCAAAGCAATGAAAACCATGTTTTGCAAACAAAACTTCACAAACAATTATGTTAATCATGGAAAATGTATGGCATTTGTTTTTGGAAGTATACATTTTTTAAATATTATTTCTTATTACTGAGGCTGAATAGTGTGAATGTATTTTGTCCACTTTCTCAATCCAATTCGATTCCTTATGCAACCTAAATGTTCCTTTTATGTCATGTGTCTGTTGATTCTTGTATGTCAATTTGTTTTGCCTTATTCTATGTATATGAATGTGAGATGCTGATGTTGTTATTATTTCATGTGTGTGAGTGTCAATCGTTCAGTTCAGTCACTCAAGGAGGCGTCATTGCGTTCGGACAAATCCAAAAACGCTGTACCACAACAGCTAAGCAGATGCCAAACCAGCAAAGCAACCCAACATATGTGAATTGTTGATCTTAATGCTCTTATATTGTTGTTGCTACATATTGGTGACTCTTCCCTGGTCTTCTAGGTTTGACCTCTATTGCTTATTTCAGTTTCTTAAAAAAAAAATCTGCTGTATTTACTTTACGGTTAAGCTGTGAACTTAATTGGCATACTGGAATTTTTTTTTACTGTTGGAAAAAAAAAAGAAAGATTCTGTGACTGTCAGACTTCAGAGGAAAGTTGTCACTGTCTGGGCTGAAGGTCACATCAACTGCAATAACAAGACAACATTGACGTTTGAGATTTGCCAGCAGATTTTACCCCCTTTCTTCCCTCCTCCTTTTCCACATACAAATCTTGAAACCTCGACTTAATGTTACTTGATATGTCCCTTCACTAGGCATGTAATTTTCTACCACTTCTTTTCCATTATTTTCTATTCCACTCTGTAGTTTAAATCCAATAAAGCCAAGTCACTACATGAATCTGATGCACACCCTTGTGAAGCTGCTGTCAATAAAAATGAAAACATTGGCAGGTACCAATGGCTGAAGAGACACTGTCAGTTGTGTGTTGTGGGAATTCTACACTGCACAGCCACTGCTCACATCAACAGAAAATAGTCTTTGTCATGTGACCCAGCACTCATCACTGTGCAGCTGACTAAGTCACTTCCTATCGTCTATGCACCAAGTTATATGCTGCAACTGGCACTGGCTCACTGTTTTGTGTAGATCCAGTCTCTGGGCTGATGAGTGGCTCACTGTTTTGTGTAGATCCAGTCTCTGGGCTGATGAGTGGCTCACTGTTTTGTGTAGATCCAGTCTCTGGGCTGATGAGTGGCTCACTGTTTTGTGTAGATCCAGTCTCTGGGCTGATGAGTGTTCACCTCTGTCCGTTTCTCTCTTCCTTCTTCAGGTCATCCACCACTCCTTTTAGACTGAACTCTTGACACAAGGCCAGATAGAAGCAGAACATAATGCCATTTGTTTTCATGAAGAAGACAATTACTTCAAAATAACAACATTAATTTCAAATTCACTCATTTTTTCCTAAAAACATATTACGGGTAACAGTTTTTGAAGTGTCAAAGCTGCATTTTTTGTGGGTGTTCTTTCCCTTCCCTGCTGTGTACCAGGATGACAGGTAAACAGCATGGCCACCATACCTGGATGTTTGTCAGTGTGGGCCTCGCTGTTGTCTTTGCACACTGCCATACACACAGGTATTCAATTTGGGTGGTGTACACCAGCCTTACCTGCCATTCTCAAGTTCAGATCCATATAGGTCTCCCCTTTTGGTGAATCTACCTCCACGTTACACACACCTGTCAAACTGTGTCAACACAGGGTGTCTGTGACGCTCATATGGTTCACAGCTGCAGAACATTTCTCAACATCCCATCCTCCAGACAGTGAAGAAGGCAAGCAGGAGACCAGCAGCACACAACACACAAACAGCAAATTGTGGAGGTGCTAAATGTTGTGCATGACACTGTGTCAATGGTCGTTGACACAGATCCCTCACCACATGACCCAGTTGTCCAGAGAAAGGGTGGGGAGAGGGTCGTGCTGTCCTCATGTACGTCAGCAGCTGCTGCAGCAAGGGTAAGGCATCAACAACACAGTGGTGCTGGCCTCCTTACTTTCTCAGGTCCAGTACGAACACCTGAAACAAGGCGTCATGCAACCTGTTTCTCTCCATTCAGGAATACAAACACATTTACGTTACACAATTGACACTTAGCATCCAGTGACGACATTCCTAAGAGCATTAAAATGAGACGCTATTTCTGCTGTTCAATTCTAAGTGTTATTTCCTTCCTTAACATGTTTGTCTTACTAACCCTTTCGCTGCCCGGGAAATAAGATCAAAGTTAAATCTATTTGCCATGGATTTTTCACAAAAAGGGTATATATTTTCAACAGAATTCTGTGCACTTTGTTATTGAAGAGACCCATAAAATACACATTTTCTTAAAAATAAATGAAGAAAGAATACAAAACATATGATGTTTTGCAATTTTGTATTTCCCCAAGACATGCAATTGTTTTGAAAATGAGTGTTCTCGTTTTTGTCAGATTTTCAACTTGTTCATTACAAACATTAATCTGATCATTTGCACAGTAATACAATGTTTTCTGGATGAATGGATAACTGTCCAAGCGAATTATACAAGAAAAAAAGAGGAGAAAAAAAAGAAAAAAAAAACTCAATTCATTGTGACTACTCCAAGTGACAACAACATAGATGCAATTGTTCAATCCTTTCAGTCCAATCAGTTTTCATCATGCCCATAAGTGAAGTCAAACCCAAGAACTGTTTAATTTCAAACACATCAATATTTTCTTCTTTTTTATTTATTTTATATCTGTTCTGCTGATAATCTGGGGTGCTTTTTCTGCCTGCCTGCCTGTACCTGTTGAAGTGTCTACTGTGCATACAAATTGGTTTCCTCAACAAATTTCTGATTTAGATTATCATCTACAATAAGAGACAAAAAGTCAATGCAGTCTGTGCTGTGCGGATTTCTTCTCGGTCCACTGTCATCAGAGAAGTTGTGAATGATGGGCTGAATGCTGTTTGTTGGCCCTACATTGATCCCCTTAAACACAGTAAAGCCATGCCCTGATGGGCTCTGTCCCTCTTCCCCCTCTCTGACCCACTTCACTTTGTCCACTTCCCTTCAGTCCCCTCACCCTCTTTCTATCTCTACACCTCAGTGGCTCAGTGCCAAGAATGTTGCTCCCCCCTCCAATTTTAATTGGCAAAACGGTCAGTCATGGGGGTGTACAGTGTCACTCACTGATTGTTGATCTTGCCACCACTCCCCTTATTTTCTATCAAATAGTCCAATACAAGTTCTTCAATGTCTTCCACTTGACACTGCAGTTCTTTCTCAGCATCAGCTAAAGAAAGCAATTTTGGTCATTTTGGTGCATGTCAATCACATAGCTTTAGTAGGGTGTTGCCATTTTGCTGAATATGCTACAAGCGAGTCAAAACACAGCCAGTAACCGAACTGAATCGTTTAAATAAAGGACTGCCTCATACGTTGATGGGGTTTCTAGCTATCAATAGAACATAGAAAGATTCTCCAAGCTAAAGCTACCAGTGTTTTTGTCCATAAACTCAATACAAACCCAGGAAAAGTCTGAATATTTTAGTGATGAGTTATCTCGTCACAATGGCAGTGAAGCGTACATGGCTGCGCTGAATAGTTATCTCATCATACAGGCAACCTTGGTGTTAAGCAGTAAAAATGCTGTTTTCTAACTATGTATGCATGCTTGGCTAGAGATAGATTTTACCAGTACAATCCCTGTACACATCATTACATGCTTCTTCCATGAGAGAAAATTCTATTGTTTACCTTGATACCAAAATAATGTTTTTGATTCTGCCAATTTGAAATTGAAAGAAACAAAATCTGGCCCAAGGAACATGCGATAGGTGGCTTGTTGCTATCACAGCCTCTTCTCTATAATTTCTTCACATGAAATAGTATCTCAAAATTTCATCTGATGAAATTTTAAGTATTGTGCAACATAATAGCAGAAAAAAAAACCAAGTGCATATCAGTTTATATAATGACTTTACACATGTTTTATAAAATTCTAATAAAAACATTTTTAGCTATGTAATTTAATGTTTCTTGATATAAAAAACATAGCTACTTCAATGTGAATTTTTCAATAAAAAAAACTAAACAACAAAACAAACAAGCATGCAATCCATGAAAACCCACCATACGGAGTGCAATGTGTCATGAGAGCTAAAATAACATCCAAACTATCAACACATCAATTCATCAAAGTCCCTTAGCTCCTCTACCTCCCCCTCCACTTCCTTTCTTTGGCATCATTAGTTCTATTCGCATAAAATTAACCACCCCTTCACAAATATTACATTATGTAAACCAAGTTTTACAAAGTCTGGGGTTGGTTATCAAATCATATTTCTGAAACTGTAAAAAGTGACCTGAACTTTCAAAAATTTAAAGTGAACTCAATATTTTCTTATGAATCATTCAGATTTGAAACCAGTGCATCCAAAGATGTAGTGATGATGATTCAGTATGCTGTCTCTTCTCCTATCCCTCTTCTCTTCCTGTGAATGGAATGTGACCTGTGGATGACGGTTTTCATGTATCTTTTCTGATTTTTTGTTTCATTTATTTTGTTTGTTTTTGTTTTTGCCCAGAGGGCTGGATGTAAAAATAAAAATTAGTAATGCTTATTCCCCTACCCTCTTGAAAAAAAAAAATCCGTTTTTTTTCATTTCGTTTCCATGTGGCACTAATGTTTTCCCTTTCCCATGCCCACTCTCTTTACCACAAACCCCACGAGGTAGTTTGACATTTTCTGGCTCATGCTATACCACTTTTTACCATCCAAATAAGCACACACATATTGACAGACACACACATAATTTAAACAGGTTCAATAGTGACCCTTACTTTGTGTACATGCATGACTCAAAAATGAGAAAAGGCAGGAACAAACAGAAAGATATTTCTCCTGCCTTCACTGATTACTTACCGATCCATCTGAAGCACTGGCCCCAACCTTGTCACCACGGTGATTCCAGCACACCTCAAAGATTCCACCAGTACCTTTGTAACTGTGAACCAGTGCCCCAGACTGAAACATGACAACAATCATAGAGTGTATTGTACTTTGTCCCAGACTGAAACATGACAACAATCATAGTGTGTACTGTGTCCCAGACTGAAACATGACAACAATCATAGTGTGTACTGTATCCCAGACTGAAACATGACAACAATCATAGTGTGTATTGATGGACGCAATAGCCGAGTTGTTAAAGCATTGGACTTTCAATCTGAGGGTCCCAGGTTCGAATCTCGGTAACGGCGCCTGGTGGGTAAAGGGTGGAGATTTTTCCGATCTCCCAGGTCAACATATGTGTGGACCTGCTAGTGCCTGAACCCCCTTCGTGTGTATACGCAAGCAGAAGATCAAATACGCACGTTAAAGATCCTGTAATCCATGTAAGCGTTCGGTGGGTTATGGAAACAAGAACATACCCAGCATGCACACCCCCAACAACGGGGTATGGCTGCCTTCATGGCGGGGTAAAAACGGTCATACATGTAAAAGCCCACTCGTATACATACGAGTGAACGTGGGAGTTGCAGCCCACGAACGCAAAACAAAACAAACAACAATAGTGTGTATTGTACTGTGTCCCAGACTGAAACATGACAACAATCATAGTGTGTATTGTACTGTGTCCCAGACTGAAACATGACAACAATCATAGTGTGTATTGTACTGTGTCCCAGACTGAAACATGACAACTATCATAGTGTGTACTGTGTCCCAGACTGAAACATGACAACAATCATAATGTGTATTGTACTGTGTCCCAGACTGAAACAGTGACAATCATAGTGTGCACTATACTGTGTCCCAGACTGAAACATGACAACAATCATAGAGTGTATTGTACTGTGCCCCAGACTGAAACATGACAACAATCGCAGTGTGTATTGTACTGTGTCCCAGACTGAAACAGTGACAATCATAGTGTGTATTGTACTGTGTCCCAGACTGAAACATGACAACAATCATAGTGTGTATTGTACTGTGTCCCAGACTGAAACAACTGAAACATAGTGACAATCATAGAGTGTATTCTACTGTGTCCCAAACTGAAACAGTGACAATCATAGTGTGTATTGTACTGTGTCCCAGACTGACACAGTGACAATCATAGTGTGTATTGTACTGTGTCCCAGATTGAAACATGACAACAATCACAGTGTGTATTGTACTGTGTCCCAGACTGAAACATGACAACAATCATAGTGTGCATAGTACTGTGCCCCAGACTGAAATATAATTACAATCACAGTGTGTACTGTGTCCCATACTGAAACATGACAACAATCATAGTGTGTACTGTGTCCCAGACTGAAACATAATCACAGTCATAGTGTGTATTGTACTGTGCTCCAGACTGGAACATGACAACAATCATAGTGTGTATTGTACTGTGTCCCAGACTAAAACATAGTGACAATCATAGCGTGTATTGTACTATGTCCCAGACTGAAACATAGTGATAATCATAGTGTGTACTGTGTCCCGGGCTGAAACATGACAACAATCATAGTGTGTATTGTACTATGTCCCAGACTGAAACATAACAACAATCATAGTGTGTACTGTGTCCCAGACTGAAACAGTCACAATCATAGTATGTACTGTACTGTGTCCCAGACTGAAACATGACAACAATCATAGAGTGTATTGTACTGTGCCTCAGACTGAAACATGACAACAATCATAGTGTGTATTGTACAGTGTCCCAGACTGAAACATGACAACAATCATGTGTATTGTACTGTGTCCAAGACTGAAACATAGTGACAATCATAGTGTGTATTGTACTGTGTCCCAGACTGAAACATGACAACAATCATAGTGTGTATTGTACTGTGTCCCAGATTGAAACATAGTGACAATCATAGTGTGCATTGTACTGTGTCCCAGACTGAAACATGACAACAATCATAATGTGTATTGTACTGTGTCCCAGACTGAAACATAGTGACAATCACAGTGTGTATTGTACTGTGTCCCAGACTGAAACATGACAACAGTCATAGTGTGTATTGTACTGTGTCCCAGACTGAAACATGACAACAATCATAGTGTGCATAGTACTGTGCCCCAGACTGAAATATAATTACAATCACAGTGTGTACTGTGTCCCATACTGAAACATGACAACAATCATAGTGTGTACTGTGTCCCAGACTGAAACATAATCACAGTCATAGTGTGTATTGTACTGTGTCCCAGACTGAAACATGACAACAGTCATAGTGTGTATTGTACTGTGTCCCAGACTGAAACATAGCGACAATCACAGTGTGTATTGTACTGTGTCCCAGACTGAAACATAGTGACAATCATAGTGTGTATTGTACTGTGTCCCAGACTGAAACATAGTGACAATCAGTGTGTATTGTACTGTGTCCCAGACTGAAACATGACAACAATCATAGTGTGTATTGTACTGTGTCCCAGACTGAAACATGACAACAATCATAGTGTGTATTGTACTGTGTCCCAGACTGAAACATAGTGACAATCACAGTGTGTATTGTACTGTGTCCCAGACTGAAATATAGTGACAATCATAGAGGAAATTTTCTTCCTAAAATTATGTTTAAGTAATATACTTATCATGACCCACTAGTGCAGACTCCGGCAGGGGTCTGACATTCTTGTCCTGTGCAAACTACTATCCGCCTATGCGGAGAAAACGAAAGTAGCTACGGCCGATAACCTCCCGGAAGTAGGTAACCTCCCCTTTGCTCCCCTGACTAGCGCCCTCTTTTTACGGCAAATCACCGCAACCAGCGCAGTGTGCAGGGAGAAATGAAAGCGGGGAGGAACAGGAGGGTCTTATATGTGGGTCACGGTAAGTATGTTACTTAAACATAATTTTAGGTAGAAAATTTCCTTTTAATTACACATACTTAACCGTGACCCACTAGTGCAGAATGGCACGACTGTTGTGTGACCACTGCAGAGGCAATGCCTCTTGAGCCATCATCCCTAAAGCGATGACGTCCCTCAAGTAGAATTCGATGAAAGTAGAGTGTACTGTGTCACCTACGGATATTGGTGCAGGCAAAGAAAACTGAGGTCCGCAGCTGTATTGTGGGAGAGGTCTGTGGACCACAGCTGATAAATGAAGCGCAAAGAATATCGGGTCAGTGTGTTGAATCCACACTTTATTGAGAGCCCTTCGAATCAAAGGAAGGGAAGGAAACACGTCCCCTTTTGGGTTGTCTCACCTGAGCGCGGTTGAGCGTCAATGCAAGGAGATGCACATGTGGTTTGATCTCATGATTCCACATCGGTTGTGGGCCGATAGTGGGAGTGATATATGTGTTTGAAGGAAACTGGCACGAGACAGAGGTAGCCCACCATGTTGGGCTTGCCTTTGGCGTGACAGCCAGATCTGTAGGGCTCCTGCATGCGAGCTGACAGACGATGGGCGCTCCACCAGCCACTTTTTTGTCGCTGCCAAAAAACAGCACTGGTATGTTGCCTTGCACAGAATGGCAGACATTTGGCAACAAGAGACTTGAGGTCCCTGGTGTCTCTGGGACAAGGCTGTGCAATTGCCCAAGCAGGTACCATCACGAAGGGGCATACGGAAGGTTTGGTGGCTTCTCTACCTGAGTGTGGCATGTTGGAGCAACCTGCAGAAAGTTGTCGGCAGTCAATGGCTGGGTTGGATCAGGCTGTGGGAGTGCACTTCATGTGCCTCCAGTCCAGGTCACTGAGTCTCATTCTGTGGTGAAATTCCTAATGGAAGAGGGTTTCCATGGGGAAAATTTTCGCTGGAAGGTTCTTTAGTGTGGAAAGGGACCAGATCCATGACAGGCCTCTGGCTGTGTGTGGTGCGGACTAAGTTTGGGATGGAGCGGGACGGGGGCAGGAAGAAAACTGGCTCTAGATGTGTTGTACTGGCCACTTACATCAAATCACTGATCTGACATACGTTTTCAGTATGGCCAACAGCAAAGTGAGAGCTGTATTATCAGTGGTTTCTTAATAGCAAAGGGAAATCGTTTGCAGTTTAGTCTCTCATGAAGGACTATGTCTCTCACACTAGAAGTCAAATTGCACTGGGACCTAGTGCTGTAGCCTTGGAGGCTAACTAGCCTTTGGGATCAATCCCAGTGGTGAGTCCTAAGGCCCTCTTGATTGAGGGAGTGGGGATGCAACTTGGGCAAAACACTCTCTACTATAAATTGTATAATCAAATTCCAGCCCGGATAGTCGGGACAGCAGTTGCCTCCTCTGCTGTTCTGATGGTCATTGTCGTACACGACTGATTATCATATACTGGTCCTAGGAGGACACCAGTCAGCATAGGTAAATCGGTAAACAGCCGCTGTGTGCTTGAGGGATGAAGGTGTCCACCATGCAGGTTCTGCTGAAATGTAAGGAAGCCAGAAGGAGTTGTCAGGGTCTTGTGGTGCAACTGTGTGTCTGAAAGACATGGTGCTTGCTTCCAAAGTGACAACAATGTCATCCTCTGACAGGTCCTTGACTGAAGGCTGGGGCTCCATGATGGGATAGACTGTCTAGGCTAGAAACCCCTGGAAGTGTGTCATTGGAAAGACAGTACTTGAGAAGGAATGCCCATCTGTAACCACAGCAGTGGTTGAGGCTGAAAGGATCGGGCAGGGAAGACCAAGTGCAGAAAGTGCTTTCCAACACCAACTGTTTGAGATGTCAATGCTGGATCTCTGTTCAAGCAAGGTGATGGGGCAAACTAATGGGCTTGAATGCGGCATCTGCCGTGCTGGTATGAGTGGGCAGAAAGGTACGCCCATGGCTAATGAACGGTTCATTGTGCTTTGTGAGACGCATCCGTCCTTGTCAATATGCCTTTCTCCTGAGTATAGAGGAAAACAATTACTACCCAGGACTTCTGCTACTAGTGAGGAGTGGAAGAGATGGACTTACTTGGAAGGCAAAGACAGATACCCCTTCATGGGAGGGCTGGCTAGGATGTAGGGCCCGTGTGGAGCTGTTGTCACAACCACAGTGGTGCAAACCAAGGGTTGTTGTAGGCAAGGGGGGGAAGAAGGGATGCCTTACAAACCTGGAAGGAATGAAGGGCATGTGTGTCTGGAGTGGCACCTCTAAGTTGGACTGCCTCATCCTTCCCTGTACCAGGTTAGGGCATCTCAAGCCCTGTGGGTGATTGTTGTGGGCAAGTGAGTTGGGTTGCCTTGTTCCCACCTTGCACCAAGAGAGGGCATCCTTAGCCCTGTGGGTGGGAAGGGAGTGTGTGTGGGTCCCTAAGGACCAGCCACTGATATGTGAAGGAGCATACATTCAGGCGTGAATGAGGCAGTTCTGTCTGTGAGTGCAGTCATCCTCCGAGAGCAAGGCAGCGATGAATTTATGAAAATGAATACATATATATGTGCAAAGGGATTATAAACTTCCATCAACTCGAGTGATGATGTCAGGAATATGCCAATGACAAGAGATCGAGTCACAAGAAATAAGCGGCTGTATAAGCATACATGCAGCGTGCACAGATATACCCAAGTAAATGGGTAAGTGTGCATAATCAGTAATGGAAAGGAATCTGTGTATGCACCTGTATATAAGAGATATACATACACATGAATAATGTGCCAGTATGTAGACGCAGAGAGTTCTGGGCATTGTGTACAGAATGACGCAAATGCCCGGCATATTGCTATGTTGGGAATCTCAATGAATAGATGTCAATGAATAGAGATAAAAATATAATTGTACATGTTAACCCTAGGCTGCCTATATGACGAGATAACTCGTCATGGAAAGCATGTACACTTTGCTGCCACAATGACGAGATAACTCGTCATCGAAATATTCTGACTTTTCCCTGCTTTGCATTCAGTTCGTTGACAAAAATGCTGGTAGCTTTAGCTTGGGGAATCTTTCTAGATTCTACTCATAGCTAGAAACACCATCTGTGTCATAAGGCAGTCCTTTATTTGAACGTTTTTGTTGGGTTACTGGCCGCAGTCTTTGCCTGGCTCCTCTCCTCGCTCACTCAACAAAATGTCGGACCAACTCCGTGCTCAAGACATGCAATCGTGGCGAACTAAATCAACCAAGATTACTTTGTTTAGTTGATGCTCAGAAAGAATTGAAGCATAAATTCGAAGGAGAAGACAGTGGTGAACATTTATAGGACGATTTGATAGAAAATAAAGGGAGCAATCAAGAGAGTGACCAAGATACGACTGACTATCAGTGAGTGATGCCGGCTGTTCAGCTCTAGAAGACGACAGAAGTCACCGAATTTTTAGCAGGACACAGTGTGAGCTATTTTCTTGGCACTCAGCCAACGCGGTCTGATGAGAACTGGATAAAGTGACCCTGTGAGAGGGGTGAAGAGGAGGGTGGTGGAGACTGAGGGGGCGTGGCCTCACATCCATATTATCATTTGCAGAAGTCACAATGCATGATGTATCTATTTCTTTTTCAGTTTTTTTTCTATTGTGGTTGTTCTAGTATGATTTTGTGTGTGCAGATATCCATTTGTCCAGAAAATATATTTTAGTGCAAATTACCTGACTAATGTTTGTAATGAACAAGTTGAAAATGTGACAAAAAACAAAACACTGATTTCAAACCAGCCGCCGTGGCGAAGTGGTTAGCGTCGCGGACTGACGGCTGAGAGGATGCGGGTTCGAATCCCAGCGGAGGTGGGTTTTTCGGCCCGTGGCCGGCTCCTACCCAGAGCTGAGTGTGCTGTGGGCTTAAATGGGGAGACTGGGACCACACAGTCGAGTGTCATCCACTTCAAGGATGCGTCTTTGGGTGTGTTGCTCTAATTACCTGACCAACACTGCAAGCGTCTGTATCTCTCGGGCCTGGTTAACACCGGGATATCATTATGACAGGAGGTGTAGAGTACAGCCTTGTCACGCAGTTCCAAACCAAAATGGACCTCCATAGCAACATCGTCATCATCATCGTCATCCTCCTCCGTCATCGTCATCAATATAAACAAAATAGTCTCAAAGTCTGTGGCCTTTCATGCCCTGCTCTCATGGTGACCTCAGTTTCGATACCCCTCCACTTCTGTGCTTGGGGCGAGTCCTGTCAATGTCGTCAGTGTCGGCGGATTCGTGGGGGGCTGTTGTTTGAGGGACGTGGTGGCGGTCTCCACTCTGGGAGGGACGCTCACTCAGTCTGGCTCCGCGACTAAGCCATTATTGTCGTTAGTAGGGGGCTTAGTAGGTGGTGTCCTAAGTACGTAAAATCAGAACAGGCACCACTGAACACCACCGAAGTGACTCAGCAGCAGTGCAGGGTCTCCTCTGGTGTGTGGCCTCCTGGCGACCTAACATCGATGGTTCCCTGTGGACTGCTGACGCTGGTAATATGACGGATGAACCCGGGTGTGGCAGTGTATGGGGGAATCAAAATGAGCGGCGTGGGAGTAATGCCACTGAAACGGTGCAGATGATGGGGCAGCAAAAAAAACCAAAACACTGATTTCAAAACAACAGCATGTCACTAAAAATATATAAAATGGGAAAACATCATGTGATTTGTATTCTTTATTCATTTCCCTTTCAGAAAATATATACTTTTATGGGTCTTTCTTCAATAACAAAGAGCACAGAATTTTTTGAAAAATTATACCCGTTTTTTTGTGAAAAAACCCTGGCAAATAGATTTCACTTAAATCTTATTTTCCTGGCAGCGAAAGGGTTAATATGAAAATCGTATGAACCTATCCTGTAAGCGCACACACGTGTATACCGAGGGATAAGTATACATCTATAAGTGTAAATAGAAATGTGTATAAATGTAGCATGATATCATATATATATATATATATATATATTTATTTTTTTTTCAGGGTTGTTGTTGATTTTGATAATAAATCAAAAAGAATAGAAAGGGAAATACTGTGATTTATTTCCTGTTATTGTGCCAAGAAAATAATGGTAATGGGATTGGCTGCCTGCAGAGGACTGTGTGCAAGTGTGGGGGGATGAAGAACCCAAAAGTTCAGTAGCCAATAGCCTGAGAAACAGCAAGAAAGGTGCAGTTGATGTGCAAAGTTGTGTAAAGCCCATGAATGGGCAGCAGGACCCAATGAAAAACCGAAAAAACATCGTTGGTGGACATCACTGGGGGCAGGAGTGACGTGCTGTGTAGGCGGAAGGGAAGTAACTACAGCGTCAACTGCCTAGGTAACTAATGTGGAGTTGCCTCCCTTGTCTTTAGAGCACATATCCCCTGGTGTGACGTTTCCTCGCTGTAGAGGGAGGAGTGTCATGCTGCGTGTGGGAGTCCGTGGTTCGATGCCACCGTAACCGACACAGGTGAATACGGCCACAAGGGGGATAATTATATGTCCCTTGGTGCCGTGGGCATCCCTACCCAAATCGGTCGCCATTGGACGCGAGACGGTCAGGACATGTGGCATGATGGCGCCGTAAGCCAGTGTTATGGGCGTTGTGGACGAGAGGGTGGCAAGTCCGTCAACTTGCTGTGGGATGTGCATCCCCCTGTAGCTGAACGGCGGTCATGAATAGTTCCTGTGAGAGGACCGACATTCAGCTGTTGTGTGTTGATGGATAAAGGGATAGACAAGATCGGTCCGAGCACTGCTGAGTGGCAGGATCGAGTTATCAAGAGGCACTCTGACATGGAAGTGGCGATATTGGTCTGGGTAACAGCAGAGTTAGGCGATGGGGCAGAAGAAACCAGCACTGCCGAAGTTCAATGGGCCGTGCACGCACCTGCTCTGTGGGCAAGGGGCGGTGCAGGCGCAAGGTGTGGCACCAGTGCATAATTGCTGCCGCAAGTTAACAATGGTTTGCTGGTTGTTTGGTTGAGCAGCTTACTGAGATGCCATTAGTGGATGTGAAACAGCAGCAACCGGCAGTGTGGTAGATGGGGTCATCACCGCATAGCTTGGAGGGACCATGCATGCGTCCGCACTGTAGGCGAGGGGCCATGCCGGTAAAAGGGAAGTAACTGCGGTGGTCACCGGCAAGGGTGCCGAAGCAGGAGTTGTCTCCCTTGGATCGGACATTTGGGACAAGGGGAGGGTGCACACACATGGACGAGCATGTCCCTTAGTGGTCCACCTTCCTCCCTACACATGGGGAGGGCATCCCTAAGCGCCCTGGTCGCCATAGGATCCGAGACGGAAGAGGCATGCCACATGGGGGGCGCGTGATCCGATGTCACCACCACCGCCACGGACGCATCGCACGTAGGGCCCAGTCCAGCGTGCGGATCCAAAGCCAGTGTATGGTGTTGTTTTCCCAAAGGGATTGTGGCACATTCCATTGTTGAGATTGTGGGCATGGGAAAAGTGATAGAGGAGATCGACTCGTGCGCACTGCCAACTGGCAGGGCCGAGTAAACGCGGATCGTGTCAAGTCTGTTCACGGATCGAAATGAGTAGCATCAATGGCACCACTGACTTGAGTATGGGGTAACGAACCCCTAGAAGTCACCAGAGGAGGTGCAGGAGATGGTGGAGGTCTGGAGTCGACCAGAGGGAGCGGAGGAAATGGAGGAGGTGGCAGTGTCCGCGAATCAATTGCGATCGTGCCTTAATTTTAGCCCGATCGCCCAATCGAGCCATATAATTATGTGACCTGGTTGAAGACATAATTTGACAAAAAACAAGAACGCCAGGGAATCGAC
Organism: Babylonia areolata; assembly: GCF_041734735.1. Lineage (NCBI taxonomy): Eukaryota > Metazoa > Mollusca > Gastropoda > Neogastropoda > Buccinidae > Babylonia > Babylonia areolata. Next base: position 11,865,113 of record NC_134888.1, on the reverse strand, counting down.
AGACAGACAGAAAATATGAAAAAACTTAGCTGTATGAAGAGCACAGGAACAGGAGTCATGATGGCTGCCGGAAAAAGAGGGCGCTAGTCGGGGGGGGCAAAGGGGAGGTTACCTACTTCCGGGAGGTTATCGGCCGTAGCTACTTTCGTTTCTTCCGCATAGGCGGATAGTAGTTTGCACAGGACAGGAATGTCAGACCCCTGCCGGAGTCTGCACTAGTGGGTCACGGTTAAGTATGGGTAATTAAATTTGTATAGTACTGTGCCCCAGACTGAAAAATGACAACAATCACAGTGTGTACTGTGTCCCAGACTGAAACATAGTGACAATGGTACTGTGTCCCAGACAAACATGACAACAATCATACTGTGTATTGTACTGTGTCCCACATTGAAACATAGTGACAATCACAGTGTGTATTGTACTGTGTCCCAGACTGAAACATGACAACAATCATAGTGTGTCCTGTGTCCCAGACTGGAACATGACAACAATCACAGTGTGGACTGTACTGTGTCCCACACTGAAACATGACAACAATCATAGTGTGTATTGTACTGTGTCCCAGACTGAAACTTTACAATCATCATAGTGTGCACCTGTGAAGGCTGAAATATGACAACAATCATGTGCTTCTGTCCATGACTGAAATAATACAGCAATGGTAATGTGTAACTGTGACTATAACAATCACAGTGTATACTATGTCGTAGACAGAAAGTGAAACATGATAGCAATTGTGGATGTTGCACACAATTTATAGTTCCCTAACAAAAACACTCTAAGTATCACTTCAGACAATGTCAGCAGCAAGTTTAGAAACAATGAAGACATATGGCTCCATCATAACAATTAAGGTTCAACACCCGAGATTGTGACAATGATTGTACAAAAGCTGTGAAAACAAGACTCCAAACCATCTGGAGAAACAAGAACATCAGCCTGCACACTGAGATCCACCTTTTGTGCTCTCCTGCCTTGCCACTCTTCCACTATGCCTGTGACACCTGGTTGCTCTCAACAGACATGTAAAGAAAAAGCCTGATAACTGAAATGAGATGCTACAGGATGATGCTGGCCATCCACTGCACATATCATGTGACAATCAAAAAAAGGTCTGCAGTAAGATCCAACAGGCAACAGACCATGGTGATGACCTCTTCACAGTCGTCAACAAATGGGAAATGAAGTAAAACGGGTGTTTCTCACTCAACAGGACTTGCAAAGCCATCTTGCAGAGGAAGCCACAGACAAAGAAGACAGAGGAAGAGGTGGGAAGACAATAAAATTCATTACCCAAGAATGGACAGGTATGAATCTGACGGGATCCCAGAGAGCAGTGGACAGACAGGTTGAGGAGAACAGTGGCCTTGTCTTCACTAGTGCCCCAACAATATCAGCACAAGTCACAGGATGGGTAACTGGTTAGAAAACATTACACATACAATATAGCTATGTTTGGAGGTGACCTATCCACTGCTTGGAAGCATCAGTGTCTTTGTCTTTTGCTTTGGCTGCAGCAATGAGTGTATTAGTGCATAAAAATGATCCACACTTGTGTTCCCATTTCTTCAGACCTGTGCCAAAAGCAGCACAACCCTCACCTGTACATTCCAAATGTGAACACATTTATCAAAGGATCCACTGGCCAGGTATTTGCCGTCTGGACTGAAGGCCACACTGTACACAGGTTCCTGGTGTTTTGTTAATGTGTGAAGACAGGTTCCGCGTTCTACTTCCCACAATCGTACTGTGGAATCAAATGAGGCACTGCAAATAACAAAAAAATGCACAAGTCAGTCATTTTGTTTTACTGTGTGAACATTTTAATAATAAAAGTTTAGTTTTTTTTCTAATTTTTAACTCTCTCCAGACGAAGGAATGCTCACGCATTCCAACACAAAATGTATTCGGATTCGGATGAAGGAATGGAATAGCATTCTCCGAAAGTAAAATTCCATCATGCGCTGTACACGTGATTTTGTGATTAGCCAAGCAGAGTGCGCTATTCTGGGTCACTCCACAATCGAACAGTGTGATTGGTCAGCCTGGCATGTGTGGCCTGTCTCGCACACAGGCAGACAAAGTCACTGAATGGTCATCTGCTCGCGTGCCAGCCTGTTAGCAAAGCGGGCTCTTCTCAGAATGTTGTGAAGCGAACAAGGCAGTGACAGCAACGTTTTAGGGTTGCCGAAGTACTTCAAATGCTACAAACTGAAGGGTCGGACACTGAAGAGGTCCGATGATGAAGAAGAAAGCGAATTTAATGCAGAAAGCGAGCATGGGTATGGTGATTCGGGGTGAAAAATTGGCAGTATTTTCTACATATGACAAAACTGTAAAAATAAGATGAGAAATTTGATTTTTTTTTTTATATGTAATAGCTCAACAAGTAATAAACCAGTTCTGAAAGTTTCATTTTCTTACTTTGTATTTTGTATTTTTTGTAATTTTTTTCCAAACCCTTACAAATGGGCCGTCTGTGGGGAAAAGCAAGGGAGAAAACTTGTCGTCCCGAGTGAGTTAAGCACACTGGATACTATTTGGATGAGAAAATTAAGGTCCCATGTGCAGCATGCACTTAAGGCACATAAAAGAACCCATGGCAACAAGACAGTTATCCCTGGCAAAATCTGTAGTAAAATCTATTCTTATATACCTGTGTGTGTAGTCCAAGGGTGGAAGTCTTTAAATCACTTTAACACCTTACTGTGAAATACATACTAAGTTTTTTTAACAGTAATATGTTCTTTAATATGTCTGTTTTTCATATCGTTTGAAGGCCAAGGACAATATGCCAACTCCTAGCAGACAATAATGTTTGGAGGTACCATAAGATGTTCTGGCTGGTCGAAGTCTGGGTCTAAAAATAGCTACTGCAGTGCAGATATGTCAGTCTAGCTGATTCAAAGGAGTGGCAAGTTGGTATAATATTACCATAGCTTACAGATGTAAAAAAGTAACCTATGTAAATTGAAATGAAAGAGTTCCGGAAATACAGAACATCACATGCAACAAACATAACAATTTTTTGACAGTTCAAACCTGTCCCAATTCCATGGATTTCTGTCATTTTCTTTTAAAATCACCACTGTTCACAGCACCACAAGAGACGCCCTCTTGTTTTGCAACAAATATGCCAATCTTCATTTCTGGTTGTCTCTGTGAACCTGTCAACCCCAAAGGGGAGTTGCACTTCCCTGAGCTGTTTTGTCGAAAAGGTTTTAAAATGGCAGAAAAGTCTTTTTCTTCCCTAATCGTAAAAATGTAGCCATACTTGCAAACAAATGGTCCAGAATGTTGTGCGAGGCAAAAGGAACATTGATGACTGCACCAACTCAATGTCCTCACCTGGCCAGAATGAGTGAAGCATTGGGGTTGTTGGTGCCTGGCCCTGTGGGACTCCATTTGATGGTGTAGATCTCCTTGCTGTGAGCTTGTAAGTCATGCACGCACTGGTCTTTGGACATGCTCCAAATCTGTCACCACAGACAATGATCATTTAACAAGTGACCACAGACCACTGTCAATGATTATTGTGACCACAGACCATTGTCAATGATCACTGTAACAAGTGACCACAGACCACTGTCATCAATGATCACTGTAACAAGTGACCACAGACCTCTGTCAATGATTATTGTGATATCAGACCATTGTCAATGATCACTGTAACAAGTGACCACAGACCACTGTCATCAATGATCATTGCAACAAGTGACCACAGACCTCTGTCATCAATGATCACTGTAACAAGTGACCACAGACCTCTGTCATCACTGATCATTGTAACAAGTGACCACAGACCTCTGTCATCAATGATCATGTAACAAGTGACCACAGACCTCTGTCATCACTGATCATTGTAACAAGTGACCACAGACCTCTGTCATCACTGATCATTGTAACAAGTGACCACAGACCTCTGTCATCAATGATCATTGTAACAAGTGACCACAGACCTCTGTCAATGATCATTTTAACAAGTGACCACAGACCTCTGTCAATGATGATCGTAACAAGTGACCACAGACCACTGTCAATGATCATTTTAACAAGTGACCACAGACCTGTCATCAATGGTCATGTAACAAGTGACCACAGACCTCTGTCAATGATCACTGTAACAAGTGACCACAGACCTCTGTCATCAATGGTCATGTAACAAGTGACCACAGACCTGTCATCAATGGTCATTGTAACAAGTGACCACAGACCTCTGTCATCAATGATCATTGTAACAAGTGACCACAGACCTCTGTCAATGATCACTGTAACAAGTGACCACAGACCTCTGTCAATGATCACTGTAACAAGTGACCACAGACCTCTGTCAATGATCACTGTAACAAGTGAACACAGACCTCTGTCATCAATGGTCATGTAACAAGTGACCACAGACCTCTGTCATCAATGGTCATGTAACAAGTGACCACAGACCACTGTCATCAATGATCATTGTAACAAATGACCACAGACCTCTGTCATCAATGATCATTGTAACAAGTGACCACAGACCTCTGTCATCAATGGTCATTGTAACAAGCGACCACAGACCTCTGTCATCAATGGTCATGTAACAAGTGACCACAGACCTGTCATCAATGGTCATTGTAACAAGTGACCACAGACCTCTGTCATCAATGATCATTGTAACAAGTGACCACAGACCTCTGTCAATGATCATTGTAACAAGTGACCACAGACCTCTGTCATCAATGATCATTGTTACAAGTGACCACAGACCTCTGTCAATGATCACTGTAACAAGTGACCACAGACCTCTGTCATCAATGATCATTGTAACAAGTGACCACAGACCTCTGTCATCAATGATCACTGTAACAAGTGACCACAGACCTCTGTCATCAATGATCATTGTAACAAGTGACCACAGACCTCTGTCAATGATCACTGTAACAAGTGACCACAGACGTCTGTCATCAATGATCATTGTAACAAGTGACCACAGACCTCTGTCATCAATGATCATTGTAACAAGTGACCACAGACCACTGTCATCAATGGTCATTGTAACAAGTGACCACAGACCTCTGTCATCAATGATCATTGTAACAAGTGACCACAGACCTCTGTCATCAATGATCACTGTAACAAGCGACCACAGACCTCTGTCATCAATGATCATTGTAACAAGTGACCACAGACCTCTGTCATCAATGATCATTGTAACAAGTGACCACAGACCTCTGTCATCAATGATCATTGTAACAAGTGACCACAGACCTCTGTCATCAATGATCATTGTAACAAGTGACCACAGACCTCTGTCATCAATGGTCATTGTAACAAGCGACCACAGACCTCTGTCATCAATGGTCATGTAACAAGTGACCACAGACCTCTGTCATCACTGATCATTGTAACAAGTGACCACAGACCTCTGTCATCAATGGTCATGTAACAAATGACCACAGACCTCTGTCAATGATCACTGTAACAAGTGACCACAGACCTCTGTCAATGATCATTTTAACAAGTGACCACAGACATCTGTCATCAATGGTCATGTAACAAATGACCACAGACCTCTGTCAATGATCACTGTAACAAGTGACCACAGACCTCTGTCATCAATGATCATTGTAACAAATGACCACAGACCTGTCATCAATGGTCATTGTAACAAATGACCACAGACCTCTGTCAATTATCATTTTAACAAGTGACCACAGACCTCTGTCATCAATGGTCATTGTAACAAATGACCACAGACCTCTGTCATCAATGGTCATTGTAACAAGTGACCACAGACCTCTGTCATCAATGGTCATTGTAACAAGTGACCACAGACCTCTGTCATCAATGGTCAGCACTGACGACCATAATCAATGGTCACTGTATCAAGCTGCCAGCAGACCAGTGTAGATGCAGAGTAATTTTCAAGCCTGAATGGCTGAAGGGATACTAATGTCACAGGGCATAAAATTTCACGGAGAAGAAGTAGCAAATAGTTATATGTGGTTAAAATAACTGACATCAATCCTTCCTTTACAAAACACACTCACTCTCCATCTGTGTGAGATATTCAACCAAAACTTGGAAAGTGAGATTATTTATCACATTATCACAAACACACCTCCCCTCCTTCACCACCTATCCAGCCTCAAACTCAATTTATAATATTCCTTTCTCAATCTATAATAATAAGTCATTACAACAGACTGACTTCTCAAAAACACATGTATGCATGGTCATCTATATTTTCCCTGTACACAAACACCCAAGACCATGTGATACAGGTATGCTCCATAAACAGCCCACCTTTAGTGTCATGTCATCTGAACAAGAAGCCAGGAGGTTTCCCTGAGGATCCCACTTGATGGCATTCACTTCATTCTGAAACAAACACAGGACACAATGTTCCATGCAATTCATCACAAAATGTACACAGATGTTTCCATTATATGCAGACCTCTTTACTTTATATTTGTGTTTTGATTGATTGATATGGATACTTACATAGGGCCTATCCTCAGTCAGAGACCAAGCTCAAAGCGCTTTACAAACTTTGTTTCCTGTGTCATTCAATCCGATTTCAAGCACGCACACATACACACTCAGACAAACATTTAAAATTTAATGTGTATGACCGTTTTATCTACCCCACCATGTAGGCAGCCATACTCCGTTTTCAGGGGTCTGCATGCTGGGTATGTTCTTGTTTCCATAACCCTCCATGTTATTTTGGAATATCTTCGGATCCACTCTGCTTACGCATACCCAGATTCAAACATTCGACTGTTGGCCGCCGTTCTTTCTCTCTCTCTGGACCCTGCAATTGGAATGAACTTCCTCTTCTGCTTCGTCAAGTCTCTGCACACAGCTCTTTACAAGTCTGGCCTTAAAACCCACCTCTTCACAAAACAGCCTCCCTTCCCTGCCTCTTCCTTGTCTTAAGTTTTTCCAGTTTTAGAGAGTTATGTATGCATGTGAATGACTGGTGCAAAAGCGCTTTGATTTGTCTCTGCACAAGATTCAGTGCTATATAAATACCATTATTATTATTATCTCGGACATTTAAGAAATTCTTTAATGTCCGTGGAAAAGGATACGTTGCCATCACCTCAAACACACAGCAACCTGTGGCCGTTTTCTCTAGATCTGCAGAGATTCCTATTCAGCAGGCTCCGTTACACTCGGAAACTAAAATACAGTCCATTAAATTTCTATGTTCATTCTACTGAATTCAAAATAAAAAATATTAAAATATTCATGTACAGAAAACATTCTATTTCTGTCTGTTCTTGACATGTGGATTTGAAAGTCAAGTGAAGCAAGACTTCTTTATAACTATAGTCACACTAGCAGGCACTAGCAGGTTTGCACATATGTTGAACTGGGAGATAGAAAAAATCTCCACCCTTTACCCACCAGGCACTATCACCCAGATTCAAACTCTGGACCCTCAGATTTAAAGTCCAATGCTTTAACCACTTGGCTATTGTGTATTCCCGTCTTCCTCAGCACTATGTAACAAGCAACATGTCTGAAACGCAATTCAATAATTCCCACATACACATGCACAATTACAGGTTTCACATTATCATCATTATAAAAAAGAGTGCTACCAAATTTAGAACCCAGCTCCACTTAGGGCTGACCCAAGGCTGTGCTGTATTTCTACCTCCACAACAGACAATAAGAATGACAGGCCAAGTTCAAACAAATGCCTTAGAACAAGAGAACTGCACAGGCACTTTGGAATAAACTGTGTCCGGAACTGACAGACCCAAGTAAGATTCTACGAACAGGGGTGAAGATTGACTTTTGTAAGTCAGGCAAGTCTGTAGAAAATTCACTTGCCCAGATGAGGTTCGAACCTGTGCGGCTTTCAGAGACTGGCATGCTTCAGAGAACACACACACATGCACGCACGCACGCACACATATACACACACTTTCCAATGGGCCTGAAATCTGAGAACTAACATGGCCTTCTGTTTCAAACTCAATGGGGGTCATTTGCCTATTTCAGATAAACAGGTTTTAACAAGGTGTGTGTGTGTGTGTGTGTGTGTGTGTGTGCGCGCGCGAAAAAACTGGTGAAAGGTGACAGAATAAGAGAGAAACAGAGGAGAGTGAGGAGGAGTTTTGTTTAATGTCCTGCCACACATACTGGTGATTGTAGACATTTTGTTGGAATATTGCTTTTTTACATTTGAGTGTAATTGTTCAAGAGAGGGGTGAGAGGGGTGGGGTGAATGGTGAGTTGGTAGAAACTGTAGATAGAGGGGTGAGGGGTGAATGGTGAGTTGGTAGAAACTGTAGATAGAGGGGTGAGGGGTGAATGGTGAGTTGGTAGAAACTGTAGAGGGGTGAGAGGGGTGGGGTGAATGGTGAGTTGGTAGAAACTGTAGATAGAGGGGTGGGGTGAATGGTGAGTTGGTAGAAACTGTAGATAGAGGGGTGAGGTGAATGGTGAGTTGGTAGAAACTGTAGATAGAGGGGTGAGGTGAATGGTGAGTTGGTAGAAACTGTAGAGGGGTGGGGTGAATGGTGAGTTGGTAGAAACTGTAGAGGGGTGAGAGGGGTGGGGTGAATGGTGAGTTGGTAGAAACTGTAGATAGAGGGGTGGGGTGAATGGTGAGTTGGTAGAAACTGTAGAGGGGTGAGAGGGGTGGGGTGAATGGTGAGTTGGTAGAAACTGTAGATAGAGGGGTGGGGTGAATGGTGAGTTGGTAGAAACTGTAGATAGAGGGGTGAGGTGAATGGTGAGTTGGTAGAAACTGTAGATAGAGGGGTGAGGTGAATGGTGAGTTGGTAGAAACTGTAGAGGGGTGGGGTGAATGGTGAGTTGGTAGAAACTGTAGAGGGGTGAGAGGGGTGGGGTGAATGGTGAGTTGGTAGAAACTGTAGATAGAGGGGTGGGGTGAATGGTGAGTTGGTAGAAACTGTAGATAGAGGGGTGAGGTGAATGGTGAGTTGGTAGAAACTGTAGATAGAGGGGTGAGGTGAATGGTGAGTTGGTAGAAACTGTAGAGGGGTGGGGTGAATGGTGAGTTGGTAGAAACTGTAGAGGGGTGAGAGGGGTGGGGTGAATGGTGAGTTGGTAGAAACTGTAGATAGAGGGGTGAGGGAGGTGGTGGTGAATGGTGAGTTGGTAGAAACTGTAGATAGAGGGGTGAGGGGTGAATGGTGAGTTGGTAGAAACTGTAGATAGAGGGGTGAGGGGGTGAGGTGAATGGTGAGTTGGTAGAAACTGTAGATAGAGGGGTGAGGGGTGAATGGTGAGTTGGTAGAAACTGTAGATAGAGGGGTGGGGTGAATGGTGATTTGGTAGAAACTGTAGATAGAGGGGTGAGGGGGGTGGGGTGAATGGTGATTTGGTAGAAACTGTAGATAGAGGGGTGGGGTGAATGGTGAGTTGGTAGAAACTGTAGATAGAGGGGTGAGGGGGGTGGGGTGAATGGTGAGTTGGTAGAAACTGTAGATAGAGGGGTGGGGTGAATGGTGAGTTGGTAGAAACTGTAGATAGAGGGGTGGGGTGAATGGTGAGTTGGTAGAAACTGTAGATAGAGGGGTGAGGGGGGTGGGGTGAATGGTGAGTTGGTAGAAACTGTAGATAGAGGGGTGAGGGGTGAATGGTGAGTTGGTAGAAACTGTAGATAGAGGGGTGGGGTGAATGGTGAGTTGGTAGAAACTGTAGATAGAGGGGTGGGGTGAATGGCGAGTTGGTAGAAACTGTAGATAGAGGGGTGAGGGGGGTGGGGTGAATGGTGAGTTGGTAGAAACTGTAGATAGAGGGGTGGGGTGAATGGTGAGTTGGTAGAAACTGTAGATAGAGGGGTGAGGGGGGTGGGGTGAATGGTGATTTGGTAGAAACTGTAGATAGAGGGGTGGGGTGAATGGTGAGTTGGTAGAAACTGTAGATAGAGGGGTGGGGTGAATGGTGAGTTGGTAGAAACTGTAGATAGAGGGGTGAGGTGAATGGTGAGTTGGTAGAAACTGTAGATAGAGGGGTGAGGGGGTGGGGTGAATGGTGAGTTGGTAGAAACTGTAGATAGAGGGGTGAGGGGTGAATGGTGAGTTGGTAGAAACTGTAGATAGAGGGGTGAGGGGGGTGGGGTGACTGGTGAGTTGGTAGAAACTGTAGATAGAGGGGTGAGGGGGTGGGGTGACTGGCGAGTTGGTAGAAACTGTAGATAGAGGGGTGAGGGGGGTGGGGTGACTGGTGAGTTGGTAGAAACTGTAGAGGGGTGAGGGGGTGGGGTGAATGGTGAGTTGGTAGAAACTGTAGATAGAGGGGTGGGGTGAATGGTGAGTTGGTAGAAACTGTAGATAGAGGGGTGGGGTGAATGGTGAGTTGGTATAAACTGTAGAGGTGTGAGGGGGGTGGGGTGAATGGTGAGTTGGTAGAAACTGTAGATAGAGGGGTGAGGGGGTGGGGTGAATGGTGAGTTGGTAGAAACTGTAGAGGGGTGAGGGGGGTGGGGTGACTGGTGAGTTGGTAGAAACTGTAGATACAGGGTGGAATCAAAGATGAATATCTGAAATAAAATTTAAGTATTGTCAGTGAAAATTACTGAATGGACTTTGTAAAAGAGAAGCCATTAATCTTACAAGAAAAACAACTAATAATGTATGCAAAAAGTCAAAAACATCAACATTCCCAGTGACTTGTGATGACACAATTTCATGCAGGTGAGGCTTCATCAAATCAGTCAAAAATTATATGCTTGACTGTCACATTACTGAAACATATGCACTTGACTTTAGGGCAATATTTAGTCCGCAATGAATTAGTTATCAGTCTAAAAATTAAACTTAGAACTGGTCCATGAATTAGACCAAAGTCTGAGAGAGTCCACTGACAAGTTAAATGAAAGCACTTACATAAGTCTCTTCCTTATATTATCAATTTCCTTGTATGACAATGGGCAGTTTACTTTGATACTACCTGTAAAATTCTTTGCTCCCCTTTTTGCTGCTCTGTTTGCTTGGTCACTATTTAAAAAAAAAAAAAAAAAAAAAAAAAAAAAAAAAAAAAAATCTAGTACGGGATGGTATCCAAGAAAAATCAACATATCCACTTTTCACAAATAAGGAGTGTAATAAATACTTAATTTCAAACAATAAAACTTCTGGTTATTCTCAAAAAGGAGCAAACTGATTGAGAATCAACAAGAGAAACTGAGAGAACAAGGTTGGAACACTGTTCCAGGGAAGAAAGGTTTTGCAGACAGCAGTTAACTTCATGGTGGTTGCATGGAAACAGGCTTTCCACTGTCCTTTAAAGTGTCAGACTTCAACAAAACTGAATGTTGATCCCCCTTACAACATCTCTATCACATCAACTTCCACCCCTGCTGCCATGCCTATTCTGTCCATGTAAAAGGAGGGGGTGGGGGAGGGGTGTGTGGGGGGGTTAGGAGTCAGTAGGAAGAGAAAGTGAGTTAGATAGGTGAGGGCAGACCTGCCTAGGCAGGTGGCTTTCAGTAGTATGGACGTGGCGGCATTTCCACTTTAATACGGTTATCAGGTTGTCTTCTCCCATGTACTAACAAGACATGATTCAGGGCTAATTGTCAAATACAAGTGAAGCTTTCAGTAATCACATGTACAGCTATCAATCTCTCAAGACAAAAAGGAGCAAATACACTCAACAAACTCACCAACACAAAATGGCTGACTTATAGTAACCATAAGTTATTTCATTCATGACATAGCTTTCCCTTCCCCTCTCTCTTAGTCTATCTATATGCAGAGATAAGATAAAAAAAAATTGTGATATTAACTGGAACAGGCGAGGGGATCTTGGGGACTGCATTAGGGGAGCAAAGCCCCCAAAACTGAATTGGTTATGTTATATCCATGAAAGAGAGAGAGAGAATTCTGAATGGTTAAATGTACTTTGGCCATAGGCACATATACATATCATGCATATCTCAAGACAGAAAGGCCTTCGACACCGTGAGTAGAGAGGGACTGTGGAAGATCATGGCCAAGTACGGATGCCCTCGGAAATTTATTTCCTTGGTCAGCCAATTCCATGAAGGCATGCAGGCTCGAGTCCAGGACAAAGGCGAAACATCTGCTCCTTTTGCTGTCACAAATGGTGTCAAGCAAGGCTGCATCCTGGCTCCAACGCTGTTCAGCCTCATGTTCTCTGCAATGCTTACTGATGCCTTCAGAGATGGCGATGTTGGAATCGGCCTAAAGTACCGAACAGATGGTAAGTTGTTTAACCTCAGAAGGCTTCAAGCAAAAACGAAGGTCATGACAGACATCATCAGAGACTTTTTGTTTGCTGATGATTGTGCCCTCAACGCTGGATCTGAAGCTGACATGCAACTCAGCGTTGACAAGTTTGCCACTGCCAGCAGGAACTTCGGCCTTACCATCAGCACGAGGAAAACTGAAGTTCTCCATCAGCCAGCCCCAGGGAAACCCTACGCTGAGCCCAACATCACAGTCAACGGTCAGAGACTCAGTGCGGTGGAGCGGTTCACATACCTTGGCAGCACACTGTCACGAAATGCGACCATCGACGATGAAGTGAACGTCAGGATTGCAAGAGCAAGCGCAACTTTTGGTAGACTCAGTGCAAATGTCTGGAACAGAAGAGGCATTAGTCTTGAGACCAAGCTAAAGGTCTACAGAGCAGTAGTTCTCCCCACACTACTGTACGCCTGCGAAACTTGGACAGTGTACCAACGACATGCCAAGAAGCTGAACCACTTCCACACAACATGCCTCAGGAAGCTACTGAACATCAAGTGGCAAGACAAGACCCCAGACACAGAGGTGCTCGCAAAAGCCACCCTTCCCAGCATCTTCACCATCCTGATGCAGTCCCAGCTTCGCTGGGCTGGACATGTGGCGCGCATGCCAGACCATCGGCTGCCCAAAAGGCTTTTCTATGGCGAGCTGCAACAAGGGAAGAGATCACACGGAGGTCAGAAGAAGCGCTTCAGAGATACTCTGAAAGTCTCTCTGAAAGCGTTTGATATCAACCCTGACTCCTGGGAGGAATCTGCAGTGGACCGTGACAGATGGCGTGCTGCTGTGCACAAAGGCGCCAAGTTGTGCGAGGCCAACAGGACTGCTGCAGCTGTTCAGAAGAGGCAGGCCAGAAAGTCACGGGCAAACAAGCTCCCTGACAATGGTATGCCTGTCTTTGTCTGCCCCAACTGTCAGCGAACATTTCGTGGACTATTCAGCCATCTGCGCATTCACAGATAGATTCATGAGCATCCTCCCCCCCACCCCACCACCACCCTCCCCCCATCCCCCAGCTGGATGACAACGATGGTCATCATCGATCTCGATGGACACACACCACCATCTCAAGACAGAAAGGGATTGAGAGAATGTTTATGTGTACATCACTGCATACATGTGTACTGTTTTCAGTGAAAGCCTCTCTCTCTCTCTGTGAGTGTGAGTGTGTTCAATTCAACCCTCTTTGTGTGGTGAAAGAAGTCAGGATGGGTAGAAAGAGTAAGTATTTGTGTGCATGCATATGTATTGATTTCAATAAAACACTGTGTGTGTGTATGTGTGCGCGCATGCGTGTGTGTGCGCATGCGTGAGTGTGTGTGTGTGTTTCCATTTAACTCTGTGTGTATGCAAGAGAAAGAGTGAGAGAAAGTGTGTGAGTATGCCTGAGACACAGAGAGAGAGAGACAGAGAGTGTTCATGTGCTTTATGTTTTCAATGCAACTCTATGTGTGTGTGTGTGTGTGTATCTGAGAGAGACAGAGTGTATGTGTGCATGTGTGCGTGTGTGTGTGTGTTTTTTCATTTCAGCTCTGTGTGTGTGTGCGCGTGCGGCACACACACACGGATGTGAGCATATGAGAGAGAGAGAGAGAGAGAGAGAGAGAGAGAGAGAGAATGTATGTTTAAGTACATGTGCGCATGCATGTGTATTCTTTTCAATGCATCTCTATGCATGTGTGCATGCGTGTGTGTGTGTGTGTGTGTGCGTGAGAGAGAGTGTCTCTTCTGTGTGTCTGCACACACACAAAGAAAACAGCAATAGTGAAATGTACCACCATCAAAATCAGAGGCAGAGGCTGCAAGCGCATTTTAAGAAATAGTATTGTATGCATGTAAAGGCGAAATGAATCTTTAAATCCAGATCTAAGTGTAACTGCAGCCATGTCAGTGTACTGCCACATCATTGGCTGATTCAGTCCTGCTCAACACTATTTGCAACAGGAGGAGTTTGTATTATACTCCATGTTTGGTGTTAAATATACTTACCATGTCAAACTGATGCAAACTAGGCCTATTGGTTTGCTCTGCTTGGCCAAATTTCGCATGGCTAACAGTGAAAAGACGGGCCCACCCGCTCTCAGCCAATCAAACGCCTCTAAAAACTATAAGCGCTTAATCTTTCCTTTGGCCAAGGCTCTCCACGCCATCTTGTCAGGTTTACGCTCTGTCTCGTCTTACGCTTTTTTCGGCTATTCTGCGTATCCTTTTGGCCTTATTTTGTTGCATGCGGCTTGTGTTTATTGTATTCTTACATTCTCTGTACTCGATTCGACTCGGCACCCTCGATTCGTTCGATTTTTTCTGCCTCTAAGTCGATCCTGTCTTTCCTTTCTCTGTTGGGGGTCGGATTTTCGCTGGGTGCCTAAGCGCGGGTTCCATGCCTCGTGTGCCATACCACGAAGGCAAGGGATCATGATGCTGGGATTGAGACTCGGTAAGAGACTCTCCCAGGCCCGGAGCTCATGATTCCTCCCGATACGGACCGCGGCGATGCGTCGTTAGACGCTGATCGCGGAGGTGACGTTCGTACCAGTAAAACGGTCATGAAGGGGACCGGGGGGGAAAGAGGTACGAGCGTCGCCTCCCGAGGTGTCCCAGCGCGAGGCGGGGAGAAGGGTGAATGGCAAGTCATCTCCGTGCTGTGGGGACTCGCAGGCCATTACCCGGGTCCCCACTCGGAGACGGCCCTCACGTGCCCCATTGTTGTTCCCCCTCCTCCCTTCTCTGTCGACCCCCCTCCCCCACCTCCTTTTGGGGGGGGAGAAAAATTTGGTTCCGGGGGGGGAACTCTACTTTGCCCACCCCGGGTCAAGCCACCCCAGTTTCCCCACGGGAGGGGATTCGGGGCGCGTGGCAACCTGCTCTGCAGGTCTTCCCGCTATCCGGCCGGTCTCCCCTGCTGGGGGAGGCCCGTGCGTGTCAGGCGGTTCCGGGCAGTCAGCCCGCTCGTCTTCAGGCGGGACTGACACCCAAGTCGGACCTGACCTCCCTCCGACTTGGCCAGGTTGTTCCCTTCATGGAGGTCAACGCACCAGTGACCCTTGGGGTTCAGGTCACAGTATGGCTGGTGCCCACGGGTGGTTACCCCCATTCTACCCGTACTGGGGCGCACCTAGGGTGATTTTATTGTGTTGCACTTTGGTACTACAAAGTAATTGTTGTGAAAAGTGACTAGACAAGGATGGAGATCAAGCACACATGCAGGACTTTTATACTTTGACTACAATGAGAGAGAAAGAGGTGGAAAGACGGCAAAAGAGCAAGTGAGTAGTGAGCAAGTGAGCAAGAGAGAGAGTGTGTCTGAATAGTTTACTGAATAGACCAAGGACCCACTTCAATGGATGAGCACACACAAAATATTCATTAGCATACATATATAATATACATAATATAAAAGTGGACACAGAAATTTAAAAAAGGAAGGCTTTTTCAGAACTACCATCAGCAAGGATTGCCTTTTGTCACTTTTGATAATTTACGAAGAACAATTCTTAAGTGTTACAGATCTGGAATGCCTTACAAATTTAGACAGCTGGTGCAGTAATGTGGGTCTATGGTTAGAAGCAAGAAGAAAAGAAAGCTTAAAACTTGATGGACTGTCATAATATTTCTGAGGGAAGTGCTGTTCTCTTAATTTGGTCGACATAGGACAGTTTAAAAAAAAAAGCATTTCAGTTTCCACTTATCTATGCAAAAAAGACAGAAGTTAACGGCAGACAGAGAGAGAGAAAAAAAAACCCACTGCAGTTAATGTCAAGGAATGAGCGAGACAGAGCGGCAGTGATTTTGACTGCTCTGTCAGTTTGAGCGGAAGGGTGAGGTGGGGTTGGTTGGTGGATAGAGAGATGGGCACAGGCAGACATTATCTGTTCAAGTCACTGCCCTCTTGAGCACACCACACAAAGCTCTCAGTGGTGACATCAACACCAACAGGTGGACCCCAGCAATGAACTGTTCACTTTTGATCAAGAGAACTGACTGAGATGTAAGCAGCAACAGCATCAAAACTGTGCTGACAAAACATTCTAGGTGGGATCCCAACAAAGGTAAACACGGAAATGTTCAGCTCAGTGTGTAGGGTGAACTGGTTCAGTCTTTTCTGCAATTTGTTGTGGAACCAGAACATTCTTTCATTGACAAATCTATCCACTGGCTAGCCAAAACAGTGCTGTCTTGTTGTTTTCCACCAATCATAATCAAATCTATTTTTGTGTACTTCAGCACTCCAAGTCAAGACAGTACAACTTACTCAAAAACTGTACAGGTAAACAAATATGTGAACATAATTTCTGGCCCAATAACGAACTGCCCTTTGATTACTTCAGTTCTTGAGTGTTGCACATCTGCACCAACTGACCAGAATCAACTGACAATAAGTACAGGAACCAGCCGCCGTGGCGAAGTGGTTAGCGTCGCGGACTGACGGCTGGGAGGACGCGGGTTCGAATCCCAGCGGAGGTGGGTTTTTCGGCCCGTGGCCGGCTCCTACCCAGAGTTGAGTGTGCTGTGGGCTTAAATGGGGAGACTGGGACCACACAGTCGAGTGTCATCCACTTCAAGGATGCGTCTTTGGGTGTGCTGCTCTAATTACCTGACCAACACTGCAAGTGTCTGTATCTCTCGGGCCTGGTTAACGCCGGGATATCATTATGACAGGAAGCGTAGTGTACAGCCTTGTCACGCAGTCCCAAACCAAAATGGACCTCCACAGCAACATCGTCATCATCATCGTCATCCTCCTTCTCATTCATCGTCATCAGTATAAACAAAATAGTCCCAGTCTGTGACCTTTCATGCCCTGCTCTCATGGTGACCTCAGTTTCGATACCCCTCCACTTCCGTGCTTGGGGTGAGTCCTGTCAATGTCGTCGGATTCATGGGGGGCTGTTGTTTGAGGGACGTGGTGGCGGTCTCCACTCTGGGAGAGACGCTCACTCAGTCTGGCTCCGCGACTAAGCCATTATTGTCGTTAGTAGGGGGCTTAGTAGGTGGTGTCCTAAGTACGTTAAAACAGAACAGGCACCACTGAACACCACCGAAGTGACTCAGCAGCAGTGCAGGGTCTCCTCTGGTGTGTGGCCTCCGGGCGACCTAACATCGATGGTTCCCTGTGGACTGCTGACGCTGGAACTGCGACGGACGAACCCGGGTGTGGCCGTGTATGGGGGAATCTAAATGAGCGGCGTGGGAGTAATGCCACTGAAATGGTGCAGATGATGGGGCAGCGAAAAAAAAAAAAAAAAAAAAAAAAAAAAAAAAGTACAGGAACTATCCTGACACACCTACACAAAAGTTTACAAACAGATCTTCAAAGATCACAGATTGTTTCGAAATATGATGATCCATGTCAACTCAAATTGCTTTCTTTTTTGCCTGTCAAAGAAACCACACTGTCAATGCCTCACCCGTCTTTCTGTGTGTGGCATGTTCCAGACTAAAGGACATGTCCTGTCTTGAATAAATGCTACTTGCATTTACACATTTCTTCCATAACTGTTGTTGTATGTCCATATCAAGTGAAATTTATATGAACAGACTTTGAGCTTCTTCTTTAATTCTGTATACGTGTACATACATGCTGATGGGAAGCACTACATGGCAATGGTTTTAAGTTGTGTAACTTTATCTGACCAAGGGTAAAGGTACTTGTTTGCTCTTCAATGCACTGGAGGAAAGTCAGAAGGAATTACTATGGGCCAGGTACAAGGAGAACCTACAGGATTTCTACCACTGACTTTCAAAATGCTAAGCAAACTTAGAGCTGCATAAATGGCTCTGTAACCCAGCCCTGGTTATTCAATTAACATGTGCTCTGTGTCCTTCAGAGGCTTCCATGCCAAAAAGCAGTGAACTATCTGTATGCCCTTGTGCACTCACTGTGTGTCCTTGGAATGTCTTGCAGGGTCGATCCATGCCCAGGCGACAAACATGTATGCACTGATCTGTAGAGCAGGAGGCAAAGCTGGTGTTGTTCTGCCAGTCCACATCCAGTGCTGGCGCTGTCACACACACTGTCTGTCATGTACACTTCACAGTTACCTACACTGTCACGCACACTGTCTGTCATGTACACTTCACAGTTACCTACACTGTCACGCACACTGTCTGTCATGTACACTTCACAGTTACCTACACTGTCTGTCATGTACACTTCACAGTTACCTACACTGTCACGCACACTGTCTGTCATGTACACTGCATAGTTACCTACACTGTCACACTGTCTGTCATGTACACTTCACAGTTACCTACACTGTCACGCACACTGTCTGTCATGTACACTGCACAGTTACCTACACTGTCACACACACTGTCTGTCATGTACACTGCATAGTTACCTACACTGTCACACTGTCTGTCATGTACACTGCACAGTTACCTACACTGTCACACACACTGTCTGTCATGTACACTGCACAGTTACCTACACTGTTACACTGTCTGTCATGTACACTGCACAGTTACCTACACTGTCACAAACACTGTCTGTCATGTACACTGCACAGTTACCTACACTGTTACACTGTCTGTCATGTACACTGCACAGTTACCTACACTGTCACAAACACTGTCTGTCATGTACACTGCACAGTTACCTACACTGTCACACACACTGTCTGTCATGTACACTGCACAGTTACCTACACTGTCACACACACTGTCTGTCATGTACACTTCACAGTTAACTACACTGTCACGCACACTGTCTGTCATGTACACTGCATAGTTACCTACACTGTCACACTGTCTGTCATGTACACTGCACAGTTACCTACACTGTCACACACACTGTCTGTCATGTACACTGCACAGTTACCTACACTGTCACACACACTGTCTGTCATGTACACTGCATAGTTACCTACACTGTCACACTGTCTGTCATGTACACTGCACAGTTACCTACACTGTCACACACACTGTCTGTCATGTACACTGCACAGTTACCTACACTGTTACACTGTCTGTCATGTACACTGCACAGTTACCTACACTGTCACAAACACTGTCTGTCATGTACACTGCACAGTTACCTACACTGTCACGCACACTGTCTGTCATGTACACTGCACAGTTACCTACACTGTCACACACACTGTCTGTCATGTACACTGCATAGTTACCTACACTGTCACACTGTCTGTCATGTACACTGCACAGTTACCTACACTGTCACACACACTGTCTGTCATGTACACTGCACAGTTACCTACACTGTTACACTGTCTGTCATGTACACTGCACAGTTACCTACACTGTCACAAACACTGTCTGTCATGTACACTGCACAGTTACCTACACTGTCACACACTGTCATGTATACTGCACAGTTACCTACACTGTCACACTGTCTGTCATGTACACTGCACAGTTACCTACACTGTCACACTGTCTGTCATGTACACTGCACAGTTACCTACACTGTCACACTGTCTGTCATGTACACTGCACAGTTACCTACACTGTCACACACACTGTCTGTCATGTACACTGCAGTTACCTACACTGTCGCACACACTGTCTGTCATGTACACTGCACAGTTACCTACGCTGTCACACACACTGTCTGTCATGTACACTGCATAGTTACCTACACTGTCACACACACTGTCTGTCATGTACATTGCACAGTTACCTACACTGTCACACACAGTCTGTCATGTACACTGCACAGTTACCTACACTGTCACACACACTGTCATGTACACTGCATAGTTACCTACACTGTCACACACACTGTCTGTCATGTACACAGCACAGTTACCTACACTGTCACACACACTGTCTGTCATGTACACTGCATAGTTACCTACACTGTAACACACACTGTCTGTCATGTACACTGCATAGTTACCTACACTGTCACACAGTCTGTCATGTACACTGCACAGTTACATACACTGTCACACACACTGTCATGTACACTGCATAGTTACCTACACTGTAACACACACTGTCTGTCATGTTCACTGTACAGTTACCTACACTGTCACACACTGTCATGTACACTGCATAGTTACCTACACTGTCACACACACTGTCATGTACACTGCAGTTACCTACACTGTCACACACTGTCTGTCATGTACACTGCAGTTACCTACACTGTACAACACACTGTCTGTCATGTACACTGCAGTTACCTACACTGTCACACACTGTCATGTACACTGCACAGTTACCTACATTGTCACACACACTGTCTGTCATGTACACTGCACAGTTACCTACACTGTCTGTCATGTACACTGCATAGTTACCTACACTGTCACACACACTGTCTGTCATGTACACTGCACAGTTACCTACACTGTCACACACACTATCTGTCATGTACACTGCACAGTTACCTACACTGTCACACACACTGTCTGTCATGTACACTGCATAGTTACCTACACTGTCACACACACTGTCTGTCATGTACACTGCATAGTTACCTACACTGTCACACACACTGTCTGTCATGTACACTGCATAGTTACCTACACTGTACCACACACTGTCATGTACACTGCATACTTACCTACACTGTACCACACACTGTCATGTACACTGCATAGTTACCTACACTGTCACACACATGTACACTGGACAGTTACCTACACTGTACCACACACTGTCATAGTTACCTACACTGTCACAGTCTGTCATGTACACTGCATAGTTACCTACACTGTCACACACATGTACACTGCACAGTTACCTACACTGTACCACACACTGTCTGTCATGTACATTGCACAGTTACCTACACTGTCACACAGTCTGTCATGTACACTGCACAGTTACCTACACTGTCACACACACTGTCATGTACACTGCACAGATACCTACACTGTCACACACACTGTCTGTCATATATACTGCACAGTTACCTACACTGTCACACTGTCTGTCATGTACACTGCACAGTTACCTACACTGTCACACACACTGTCTGTCATGTACACTGCACAGTTACCTACACTGCCACACACACTGTCATGTACACTGCAGTTACCTACACTGTCACACACACTGTCTGTCATGTATACTGCAGTTACCTACACTGTCACACACTGTCTGTCATGTACACTGCATAGTTACCTACACTGTCACACACTGTCATGTACACTGCACAGTTACCTACACTGTCACACACACTGTCATGTACACTGCACAGTTACCTACACTGTCACACACTGTCACGTACACTGCACAGTTACCTACACTGTCACACACACTGCTGTCATGTACACTGTACAGTTACCTACACTGCAACACACACTGTCTGTCATGTACACTGCATAGTTACCTGCACTGTCACACACACTGTCTATCATGTACACTGCATAGTTACCTGCACTGTCACACACACTGTCTATCATGTATACTGCACTGTCACACACACTGTCTATCATGTACACTGCACAGTTACCTGCACTGTCACACACACTGTCATGTATACTGCACAGTTACCTACACTGTCACACACACTGTCTATCATGTACACTGCATAGTTACCTGCACTGTCACACACACTGTCATGTATACTGCACAGTTACCTACACTGTCACACACACTGTCATGTACACTGCACAGTTACCTACACTGCCACACACACTGTCTGTCATGTACACTGCAGTTACCTACACTGCCACACACACTGTCTGTCATGTACACTACACAGTTACCTACATTGCCAAACACACTGTCATGTACACAACACAGTTACCTACATTGCCACATGCATACATACAGTCATGAGTGTGTCTGTCATGTATATTGCATAGTTCCTATAATGATAAACACAGAGTCTGTCATGCATATAAAATAGTTATGTACACACACACACACACAGAGAAATGTAGTCACATTTATTTGTCATTATCATCATCTCCACTAAAGCTACTAAAACCTTTGTCTTCAGAGTTGAACAACAGAAGCACAGCTCCTTCTGCCACGGCTGCATCATTGACACCGGCCTCATTTTCACTGTCGCATGAATCCAAGTCTTGCTGGCTGGAGATTGCGAATTCAGCTACACATGAGTCCAGCTTTGCAAAAAGCCGTTGGTGATCGTAGATTGTTTTACTTTTCCCCACACTGTCAAAATAAACTGACAGACCACAGCGAAGCTTGCTTTTGCAAACGTCCAGTTTTGGTAAAAGATTTATCACCACTGGTCATTCATGTTTCCCATTCGACATGCAGTACCATTTTGAAAGCACGATTAACACTGATATCAAGAAGCTGAAGGTATTTGTGCTGCAGCACATGAAAACCTGGTTAAAGTCGCAGCCAGCTTTTTAATTTTTTTAAATTTTTTTTATATCTATGCACAAAACACGTCATTAGAATCAAAATAATGAAAATCAAGATTTTTACAAATTCTGCATCTTTGAAGTCTTATCTCAGCTGTTGGTAAGTATTTTAGCAAAAAAAAAAAAGCCTGTTTTTAGGTGCATACACTGTTGGTATTGCTGCACACATTTGTCACTTAAGTTGCAATGCTCTGAGCATTTGACTCCAGGCTTTTCTGAAATCATGTCAGCTGATGATGTAGCAACACACTTAATGACTGCAGAAAGTAAACATTATTTTGATCTGGTATCTAAAGCCAAAGTTCAAAAGATTCATCAGCATTATGGGAAATATTTTTTGTTCAAACACAAATGCTGCCTTTGTCTCTAATTTGAACATTCACTGTCACCCTTGACAGCTCTCTAATGGCATTAAGTCATTCCTCCACTTGCCATTCTTGACTTCTGAGTACAGAGAGAAATTATGAAATTTCTTCTTTTGGGGTACACCAACTTTGAAAAAAACGAAAGAAAAAAACTATAACAGACTGGCCAGTTCTGTTTTTTGTATGTTAATATGTGATTTTTAAACTATTTAAAAGAACAGATATGTCCAAAGTGATAAATTGCGACTTAAGCCGGGTTACTGCATGCTGCATCACATTTGGTCATACCACCTGGGATCACTGCTGGGATGGAGTTATTCCATCTAAGTGCTTCCTTTACACTATCAGTAATGTGGGCCCTCATACTGTCCAAAACCAACATGGCCTTATTTCGGTGGAAGAATCCGCCCAGTTGCTTGCCATTGCACTAAGTAAGCCATGCCTTCATTAGCGTTTCATATTTCCAGTTTCTTGTTCACTTTACCGACTCCTTTTGGAAACTTCTCCTCTGGCAACACAATGCATATGAATAAGATCATTGGGGGAAGTTTTTTTTCCAAATGCTGTGCAGCTCAGAACGCAAGTAAGATGGGTTTCCTTGTGGCCAGTTTGTTTTTAAATTGATGGACGAATCGCCTTTTTTGTTTACAGTCTGACTGAGAGGTAGGTCAAAGGTCAGACGGATCTCATCCATATTAATCATGTCCTGTAGAGCAATGAAGTTCTCTGCTATTTTTTCCTGTGTATAGTTCTGAAGTCAAGAGGGAGATGTTGACAGAGAGTCATTCATGCTCTGACAGAAGGGCCTTTGTGTTTCATAAATATGAGACACCATGACTGCCTGCCTTGAAATTCTTCTATTTTCTTTTCTTTAGTGATCAATTCTGCTTTCAGTTGAATCTGTACAGCCAAAACAGCTCAGCCATCCACTCAGTGTGTGTGCTGACCCAGTCTTCAAGTTCATCATCCAGCTTAGGCCATTGGCATTTCCTACCTCTGAAAGCCTTGGGAAAAAATGTGTGAACAATTAACACCAGCACACTTTTACAGTGAGTTTTTCTTTCACAAAGTCAAAACCAGTTTTGAAACTTATGTAAATTCAAAAAAAGACTGGAGACTGACGGCAACACTTGATTTGTTGTGAACAGGTCATAGGGAAAACCCGCAACATCGGAAAAATCCACAAACAAGCCACATCACTTTAACCACAGGGGTCAGCCACAGGGGTCATAGTTGAGGGGGAAATTTGCGGCTAATAGTTCCAATTTCACAATACTTGTTCATATATAAAATAGATACATTCATCACAAGAAAGAAAAAAACCTTTTTCTTTCTTTTTATGAAAATATGTATTTCATTTTCAAAAGTGAAAATAGGGAATGGAACAAAATGGGTGTTGTGTTTTTTTGCAAAACTTCAACTTCAGTGAATGCCACTGGTCATGTGTTCAGCTGTATTTGTATTGCTGTTAATATATACAGGGGAAGTGAAGGTACCAGACTTTTTGTGCTGGATACACACTGTGACAGACTGCTTCATACCATGGATTTGTTTCAATAACCATGTCCACCTGACCAACTAAGAATCTCTGACTCTTGATAGTTCAGGTGATTCTAATGACCACCTCAGCTGTACCCTAACAGCAGTAGCATGGTCTCATGTATTCAGTTCTCACAGAAACAATCTGCCTTCCTCACTTGGGTCATCCTATGCTCAGTTCAGAGCACAATGACCAAACAGACATCAACACTTGGGTCAAGCTGTGCTCAACTTACAGCATAATGACCAAACACACATCAACACTTGGGTCAAGCTGTGCTCAACTTACAGCATAATGACCAAACAGACATCAACACTTGGGTCAAGCTGTGCTCAACTTACAGCATAATGACCAAACACACATCAACACTTGAGTCAAGCTGTGCTCAACTTCCAGCATAATGACCAAACACACATCAACACTTGGGTCAAGCTGTGCTCAACTTACAGCATAATGACCAAACACACACCAACACTTGGGTCAAGCTGTGCTCAACTTCCAGCATAATGACCAAACAGACATCAACACTTGGGTCAAGCTGTGCTCAACTTACAGCATAATGACCAAACAGACATCAACACTTGGGTCAAGCTGTGCTCAACTTACAGCATAATGACCAAACAGACATCAACACTTGGGTCAAGCTGTGCTCAACTTACAGCATAATGACCAAACAGACATCAACACTTGGGTCAAGCTGTGCTCAACTTACAGCATAATGACCAAACACACATCAACACTTGGGTCAAGCTGTGCTCAACTTACAGCATAATGACCAAACAGACATCAACACTTGGGTCAAGCTGTGCTCAACTTACAGCATAATGACCAAACACACATCAACACTTGAGTCAAGCTGTGCTCAACTTACAGCATAATGACCAAACAGACATCAACACTTGGGTCAAGCTGTGCTCAACTTACAGCATAATGACCAAACAGACACCAACACTTGGGTCAAGCTGTGCTCAACTTACAGCATAATGACCAAACAGACATCAACACTTGGGTCAAGCTGTGCTCAACTTACAGCATAATGACCAAACACACATCAACACTTGAGTCAAGCTGTGCTCAACTTACAGCATAATGACCAAACACACATCAACACTTGGGTCAAGCTGTGCTCAACTTACAGCATAATGACCAAACAGACATCAACACTTGGGTCAAGCTGTGCTCAACTTACAGCATAATGACCAAACAGACATCAACACTTGGGTCAAGCTGTGCTCAACTTACAGCATAATGACCAAACACACATCAACACTTGGGTCAAGCTGTGCTCAACTTACAGCATTATGACTAAACATAGATCCAAGTTAAATCTGAATATCAAATTATCAAACAATGGGCAGAGCAGTAACACTACTCTGTTACAAAATGTTATCACATTTAACACTGATGAATAAACAAATTTCTCATTTGCTCAATTGGGTATGAAATCGGCATGAAAAAAACAACAAAAAAACACATATATGTTTCAAGCCAGGGTACAGACAAGAAAAAAACAACAACCAAAATACAATACAATATGTGAACAACTTAAATGCGGCATAATACACCTCAGACAAACATGTACAGCTATCAGACTTTAGAAAAAAACAACTACTGATGTCAGAGTTAAAGGTAACAGATGACTGATACCTGAAAGGAATGTAAACAGGTAAACTACTTAAGGTAACAGATGATTGATACCTGAATGGAAGGTAAACTACTAAAGGTAACAGATGATTGATACCTGAATGGAAGGTAAACTACTAAAGGTAACAGATGATTGATACCTGAATGGAAGGCAAACTACTAAAGGTAACAGATGATTGATACCTGAATGGAAGGCAAACTACTAAAGGTAACAGATGATTGATACCTGAATGGAAGGCAAACTACTAAAGGTAACAGATGATTGATACCTGAATGGAAGGCAAACTACCAAAGGTAACAGATGATTGATACCTGAATGGAAGGCAAACTACTTAAGGTAACAGATGATTGATACCTGAATGGAAGGCAAACTACCAAAGGTAACAGATGATTGATACCTGAATGGAAGGCACACTACTAAAGGTAACAGATGACTGATACCTGAATGGAAGGCAAACTACTAAAGGTAACAGATGATTGATACCACAAAGGAAGGCACACTACTAAAGGTAACAGTTGATTGATACCTGAATGTGATTGATACCTGAATGGAAGGCACACTACTAAAGGTAACAGTTGATTGATACCTGAAAGGAAGGCAAACTACTAAAGGTAACAGATGATTGGGTAGGTATGGGTAACTGCGAACAGTGTGTAATTGGAAACAATTTGTATACCACCCCACTCTGAAGCATTCACAATTTGATATCTGCTTCGACCTTTTTCTGACACCTTAATGAATATCCATTTCCAAGAACCAGTCAAACATCAGCTATTTCAGCGCTCTTTCTTCTATTTGCGCACCACCGTTGACCAAGGTTACGTAGTGCTCCAAAAATCCTAAAATTAAAGGAAGCAAGTTGTAGGACTTGAACTTTGACACAGTTTAAAATAGTTGATTCGATCGGATATGTTTAATGCACAGTACCAGTGCTGAGAGAATTTAAGAAAGCATATTGGTGACAGATCAGAACATCAGTTTTGACAGTAATCTGCAAAATAGTGTCGTTTGCAATTAGACCATAGGATATTTTGATGCGAGTCTATTTGCGAACCATGCTGCACAGTTACTGAGCACTCTCAAAAGGGTGTGCTTGTGTGCAGTGTAGGGTTTATGAGTTTAAATGTCTGTTTGTGTGCATGTGTGATCAAAACTAACAATACAACAGTCCAGTATGATGTTCCAATAATACGCTTTGTCTAATGAGTTAAAGACCTGCTTCTGTTTTAATTGTCTACATGTACCCAAAGCCATCGTTCGTTCGCAATTAGAATTGCCCATTCGCATTTACCCTCAAGCACCCCTGCTTTTTCAAACGTCGACAAAACATTGAAAAGAATGAGCAGACAAACTTTTCCTGGTGCAACCAGTCGGAGAAAGCATTCAAACACAAGAGAACTACGTTTGACTATCGTACGACATGTTATCTTTACGGTACACACGTTGAGCTGGTTGCTTCAATTGGATCATTCGGAGTTAGGCATACCTAATCTAACTGATGATTGATGCCTGAATGGAAGGCAAACTGCCTAAGGTAACAGATGACTGATACCTGAATGGAAGGCAAACTGCCTAAAGTAACAGATGATTGATACCTGAATGGAAGGCAAACTGCTGCGTACAGTTCCCTGAACTGGCGTCCCAGATGATGGTGGTCTGTGTACACACAACAAAAACATGGCTGACAATTACATATTTCTTGAAAACTGATTCTTTTCTATACTGCTATCAAATCAAAAAGACAGAGAATACATTTTGGGGAGGTGGGTTTTCTTGTTGTTGCTTTAAAAAAAAAAAATTATACTGAGAACTGCCTAGCTTGCAAAAGCTATATTCAAAATTACAAGCAATAAAACACACACACACACACCAATCATTTGAACCATAGCATTATACTAGTGGTTTTTGAAAATTAAAAAAAAAATTTGTGGTGTTGTTTTCTTTAAATAAAACAAAATGGACAAAGCGATCATTTCACTTTATCTTCTAGTTCAGCCTTATTCTACACTGCCCAAATATATCCTGATGTATGTTGTTAAAACATTAGACAGGTCCTGCAAAATTGTTCTCTTGCTGATCTGAATTTCTGTTTGTGTGTGTTGCACACACGTTTTCCCATAGAAATATAAAGGTGTGGAGTCTTTTGCATATTTCATTTGTAAAAAGTGACAGGATACACATGTAAAAACTACCGTAAAGTTCGGTCTATCAGCCACGACTTTTTACCCCAGCTTCAACCTCTACGGCTTATACAATGATGCGGCTTATTTGCGGATTTTAACGATCCCTGGAGTGTCACGTTCTCGTCTATTCTTAGCTGCCCTTCAACTCACCAAAATCATTATTCCTGTCCATGAATTTTTGGATGAGCTTCAGGATAGTGTGCTAACTGTTCACGTTTTATAAATCAAATCCGCACACATTAAAGCCTTCAGATCAGCATTCAGTTCTACTCTGCTCAAGCATACACCCTCATCATGCCGAAAACGCGACGTTATGCCTATGATGCAGCCTTCAAATTGAAGGCGATCAACCTAGCAGACGACAGTGCAAGCGACGAACCAGCAGCGACCGCCACTTTCATGTTCATGAAATGAAAGAGAGGCTGAAGTCAATGACAAGATGGCAGAGGAAGCTGTGCTGGTTCTCTTCAACTCGGACACTGAAGACGAAGATTTTAGTGGATTCAATGAGCAGGATGACGTTGAATAAATGTGACTATCCCTAAATTATGGATCTTATTTTCGTTGTTTATTCATTATTTTTTTGTGGCACTAGCAGTATTTTCGCTTGCTTTTCTTTGGGTTGTTCCCGCTTGTGTTTATTTCATAACCTGCAGTATCGACAGCTTTTCTGTAGTATCAATATGTGTTCCGGTACCGGAAATAAGTGCGGCTTATAAGCTGGTGCGGCTTATGTATGTATAAAGTTCAATTCTTTCCAAAATTTAGTGTGTGCGGCTTATATACCAGTGCGCTCAATAGACCAAACTTTACAGTAATGTGGTTTGACAGAAATCCTGAATTGTTGCTTTAACTATTGCAGCTCACTAATGGCAAAAACAACACAGGGTTGTGTCACTGTAAGGTATTCCTGATTTATTGAAAAACAAGATTATGCATTATGGAAAAAAATGTTTCCTTTACGTTTACTAGTATGCAATTTGGTTAAAACTTAATCTTTGTGAAAGAAAAACACTACATGAACACATTCTGGTTAGTTGTGAATTTGAAAAGGATATTCTCCCTTTAGACACAGAAAATGGTGATCATGATAAGCAGAACCAATGCCATGCAAAAAACAAAATTTTAGCCAGGCTGCAAGAACAGTGCAATCTTTTTTGACTCAGAAAAAATCATCACAGAAAGGAAGATATCACACTCATTTGCCCTGGCCATGTCATGTAATATTAATGTTTAAAATGACATGAGGCCTTTTAGTTGTGACAGAAACCCATGCATATCATTTTGATAATTTTTACCTTTCAGTGCCAAGCCTATTTTACGCTCAGTGATACCTATTTGCCAAGGGGTTTTTGGTCATAGAGGGTAATTAGAAAAAAAAAGAAGGTCTAGTGTGTAAATTATTGAAAGAAAGTATATAACTTACACTTTTCTGAATGGAAAATAAACACACTATTCATTTATGACAATTTCACTTGAATTGAATGATTTTGTGACAGGAAAATTCTTACAATGATGTGCATGGATATTTCTGTTGTGGGACACTATTTTGCACACTGGAAGGGAACAGAAATTTCCGTCCTAGGGCACTCGAGTGGTTAACGAAAAATAAACAGCATGTGTTTCATGGATGATAAACAGTTTAATAAGGCAAATGTCACATAATTTACAGGGATAAATAAATGAAATGAAATGAACTTCATTTACATACAGCGCATAAAAATGTTCACATTAAGGTCAGGTTCACAGTGCCACCCACACACACAATGAGACCGCAAAACACAATTACATGCACACACACATCTACAAGATCCAATTGTGCATCACTTCAACTAACTTTGAAATTAATGTGTTTTTACAGCTTTTTTGGAAAAAAAATTCAGAGATGCCGTTTTTCTAATGTTCTCAAGCATCAAATTCCAGTTAAGGGAGCAATGGATTTGAAGACTTGCTAACCATATTGCTCTGTTCCAATGTTTGGTGGCCTGGATACATCAATCAGATATCTTGAAGCAGATCTCAGTGGGCGAGAAGGGTTTTGACAGTGAAGGTCAGGCAAGTTTAAGAGATTTTCTGTTTGGTATTTAAATACAATGAAAAGCAAATTGTAAATGATACATTCCTGGACAGGAGGCTTGTGGAGTTCCCTGAATGGGCTGTGTTAAGGCAAGCCTTACAGCGAGCCTTGCTTCTGTGTTTTGCACTGGCTGAATTCCTTTGGACGATGAAGGTAACAGCCTGGTGCACATCTTTCACACCAGGGAAAAGAAAAATAGATAATGTAATATTACAATTCATCACCAGATCTACAATGTTAGAATGCAAACAATGACTCTGCCACTGCAGAGCAAGGTGCCTCTACATAGAATTTGATTTTCTGCAATTTTGCTACCATGACACAAATTCCTGTCAAGTGACCAAACAGGCTTCTTTGTAACAGACTGGCACACAAATTTCTAATCAGCTGATGCATGATGGATTTGGCACTTATAACTTGTTTTAGGTGTCGACCTTTGCTCTCTGCATAATTCAACTCTTGTTGGTCTTTGACGTCATATACCTTTTGGTTTCATCAGGTTTAGTCCCTGCATTCACAGTGCATAAAGAAAAATAATTTGAAAAGAAGCCCTCAAATTACATAAACAACTGATGACCACTCTCTCTCTTCCCCACTCCCTTTCCCCTCTCATTCCTCACACATGCAAAGCCAGTTCAGGGGAATGGGGTGGTGTTGGAGTAGTAGGAAACCAAGGGTGCTTACAGTTCTGAAAATAAGATATAACTAAAAGTAAATCAAAATCAGCTGTGACAATCCACTGGCCAATAAAAACATTTTCAACTCATCATATGCCTGTCAGTTTATAGTCACATAAGAAGAAGAAAGACCAAACAGCGTATAGTAAACCATCTGCTTACCTTATCTACCCCTGCACTCAGGATGTAATTTCCTCGCTTGTTCCACTTCAGAGCAAAGATAGGGCCTTTGTGTTGACCCAATGTGTTGGAGAGCCGACCTGGAAAATAAGAAAATACAGGGTGCTCACTTTCTATCAAGGGAGTGCCAACCAAGCTTGTATCTAAAAAATTGTGAGTTTGAACACTGCCTTAAAGCATCATTATCATTATTATTATCATCATTATTATGACTAAACAATTGTGAGTTTGAACCCTGCCTTAAAGCATCATTATCGTTATCATTATTATGACTATCATCATTATCAAAGGGGTGTAAGGATAGGTCCCCTTCCCTTTGTCTTTCTGGGATGGTTACCCCTGTTGGCCATGTTGAACCTGAACATGAGACATCAAACAAGCTATCTGTTGGTCATGATGTTAAACCTGAACATGAGACATCAAACAAGCTATCACAAAAAAAGTTAACTTCAAACAGAACATGCTTACTTTAACTGTGTCCTTAAAATAAACAAACTTTCTTTTCATAATAGTTTAAGTGAGCTTGGTAAGAAAATGAGGGTAAAGATTCAGTCAGCATCCATCCAAGTTACAGTTGACAGAAACACACATCATCACACATATAGAGATATTGAAATACGCACACACATATATACATGTGTGTGTGTGTGTGTGTGTGTGTGTGTTTCAATATATATATATATATATATACATCAAGCGCATACAAATAATTATAATAATAACGATAGTAATGGAAATTTATGTAGTGCCTTCCAACACTCAAAATTCGAAATTATGGTGCTTACAGCCTCGCCAACCACTAAGGCCATCTAAAGGCTATCGCCACATTAGCATCTACTTCAAGTCATGGGCAAAAAAGTATAATAATAAAATAAAAAAATCACTGTTTCAATTTTTTTTCACCAGATTTTTTTTTTTTTTTTTTTAATCCTCCTTAAGTTAAGACATTCAAATCAGATGAAAAATGTTCACTTCTTTCAAGAAGCTCATAAGTGTCCACTGAGGGACATCACGGAACAGCCTTCAGAGAATCTGCCATGTAATGTCTGTTTCTGATGTCGTGCATATCCCAGCAGTCAATGAGCATGTCTTTTACAGTGAGCAAGTGCTCAATATTACCAAAGTAACAATAATATGATATAGTGTATAACGCAAAAAAAAAGGTGTGGGGGTGTGGGGGGCAATGAGGTCTGGTGCCTCAACGTCCTGCTCATCAAAGGAAAGAGAAGCGAAAACCAAGCCTTTGACTTTCCAAGCGTATGTTCCTCTGTGGTAGGGACCTTTGTCTGGCCTGCCAGCAGTATGTTCCTCTGTGGTATGGACCTTTGTCTGGCCTGCCAGCAGGCTTTGCTTACATGGTGTCCTACACAAATGTGTCTGTAGCAAATAGGTTCATGTCCTCCCTGAGTTTTGCTACAGGTGCAACAGGTGGGTGGTGGGATAACCAGTCAAAAAGGGAGGCGGTTGCTGGCCCCCTATACATGACATGTGGAGTGCATGGCCCACCAGTGTGTGGGTACACCCTGGTCCTCATGAACCAGCCCCCATGTATGGGTCAAATACAAAGAGGTCATCCCAATGGCAGAGCAGGCGGAAGAGGAGACATCTCCCAATGGCTGAAAAAGCAGATCGGGATGCCCAACAATAGGTAGGGAGACACCAGCACACCGCAAGAACTGCCGTGGACCCACAGCATTTAGAGCTTGTCTACCAAGAGTGTAAAGCCTGGATTTGGCGGACTGCTCGGAAGAAACCCTCATTGGTTCAACGGGCAGAAAAGCGATTCTCAGCAATGTGCTGTGGAACACTAAGAAGGTGCAGTGAGACACATACATCACTGCTGGCCATCCACTGCATCCTGACATACCTCCAGCCGTCTTGACTATGTCTTGCCACTGGGTCCAGATAGGCTGGGACGAGAGAGTGAGGCTGACGACCTGCACAACTCTCCCTCGCTTCAATCCAAGTCAAGTGCAAGTCATGACTTCAAATTACGCCGCACAGCACCTCAAGTCCTGTGGCAATGGGAGAGTGGCGAAGCAGCAGGTGCGGATACACTGGAAGCTGTAGTCACAACCCTGCACACAGGCGGCCCAGGGCATAGGGTTGCTCTCTACTGGACCAAAAACAGCAGTTGAGTTTGGCAGCCCTCCTGGGTGTCTGAGCAGCCCTCTTTAAGATCGCTCTGCTCACCTCTATGAAGGAAGGGCCTAGAAAAGAAGCCTCAAACATAGCCTGCTTCACTTCTCCCTGGCCAGCTTACTGCAGCTGGTGGGGATCCCTCATAGAGGTCGACCTACAACAAAGAAGAAGAAAGTGATGTTGCTCAACCTTGGCACATGGAACGTGAGAACTCTGCCGGATAACATCAAGGCAGTCAGACCAGAGAGAACTGCACTGGTTGCCAAAAAGAGATAGCTCGCTGCAATGAGGACATAGCAGCTCTCAGTGGTGGATACACGTTCTTCTGGAGTGGTCGCAGCGGCACTGAACGACGAGAAGCAGGCGTGGGATTTGCCATCAAATCTCACCTCGCCTGTAAACTCACCAAGCTTCCAGAGGGTATCAACGACTGCCTGATGACAATTCAGCTCCCACTCTCAAACAAGAATGCAACAGTGATTAGTGCCTACGCTCCCACCATGACCAATCCAGACGATATTAAAGACAACTTCTATGAAGAACGTGACGCCCTCATTTCAGCAGTCCCACAGTCAGAAAAGCTCATTGTTCTCGGGGACTTCAATGCCAGAGTAGGGTCAGACTACCAAACCTGGGAAGGGATCATTGGAAGACATGACACTGGCAAGTGTAACAGCAATGGCCTTCTGCTCCTAAAGATGTGTGCCACACATGACCTGGTCATCACCAATACCCTGTTGCGCTTACCCACCCGCAAGATGTCATGGATGCACCCACCCTCCAGGCACTGACATCTTACAGACAACATCATCACCAGGAAGAGGGACAGGCTGGACGTCAGAGTGACAAGGACCATGTGTGGTGCCGACTGCTGGACCAACCACCGCCTCACTGTGTCCAAGTTCAGTCTTTGCATTCTACCCATGAGAAGACCCTGAGGTCAGAAGACTGCAAAGAGGCTGAATGTCTCTAAGCTGAAAAGCAGCAAGGTTGCAGAATTCACCGATGACCTTGAAGGCAGACTGCCAGACACACCACAGGAAGACGCGACCAGCGTTGAGGAACAGTGGATGGCCTTCAGAGACACTGTCTACACCACTGCTTTCAAATATCTCGGACCAGCAACCCGCAGAAGCCAAGACTGGTTCGATGAGAATGAAGAAGAAACAGAGGCACTGATAACAGAGAAATATCAACTGTTCAGAGCGCATCATAACAACCCCACGTCACAAGCTAAGGAAGATGTCCTTGCTAACGCAAAAAGCAAGGTGCAGAAGAAACATCGCAAGATGCAGGAAAGCTGGTTCAGCAAGAAGGTGGAGGAAATCCAGGGCTATGCAGACAGCCACGACACAAAGTTATGATGCGCTTAAGGCTGTATACAGACCCCAGTCCTCCGGGTCCTCACCACTCCTCAATGCAGATGCTGCTGACAGAGAAGAAACAGATTCTGGAGCAGTGGGCTGAGCACTTCAACAACGTCCTCAACCATCCTACATCAAGGGCGAGGCCATTGCTCACCTACCCCAGGCAGAGATTAATGAGGACCTTGACACCCTCCCCACAGAAAATGAAGTCAGTAAGGCAGTGAAGCATCTCTCCTGTGGCATAGCGCCAGGATCCGATGAAATCCCTGCTGAGGTATACAAAGCAGGAGGCCCTGCCATGATGCAAAAGCTGACTAATTTCTTCCAGTCCGTGTGGAACAAGGGATAGATCCTGCAACAGCTGTAAGATGCCAGCATGGTTCACATTTGCAAAAGAAAAGGCAACAACCAGTCTTGTGACAACCACTGAGGCATCTCACTCTGGTCAATTGCTGGGAAGATTCTGGCCCGTGTCCTGCTCCACCGCCTTCTCCAGAATCTTGAGCAAGGTCTCCTCCCAGAAAGCCAGTGCAGCTTCCGTGCTGAACGTGGGACTGTGGACATGATTTTTGCTGTGCAAAAACTCCAAGAAAAATGCCAAGAGCAACACAGCAAACTCTTCATAACATGATTTGTCGATCTGACCAAGGCTTTTAGTATGGTGAGCAGAGAACGCTTGTGGAAGATTATGGAGAAGTTTGGCTGCCCCAGCAAGTTCATCACAATTGTCTGGCAGTTCCACGACGGCATGATGGTGAAAGTTCTGGATGATGGAGCGAGTCAGAGGCCTTCTCAGTGACAACCTGCATCAAACAAGGCTGCGTTCTTGCCCCAACTCTGTTCAGTATGGTATTCTCTGTTCAGTATGGTATTCTCTGCCATGCTGACAGATGCCTTCCATAACAGTGAAGAAGGAATCCATGTCATGTACAGGAATGACGGCAGGTTGTTCAACCTCAGGTGCCTGCAGGCTGTTACAAAGGTGAAAGAGACTGTCATGAGACTTCTTGGACTGCTTCTCAGAAGTCTCCAACAACTTCGGTCTCACCATCAGCACCAAAAAGACCGAAGTTATGTACTAGCCTGCCCCAGGAAAGCCATTCCTGGAGCCATGCATCATGATGAAGGGAAGAACCTTCAGGCAGTCGATGACTTCACCTACCTGGTCAGCACTCTCCATCGCGCAATGAACATAGACGTTGAGGTCAACAAGAGGATTGCAAAAGCCAGCACCTTTGGGAGACTCCTTGAGACATGAAAACGTCTGGGAGTGGAGAGGACTCAGCTCTACCACCAGGCTGAAGGTCTACTGTGCAGTGGTCCTTACGACCCTTCTTTACGCCAGCAAGACCTGGACTGTGTACAGCAGACACACCAAACAGCTCAACCGCTTACACCTGAGCTGTCTTCGTTGACTCCTCCACATCAGGTGGCAGGACCCAGGACCACATCCCCAACATGGAAGTCCTGCAACAAGATGGCCTCAACAGCGTCTACACCCTCCTGCAGAAAGCCCAAGCCACGTGAGCTGGATATATGGCAGACAGTCGACTGCCTAAGCAGCTGCTGTACGGAGAACTGTGCCAGGGCAAGCGCTCAGTTGGAGGGTAGAAGAAACACAACAAAGACTGCCTCAAAGCGTCCCTCAAAAACCTTGGCATTGACATCAACACATGGGAGATGCTTGCTTTGACCATCCAGCCTGGCGAAGCAAGATCACCAAAGGAACCCGTGCAGCTGAATCTCTGTCTCTGTGTAACAAACACCCCCACCTTTCCCTGCACTTCCATACATATCATACTCCCAGTCTCTCTATAATGTTTACTTTCCAGTTAATTCCACATGAATTCCATTTTTACCTGCTGCCTTCTGAGGTGATCTTACCTGACACACTCTAGCATGCAGTGGTGTGGGCAATCCCAGTGCACGAAACAATGATCATCTTATGTTATAATTCCACACAAATACAAAACATTGAAAAACCTTCACCGACATGCATGAGTATGCACAACTACAACAAATGTACACACACAACCATCCTATGCAAATCAGCTGTGTAGAGATAATCGCTTAAAATCTAAATAAAATATACATGTTTAAATACTGATTGATTGATACAGACACTTATATAGCGCCTATCCTCACCTATGTAAATATGTTCACATAGATCACTAAGACAACCCTGCTAGCTGCAAATACCCCCCACACATCCACATAGATAGACACATACTATATATACATATCTCTCTCTCCACAAGTAGGAAAAAGTATTGAAAGCACCAACCATCTGTGTTCCATAAGCGTGCATAACCATCATATGATCCTGTAGCCAGCAACGTGCCATCACACTGAAACAGACCGACAACCAATGCGATTTGCTTATCAGACAAGTTAAAAGTCAGAAAAGCAAGAGAGGGTGGAAAGCAAGAACAGAACAGACGAATTACAAGCAAATCACACAACACAGTTATGTGGAGTGATAGCCTAGAGGTAATGCGTCCGCCTAGGAAGCGAGAGAATTTGAGCGCGCTGGTTTGAATCACGGCTCAGCCGCCAATGTTTTCTCCCCCTTCACTAGACCTTGAGTGGTGGTCTGGATGCTAGTCATTTGGATGAGACGATAAACCAAGGTCCTGTGTGCAGCATGCACTTAACGCACATAAAAGAACCCACAGCAACAAAAAGGTTGGTCCTGGCAAAATTCTGTAGAAAACAAACACAAAAAAAGGGTGGTGCTGTAGTGTAGCGATGCGCTCTCCCTGGGGATAGCAGCCCAAATTTCACACAGAGGAATGTGTTGTGATAAAAAGAACTACAAATACACTGTCAATGCCAGTAAATGATAAAGGCCATGTGAAGACCGAGGCAGA
Organism: Babylonia areolata; assembly: GCF_041734735.1. NCBI lineage: Eukaryota > Metazoa > Mollusca > Gastropoda > Neogastropoda > Buccinidae > Babylonia > Babylonia areolata. The sequence continues at coordinate 11,827,515 of NC_134888.1, read as the reverse complement.
TGAAGTTGGAAATAGGGAGGAAACACGTTTCATCTTAGCAATATGTTGTATTTTATGATTTTGCTGTTGTTGTTGTTGTTTGTCGTTGATTTTCTTTTTACTCTTAGCAATGTGTCAGTTCCTCTGAAAACAGCCATTACTCTTTTGTTCAAACATTGCACCCCTTGCCAAAGGATAGTATTATCAATGGCAATAAACAATGTCTGTGTCCGTATCTCATAGACTGTCAAATTTTACAGGTTACATCACCTGAGCAATAAACAAAACTCACCAATCATAGGTAGATGTACATTTTTCAAAGACAAAGAAGAAATTATGAAAGCCAAAAAGAAACTAAAAGGCAGCTCAGTATTTATTGGGGAGGATTATGCTCGAAAGAGTCCATGACATTCAAAAAAAGCTAGGACCACACCTTAAAGCTGCATGAGATCAAAACAAAAGGGCGACTATGGTTTTCGATCATCTCTTCATCAAGGGCTAAAAATATATCCTGGATGAGGAAGATCAGTTATGGGAATTAGAATAGGAGTTTGGTCAGCCTTTTAAAACAGAGGTAAACCATAATAATGTAAAGAAAAATTCTCCTACTATGAGGTTATAGGTAGACAAGTTTGATTCAATACAGGGACAAAATGTTAAGAAAAAACCGACATGTGCAGTTAACACAGTGTCACTGTCATTGTGTAAAAATCACAGTGCAAACAGCTGTGACACAAGGTTCCGTAAAACTTGTGCAACTGATCACTCTGAAACATCCCCACAATCCACACTGCCTTATGGTTTAGAAACTGAAAAATACACAGACGGAAAAAGCAAGAGTCGTGATGACAGTTATGAAGATGTCATGAATGATGAGAATGTGTGTGACAATGAACAGGTTGTGAAAGACAATGAATGCGAGTGAGAGAGAAGAGGGGTAATTTGTATTCATTTTCCTTTCTTCACTGGAATGTCGGTGGTCTTGGAAGAGTGGTCTTTTATCCAAACTTGGAAGTAATCATTTTGTATCGTATATCGATTCTTTTGATTTCGTTTGTATCATGCAAACATATGTAGAGTACCTGGCTTCCCGTTTGTTCCCCAACCATTCTGTGTTCTGTAAACCAGTGGTTAAGTTAACATGGCAGGGGAGGAGATCTGCAGGAGTGGTGTGTTTAATTAAGAATGAGCTTTTGACTTTTGTGTCCGAACTTAATGTGACCATGACAACATTTCATGCTATCTAACTGATAAAACTTTGTTTGGTTTAGACAAAAATATGGTCTATGTTTGTGCATACATTCCACCACCTGTTAACTCACTGTATCATACCTTTGCTGGAATTGAAACTGGCATTATTTGTCTTGAGAATGTTTTAATCGATAAGTTATCAAATGGTAATGTCAACATTCTTCTTTCTGGTGACTTGAATGTTAGAACAGCAAATATTTTCCTGTGAAATACTGGTCAGTATAACACTTGTCAAAGAATACAAGGTAGGGAAGGCAAGACTTCTCAGCATGCTTGAAGACTCAGGAGACAGTGTTGTGAGATCCAACCAACCCAAGCTGAATACTGGCAGAAAAATGGAAAGTCAGGGAGGCAGTCAGTGCACCGAAAGAAAGCCTTAAGACGAAGGAAATAACAGGACACACCCAAACCAACAGACAAGGCCTGGGATCAACAAAGATGAAATGGTGGTCCAAGGCAAAGGGGAAAGCAAAAGAGACATGATCATACGGGAGATCAGGAAGAAGAGGATGATAAAAGAGTCCAGAAGGCAGTCCAGCAGGGGCAGTGGTCAACATGGGAAAATGCACTCCAAAGGAGCCTCAGCTGGAGCAACATGTGGAACATGGCCCTTCTGATGATCACCTTTATTCTCAGAGCTGTGTACAACCTCCTTCACTCGAATACAAACTTGGTGAAATGGGGGAAAGCAGATGACCCTGCATGCCCGCATGTCCTCAGCTAATGCAAAGCGGCGTTGAGCCAAGGACGGTACACATGGAAGTACAACCAAGTGCTAAAAAAAACTGCACACGTGGTGAGCAGTGTCCAAGGAGCACCAACCCCACCAGAAGTTCCAGTAGAGTTCCACTCAGCAGAAGGCAATAAAATCTGGCCATGAAAAGCTGTAACATCCAAAGCAACTGTTTCTGCAGGCAATCGCCTCCATAGCTGGCAGGGAGTCTGAAAAAAATCATAAAACGAGTGTTTTCCTTGCAGAACCATTTTCAGTGCCAATGCCAGTGCAGTCATATCCACAGTATAAACACAGCTGCCAGACAGAATGTGTTTCGTTGAGGGCTGGTCAGGAAAAGCAGGGCTGAAAGCAGATGCTGCAATACCCTGCTCTGACTTCGAACCATCAGTGAAAATTTAATTTGTGGCAGAGTTAACTCACTCACTGCCATTGTCTGCATATGCGGATGTCGTCGGACAAAGCGTTCGATGCCAATGTCCGCATATGCGGATTTGGATTTTGAAAAGTCGCGCTGTTGGAGTGACGTGTCGGATACGAAACTCAAAAGCAGAACTGATTCTTAAGTTATCTCCGGCCAACTTTTCATTCACACACACAGCGTGTGTGCAGTGACACGCTCATTAGCAGACGACAACGAAGCATACCCTCGGTCAGCTCTACAAGTTGACAAGATGGCGTCGCGTCGGTGTTCGACACGGTAGGAGAGGTCAAACGCTACTTTGGAAATGATCCAAACTGAAGGCTCCGATGTTGAAGGAGATAATGTTGGTTTGTCGGACAGTGATTTTGAACCATATCCCAATGAACTAGAAATAGATTCGGCCGCTGAAGAGGGTGTTTACAGTGGAGAGGAAAGCGAGTTCTGACCATGTGCCAGCTGACCGACACAAACAACGAAATCACTGAGGAAACGGACGACTTTGCTGGTGTTTTTACCAGTGATTGGACTGAAAATGGTGAGTGTGTATGTATTATATATATATATATATGTGTGTGTGTGTGTGTGTGTGTGTGTGAAAGAAAACAATGTCACATGCTCAGGTGTACAACTCTGTGTGTGTGTGTGTGTGTATGTGTGTGTGTGTGTGTGTGTGTGATTGCATGCACATGTTTACTTATTTTCTGTTTTACTTGTTCATTTGTAGAACAAGGTGATGTAGAAATGACAGTACTAATACTGATGATACTGTCATTATTGTTTGTAATATTGTAAAAAAAAAAAAAAAAAAAAAATCTAAAGTGGTTTTCTTTGACATGTAAAAAAACTTACATTTTGCTTCCATTCACATAACTATTTAGAATAAACAAGGGAATAAGCAAACAAATAATTTAAACAACAATAAGAAGAAAGAGTCAGACCTGTATGATCATTTGTGTGTGTGTATGGTTGCAGGGCATGTTGCTGTGCTGAAGTGGCAGGACAAAAAACCAGTTCATGTGCTGACAACAGTCATGCTGCCAACTACCATGGTCAGTGTGACAACACGACACCGTCCTGAAAGACAGAAGCCAGCTGCAGTACAAGACTACATCACCAACATGGCTGGAGTGGATATGAGTGACCAGCTACTGCAAGTTCTGTGAAGACCTGTTCAAGCGCCACAACACACCAAAACACCAAACTGCCAACTGGTGTCCAAAATGTGGAGTTCCACTGTGTGAGAAGCCGTGCCCAGGACTCAACATCACATGCCATGAGCTTTTTCACTCCAGACAAGACTATTGTCAGTGATAATACATCAGGTTTTTGTGTGCAGTGAACTCCCTTTTTTATGTAGAGACAATATTTTCTTTTGTGTGCGTGATTTTCAACTTTCTCCACCATCTGTTCACACTTCATTGCATGTACTAGGTCTTCAGTTCCTCAAATAGTGTTAGGATGTGATGTGGAACATTTGTAAGCTGTTCAAGGACACTTGGTATACCTTTCTGATGGGTGCAAAAATGCTACAAAATACACAAAAAATGAATACCGTGATCAACAACAAGATGGTGAGTAAATAATTTAATTTTTTGCACAAATATGGAACAACATTCACTGAATATACATACTAAATTTCAATTCTCTGGGTGTTTATTTGTTTTTTTGAGAATTTTTTTCCCATCCTACACAAACCCTGGGTTTTCAGGGATTCGCAAGGGCAAAAACTCTTGGCATGGAGTGAGTTAAAAAAAAAGAAAAGAAAAAAAAAGTAGGTTTCATTGACCAATGAACAAGTGGAGTCTTTTCAGTGTGAGGCAAGATCAAATGGTACCTCAGGTGTTTCAAAGGTCCATGGTGGGCTGTCAGGGACTTAAGTCTGAGATGCCTCCGATATCTAGATCAGCATTTTCCATGTGTGGCTGAATATGGAGTACCAGGGGAGGAATGCAGATAGGGTTGTTGTCAAATTTCTTATGAAAAAGGGTTGTTGAAAACACTACTGCATGCAGAGTTTTGCAGTTCAGAGAACAGCTTCAAATAATAGCTGAGGGACAGTTTCAGTCTGTGGTTGAAAAAAGGCGTTCCACCGCCTCTGTGTAAAAACTGTGCACAGGGGTGGTGCAGAATGCACCTAAGTAGAGATGAAGCCCTTGATGGTGTATAGGGTCCAGCAGTTTTACATAGGAAGGTCTGGCTGGCTGAGCCATAGACTACACACCCATAGTCTAGTTTGGACCAGACCAGAGCTCTGTAGGGGTGTGCTAGTGTTTTCTTGTCAGCGCCCCAGTGTGTTCTATGATGTGAATTGTATATCAACACAGCATAGCACCGTGCGTTCTATGATGTAAGCTGTCTGTCAAAACAGCATAGCACCATGTGGTCTATGATGTAAGTTGTACATCCACACAGCACAGCACCATGTGTTCTATGATGTAAGCTGTATATCAACACAGCATAGCACCATGTGTTCTATGATGTAAGCTGTATATCAACACAGCATAGCATCATGTGTTCTATGATGTAAGCTGTATATCAACACAGCATAGCACCATGTGTTCTATGATGTAAGCTGTATATCAACACAGCATAGCACCATGTGTTCTATGATGTAAGCTGTATATCAACACAGCATAGCACCATGTGTTCTATGATGTAAGCTGTATATCAACACAGCATAGCACCATGTGTTCTATGATGTAAGCTGTATATCAATACAGCACAGCACCGTGTGTTTTATGATGTAAGCTGTATATCAACACAGCATAGCACCATGTGTTCTATGATGTAAGCTGTATATCAACACAGCACAGCACCGTGTGTTTTATGATGTAAGCTGTATATCAACACAGCATAGCACCATGTGTTCTATGATGTAAGCTGTATATCAACACAGCACAGCACCGTGTGTTTTATGATGTAAGCTGAACGTCAACACAGCATTTTTATTGAGACATCTTGCTATAGCACATATTCTTGAAGCTCTATGCGCTCACAGCACCATGTGTTCTACCATATAAACTGCATGTCAACTGCACAGTCAAGTGGTTAAAGATCCCCCCTGACACATACAGCTAATCCATGTTCAGCCTGTCACCACCCCCATGATACATACAGCTAATCCATGTTCAGCCTGTCACCACCCCCATGATACATACAGCTAATCCATGTTCAGCCTGTCACCACCCCCATGATACATACAGCTAATCCATGTTCAGCCTGTCACCACCCCCATGATACATACAGCTAATCCATGTTCAGCCTGTCACCACCCCCATGACACATACAGCTACATCCATGTTCAGCCTGTCACCACCCCCCTGACACATACAGCTACATCCATGTCCAGCCTGTCACCACCCCCCTGACACATACAGCTACATCCATGTCCAGCCTGTCACCACCCCCCTGACACATACAGCTACATCCATGTTCAGCCTGTCACCACCCCCCTGACACATACAGCTACATCCATGTCCAGCCTGTCACCACCCCCCTGACACATACAGCTACATCCATGTTCAGCCTGTCACCACCCCCCTGACACATACAGCTAATCCATGTTCAGCCTGTCACCACCACCCTGACACATACAGCTACATCCATGTTCAGCCTGTCACCACCCCCCTGACACATACAGCTACATCCATGTCCAGCCTGTCACCACCCCCTGACACATACAGCTACATCCATGTTCAGCCTGTCACCACCACCCTGACACATACAGCTACATCCATGTCCAGCCTGTCACCACCCCCCTGACACATACAGCTACATCCATGTTCAGCCTGTCACCACCCCCCTGACACATACAGCTAATCTATGTTCAGCCTGTCACCACCACCCTGACACATACAGCTACATCCATGTTCAGCCTGTCACCACCCCCCTGACACATACAGCTCATCCATGTCCAGCCTGTCACCACCCCCATGATACATACAGCTACATCCATGTTCAGCCTGTCACCACCCCCATGATACATACAGCTACATCCATGTTCAGCCTGTCACCACCCCCATGATACATACAGCTACATCCATGTTCAGCCTGTCACCACCCCCATGACACATACAGCTACATCCGTGTTCAGCCTGTCACCACCCCCATGACACATACAGCTACATCCATGTCCAGCCTGTCACCACCCCCCTGACACATACAGCTACATCCATGTTCAGCCTGTCACCACCCCCCTGACACATACAGCTACATCCATGTCCAGCCTGTCACCACCCCCCTGACACATACAGCTACATCCATGTTCAGCCTGTCACCACCCCCCTGACACATACAGCTAATCCATGTTCAGCCTGTCACCACCACCCTGACACATACAGCTACATCCATGTTCAGCCTGTCACCACCCCCCTGACACATACAGCTACATCCATGTCCAGCCTGTCACCACCCCCTGACACATACAGCTACATCCATGTTCAGCCTGTCACCACCACCCTGACACATACAGCTACATCCATGTCCAGCCTGTCACCACCCCCCTGACACATACAGCTACATCCATGTTCAGCCTGTCACCACCCCCCTGACACATACAGCTAATCTATGTTCAGCCTGTCACCACCACCCTGACACATACAGCTACATCCATGTTCAGCCTGTCACCACCCCCCTGACACATACAGCTCATCCATGTCCAGCCTGTCACCACCCCCATGATACATACAGCTACATCCATGTTCAGCCTGTCACCACCCCCATGATACATACAGCTACATCCATGTTCAGCCTGTCACCACCCCCATGATACATACAGCTACATCCATGTTCAGCCTGTCACCACCCCCATGACACATACAGCTACATCCGTGTTCAGCCTGTCACCACCCCCATGACACATACAGCTACATCCATGTCCAGCCTGTCACCACCCCCCTGACACATACAGCTACATCCATGTTCAGCCTGTCACCACCCCCCTGACACATACAGCTACATCCATGTTCAGCCTGTCACCACCCCCCTGACACATACAGCTACATCCATGTTCAGCCTGTCACCACCCCCATGACACATACAGCTACATCCATGTCCAGCCTGTCACCACCCCCCTGACACATACAGCTACATCCATGTTCAGCCTGTCACCACCCCCCTGACACATACAGCTACATCGATGTTCAGCCTGTCACCACCCCCCTGACACATACAGCTACATCCATGTTCAGCCTGTCACCACCCCCCTGACACATATAGCTACACCCATGCTCAGCTATGACCCCTATTGACCCCATGACCCCTATTGATGACAATAATCATTTTATTGCTGGAAACTGCCACAAGTCCCTCTAGAAACAGACCCGATTTATCTGTTCACTCTGAACACTCTCATAAACTCACCACACGCACAGAAGTGTGGAGAAATGTAAACTGACAGCGCTGTAAGAAAGGTAACACAATTTGAGGCTTAAAAAATTATGAGATGGTGTCACCTGCTGTGCAGAACAGGAAACTTAATTAAGCATTGCTCTAAGATGCATCTGTGATGTAGATGACATTTGACTCAGTGGTTTTCCCATTTAAGCCTGCTGTACACTGAACTGTGGGCAGAAGCCAACTAGCAGTTGACAAATCCTATCATGGTATGTGTGGCACACCTCTGGTGTGCTTCAAAGTTATCAAACAAACCCATGACCTCTTAGCAGTCAGCTGGTGACATTGCTCAACATGTGGCCAACAAGGCTGGTTTCCTGTCCTCTCTTCATCTCAGTTCCACCACCTCCTTCCATAATCCCACTTTCATTCCCCTTTCATTCCCTACACTGCTCCACAATGACCAACTTGCAGTTGATTCTCTCCTAGAATGAACCAGCCTAAAGTTGTTTCTGAAAAGCCTTACATTCCAATCAAGTGAGGTAACATCTTTGTTGCTGGGAACCTCAGTGCCCCCTTTCTGAATACAGTGTCGCAGGACCAGCTGATTGGCACTGTTGGAATTGTCGTTCATGTTCCATATACGTGCTGTGGAGTCTCCAGAACTGCACACAACAGAAGGAAAATTTAACATCCCACATTATTTTTCTTTTATGAAATGACATACAAGTGGCACCCTAATAAGCTCTGATAACAAAAAAAAAAATAATAACTGATGACTCACACTGAAACACTCTCATGGTTGACATTTTTGTTCTGTGAATGAGTTTCAGTTTTTCTTTCATGACCACTTAACTCACTCGCTGCCATTGTCCGCATATGCAGATGTCGTCGGACAAAGCGTTCAATGCCAATGTCTGCATATGCGGATTTGGATTTTGAAAAGTCGCGCTGTTGGAGCGACGTGTCGGATACGAAACTCAAAAGCAGAACTGATTCTTAAGTTATCTCCGGCCAACTTTTCATTCACACACACAGTGTGTGTGCAGTGACACGCTCATTAGCAGACGACAACGAAGCATACCCTCGGTCAGCTCTGCAAGTTGTTTGACAAGATGGCGTCGTGTCAAAGTGTTCGACACGGTAGGAGAGGTCAAACGCAACACAGCGTTGAAGCTACTTTGGAAATGATCCAAACTGAAGGCTCCGATGTTGAAGGAGATAATGTTGGTTTGTCGGACAGTGATTTTGAACCATATCCCGATGAACTAGAAATAGATTCGGCCGCTGAAGAGGGTGTTTACAGTGGAGAGGAAAGCAAGTCCTGACCATGTGCCAGCTGACCGACACTGACAACGAAATCACTGAGGAAACAGACGACTTTGCTGTTGTTTTTACCAGTGATTGGACTGAAAATGGTGAGTGTGTATTATATATATATATATATATATATATATATATATATATATATATATATATGTGTGTGTGTGTGTGTGTGTGTGTGTGTGTGTGAAAGAAAACAATGTCACATGCTCAGGTGTACAACTGTGTGTGTGTGTGTGTGTGTGTGTGTGTGTGTGTGTGTGATTGCATGCATATGTTTACTTATTTTCTGTTTTACTTGTTCATTTGTAGAACAAGGTGATGTAGAAATGACAGTACTAATACTGATGATACTGTCATTATTGTTTGTAATATTGTAAAAAAAAAATAAAAAAAAAATCTAAAGTGGTTTTCTTTGACATGTAAAAAAACTTACATTTTGCTTCCATTCACATAACTATTTAGAATAAACAAGGGAATAAGCAAACAAATAATTTAAACAACAATAAGAAGAAAGTGTCAGACCTGTATGATCATTTGTGTGTGTGTATGGTTGCAGGGCATGTTGCTGTGCTGAAGTGGCAGGACAAAAAACCAGTTCATGTGCTGACAACAGTCATGCTGCCAACTACCATGGTCAGTGTGACAACACGACACCGTCCTGAAAGACAGAAGCCAGCTGCAGTACAAGACTACATCACCAACATGGCTGGAGTGGATATGAGTGACCAGCTACTGCAAGTGCAAGTTCTGTGAAGACCTGTTCAAGCGCCACAACACACCAAAACACCAAACTGCCAACTGGTGTCCAAAATGAGTTCCACTGTGTGTGAAGCTGTGCCCAGGACTCAGCATCACCTGTCATGAGCTTTTTCACTCCAGACAAGACTATTGTCAGTGATAATACATCAGGCTTTTGTGTGCAGTGAACTCCCTTTTTTATGTAGAGACAATATTTTCTTTTGTGTGCGTGATTTTCAACTTTCTCCACCATCTGTTCACACTTCATTGCATGTACTAGGTCTTCAGTTCCTCAAACAGTGTTAGGATGTGATGTGGAACATTTGTAAGCTGTTCAAGGACACTTGGTATACCTTTCTGATGGGTGCAAAAATGCTACAAAATACACAAACAACGAATACCATGATCAACAACAAGATGGTGAATAAATAAGTTAATTTTGTGCACAAATATGGAACAACATTCACTGAATACACATACTAAATTTCAATTCTCTGGGTGTTTATTTGTTTTTTTGAGAATTTTTTCCCCATCCTATACAAACCCTGGGTTTCCAGGGATTCGCAAGGGCAAAAACTCTTGGCATGGAGTGAGTTAATTATACAATCATCTGAGGACTCCTGATACATACACTCACTGCATTGTTAGATACTTGGCAGGTTCTGAACTTTACAAAAATGTTTATCTTTAGTGAGTGACACATAAAGTTTCTTTGACTACACACCAACCCTATGAGGATGTGTGACAAACTAACACATGTGAGAAATAGCCCTCAACACCTGAGGAACAATATCCCATGCGCAAGAGAAATCACACACAATATATGTACATGAACAATGAAGAGAGAGCAGGTGGAGGGTTTTGAAGGAAAACAAAACACTGTTATATCACTAGGGAGTTTGTTCTATTCTCCCAGTTTGGTTAAATATACTTACCATATCAAACCGATGCAAACTGTTGGTTTGCTATGTTTAGCCTAAATTCGCAGCGACTCAGTGAAAAGATGTCTCACTAACAGTCTGGCATCTGCTTGCCAATCAAACGACATTTCTGGCTGGAGCTAATTACTCATTCCAATGGGCAGCACAGAATGCCCATGTGAGCCACGGCAAAAACTACTGTGTCGGACAGGCAGGCATTCGAGTTTGACACAGTAATCATATTCAACCAAACTAGGAGTATAATAAAAACTCCTCATTTCAGCTCCCCCACTGCACCATGTTATCATAAAGTAGACAAAAAGAATCTTGGTAAAAGTTAACTTACATAAGATAAGAGAAGCAACATACTAAGCTGCAATCTCTTCTTCAGGCAAATGAAATGAGCAAATGACAGACAGAAAGTTACAGACAGGTTACAGTTCAGGAAAAGAAAGGGATAAGAAGAAGTCTGTCATGTGCACTTGTATAAATAAGTATGCACATGTACGTATGTATCAAGAAGGGAAGACATTGGTGTGTTCATGAATTGTGAACAAGCATGTGTTTTTATGGTTTTGCGACTAGCATAGTTGGTGTAGAGTGAATCTGATTTTTATTTCATCTTATATTTATTTTGTCCCCTTTGGATGTGAAAGGACTGGTTGAACCAGTTTAAACCAGGGTGGTGTTCACTCATTGCGCAAATATAAAACACGGGTGCAACAGTGCTGGTGTGCGTGGACCTGACGTTATTCTGGCGTGAGCTGAGATGCTCCAGTATAGGCTGGTAGTGGAAAAAGCAGGTGGTTAGATTTTTCTCTGAATTGTAAATGGTTAAAGCTTGTGTACTTTAAAAAAGAAAAGAAAAGAAAAGAAGACAGTCGTATTGTCTGTGAACCAGCTGACAGTCTTGCTGGCGGCCTCCTCTGAGGAGTGAAGTAGAGCCCTGTGAACCACGCAGAACACTGGTGTTCCTCCAGAACATTGGGCTCCTCTAGGGACCAAATCCCCACTGCACAGAGTGAGCCAATGTGAGCTCCGCATCCCTCCTGGGGATGCATCTGTGAAGAACGTCACTTGAAATGGGGCCAGAAGAGGTGAGAGAAGACATTCTGACATCACTCAAGTAACCACTCTCCCAGAAAGATGTCCATGTCCTAGGGCTGAGTCCTCTGGGACCAGCGTAACCTGAGCGCTTTCTGAAGAGGGCACTTGGGAACCTAGCCCAGGGGGATGATGGGTGCCAGTGATTCTAGCATGCCCAAGAGGGAAGACAGAAATGGGAGGAACAGCACAAGCGCAGGAGATCTCACAACAGGTCCAAGAGAACTTATGTCAAGACTGTAATGGATTGTGTGTCCATTGTCATCCCTAAGAAGTCAAAGGACTAACTTGGGGAGAGATCGCATTTCTCCTTGCTGTGACAAACCACAGTTGGGTGCAGAGATCCAGAATTCTGGACATGTGACTGTACCAAGATTAGCCAATCATGCAGATACACAGAAAGGAATGGACTCCAATATGACCATGGACTCTTGCCCCAGCTTGGAGAACAAGAAGGGAGCAAGGGAAAGACCAAAGGGGAGGGCAGAGAAATGGAACACCTTGTCCCTCCACACAAACCTCAGGCACAGGTGGGATGCCAGATGTATGAGGATCTGGAAACAAGCATCCTTCATGTTGACAGCGGTAGCCCAATCACCCTGTTCAATGGGCCATGGCTCTCAGATATGTGCCTGTGTCCCCCTCTTGAGTCTGACCCTGGGATAGGAACTGTTCAGAGGGACAAATCTAGGGTTGTCGCACCATCCAGAGACCTTTGGAATCACAAACAGGTTGGCATAAAACCCTGAGTTCAAGAGTTGTAATAATGTACCTTGCAGTTGTGATTTCTCAGTCTCCAATATGCTCTCCTGCTGCTCTGAGTTGGGTACATAAGGAGGAGGAGTGGATCTTGGAGGAGGGTTCTCCGCCCAAGGCAGCAGTACCCCAATTCTAGCATTGACACAATCCAGTTGTGAAGTCCCATGTCGTGCCACTGTTGGATGTACTGGGAGAAACTCCCTCTTGCAGGGGCTGAACAACTGGAAGTTCTAAACTGGGGCAGAGTCACTGGAAGTGCTGGTTTTAGGCCCTGGCTTCCTTCAGTTGACCAAAGAGGGAGTGCTGCTGGGTGGGAAGCAACTGAAAGGCAGCCCTTTCCTCCACGGGGATGTTGGAGAGGGGGTGGACAGTATCCCTTCTGGCAAGCATAGAGTTAGTGCAGTCTGGTAGTTAAATCAACCACAGCTGTGAGACCTGCAGCCACTCTGTTGCCAAATGCATTCAGCCTTGGGTCACCAAAGAATCCCCGAGGTTCCGAAGAAGACAACCCTGAACCTTGTGGAAACTGACACTCTTTCCACAACTGATTGGCCCTGTGAAGGCAAGCGTTGAAGGTGTATGCCATGGAGACGTCTAGCAGGTATTGCTGGCCTAATTTGTCCAAGCCAATGTCTTGGATGAAAGAGTGGCCATGATAGGGAAGGGAGAGCACTGCGAGACAAGCATCCAGACTTGTGCAGAGGGTTCCACACCATATATGCAGGTTGGTCAGGGGTGTATAAGGACCACACCCCACCCTTGGAAGAGTCTTCGAGGCACTTCCCTGGGGGGATAGAAGTACCCCTGACCATGCGGACAGGCTTATTCAGCTGTTTCTGAGACCTTGTGGCATGTAAAGATCCTGGAGGTGGTGTCATGCTACCGGAGAAGGGTAACAATGGTGACTGTGTGGCTTGAGGGGCAGACTCGACCTGAGTTACTCGAGTAGGAAGGGTCAGCTCCAGCGCCGCCAGGTTTCTGTGTTCAGCCTGATCACATGGCACAAGTGGATTCAACCTTTCACGAAGGGAGGAGGGGAGGAGTCGCCATCTGTATTCTCCTCCTGTTCAGAGTACAGGGTTCAAAATTTTTCTCCCAGTCCATCTCCAGCAGGGTCCCTATGCATGAGGACACACCCAGGGGTCTCCTGACTTTGAAGCATGATCCAGTGGGAAGAAGAGTGGGTCAATACAACGGCTGGTAAGGAGCCGGCAAATTATCACCTTTCCCACCCACTGTGGGCGTAGACAGCCTGGACCATAGGTCCAGCGACACCTGAGAATGTGGGTGCCAGACCTCACTCTGCGCTCCCTGAGATGAGAAAGGGACCCATGCGTGCTTGGAGGGCACGAACACCCATCCATCTCTCAGCAGGACTAACAGGTGTGGGAGGGGGAGGAGGGGAGAGGAGGGGGGGGGAACTGCAGGCCTCCCCAAGCTGGTTGGGGTGACCCATAGGCATCTGGTTCAAAGGGAAGTCCAAAAAGGGAGGTGTGGGTGACCATGATATGTGACCTGACCAATCAGTGCGTGCCACTGTTAAGTGGTGCCGGGTAGAGTTCGGGAGGAAGAGGATGAAGTGTTCAGCCCCATGCCTTCTGGCAGCCCAGCATGCACCATGGGTGCATCCCAGTACAGGTGGAAAGGGGAATCCACCCTGGGCGCCAGTCACCCTGTGAGGCCATTCTCCAAAAGTCCCTGGCACCGTGACCTCCAGCAAAGCAGAAACATGGAGGGCGGTTCAGTCTAACTTTGGTGTCAGACTCACTGGTAAACCAACAGGCCAGAACTGCCTGACATGAATGGAGATACAGGGGCCGCTATGGGAGGTGCTGGCAGCAGTGGAGGCCATCCTGACTGACAAGTGCTTGGTCCCTCCACCCTCGGCAGCATGAGTCCCGGGATGGACACCAAATACTGGGGGCAAAGCTGTGCTACGCTGAGACCAGGGGAAGCTGGTTCCCTCAGGGGCAAAAGCACCCCATCATGTCTCAAGGGGCAAAGGAAACTCCTGGTTTCTGTGCCTTGAGAGTGGCCCAGGAGGTGCTTGGACCTATGAGGGAGGTGCTGGTAATGGTGGATGTTGTCATGACCAACAAAATACTCAGTCCCTCCACCCTCAGCTGCACAAGCCCCCATAGGGACAATAACTATTGGGCGGTAAGCAGTGCTGGACTGAGACCAGGGGGGAGAGGGCCTGGCCCTCCACTCAGCCCAGTGTGTTCCAGGGTCAAACCCCCACACAAGTTGAACAGGAGGAATCCACTTGTTGGCACCAACCAGCGGGCACCAGGAGAACAGTTCAGACTGTTCCAGCCATGCTTGAGAGGGAGGGTGCCAAAGCTTCTCACGTAGCACCTCATGAGAAGTGGTAGGGACCCACACCTGCTGGGAGGGCACAAGCACCCACTGATCTCCCAACAAAACCAAAAGCTAAATAGAGGGGAAACTGCAAGCTTTATCAACATGGGTAGGTTGATCCAGAGGTACAACGTCCCAAATGGGAGGCACTGGTGACCATGTACGGCCCCCTAACCGACACCAGCTCGGTCCCTCAAGCTGAGGCAGTGTACATCCCCAGGGGAGCCACTGGATATACTGGATAAGGGGTGCTGGGCTGAGTCCCAGGAGGACAGGACCTAGGGTCATCCCCGGCTCTCCCAGCAGCCCAGCCTGCACAAGGGGCGCACCCCTTTATGGGTAGAATGGGGGAATCTACCTGTGGGTGCCAAGTACCCTGTGAGCCCATTCCCAAGGGTGGCACTTGGACCTCCAGGAAGGGAAAAAAAAGCAAAGAAAAACTTGACCAGGTCAGAAGGAAGTCCAGTGACCAGTCTGACCTGGGTGTTAGACCAGAAGACCGGCAGGCCAACAGCCATTAAACTCCAGACACCCACAGGCTTCCTGCAGCAGGGGAGACCTGCCGGATAGCATGGTCACTTGACACACAATGGTCATGCAACCGGTATCCTGGGGTGACCTGACCTGGGGTGGGCAAAGGAGAGCTGCTGCCTGTGATGCCATGGCTTTCACACCAAATGAGGGTGGTGGGGGAGGGGACTCGGCATGGGAGAGAAAAACAGAGAGAGCAGTGCCACCACTGAGATCCTTCTCTGTGTGCTGAGGATAGAGGGCAGACAGCAAATCTCCTTGTGATAATATGTCCGGCCCCACATCGGCACTAGCCACAGTAGAGACAAGCTCTTAATCCATCAGCCAGCAGGTTAATCGGTACCACTCATAGTGGCAAATGTTATCATATATTTTTGGAATCGTCTATGTCCCTAGATGTCAGAAAAGCATGATAATGTTGTGAACGTGGCAGCTTTCTACCTGTTATCACATGATTTCTAACACCACCCTACCGCGTCGAGAACGCGCATCGTGATCAAGCTCTGTTCTCCCAGAGCCTAAACCATTGAAGATAGAAAAACCATTATTGAACAAAAAAGATGTATAATAGCACGCTAAACAACTTTTGTTCTTATAAATATATCAAATTATTATTTGTTCGTGAAATGTACTGGCGTTTTGAGGATTTCATGACACATTCGCAAAAAATTCGGCATGTCGCCTTTTGTCAAAGTTAAATCGTTAGATATAGGAAGACACTTTATGAAGCAAAACGAAGCGCATGGGACTTGTGAACAACTTTTATTCTCATAAAACTATCAAAATGTTGATTGTTTTGGAAAAGTAATCACTTTCGTGAGTGTCATCAAAGATTACGCAACACGACAAAATTCTCAGTTTGTGTTCTGCTCTCCCTAAATGGTTGCGAAGAAAAAAGTACTTACTAAAGAAGAAGATGTAGAATAGCATGCAAAACAACTTTTGTTCTTATACATTTATCAAAATATTATTTCGTTCATGAAATGTAGTGCCGTTTTGAGGATTTCATGACAAAATTCACACAAAATGCGGCACTTCGTCTTTTGTAAAGGCTACCCAGTAAGATATAAGAAGACATAATTAGAAGCAAAACGAAGCGCAAGGGACTTGTGAACAACTTTTATTCTAAAAAAACTATAAAAATGTTTGTTGTTTCGGAAAAATTATGGCTTTTGTGGGGTTTTATAAAAAATTATGCAACACGACAAAACGCTCTGTTTGTCCAAGTCGGTGTAATATTCTGCCTAAATGGTTGTAGATGTAAATATACAGGTAACTGCTAAACAACCAGATGTGGAATAACACACTCAAGAAAATTTGAGCAGAAATAGATGAAAGGCAAAGTAAAAGACATTCCATTTTGACCATGGGCACACATGCAAACTGGGGGAGGGGCAAAACAGATCAAGTTTCAGAGACAATACTTGAAGAGCTAAATCTGTTAAAGGTAAATCAAACAGCAACCTTTGTTTTTATCATTTGGTATGTGAAATTATCGCACATTCTTATGATAATTATAGGGATTAACATAAAGAAAGTAAAATCTATATTTGTCCTGTGTTTGTGTCTGTTTCAGACGGCGTCAGAGGACAGTACTGACCACCAGAAGTACTTCTGATTGATAAGGATCCAGTACCATCATGGCAGAAGCTCCGCATGAAGGAAGCCCTGGATTAAAGTCTTCAGCTGACCAGTGTATCATCCACCAACAGTACCTATGGTATTTTATTTTTGGTACTTCCATACCAACTACCGTCTTGGCAGCATCCAGCACAGGTGCATGATTCCTTATTTTAGTCGCTTCAAGCACAGTTTCCCATGATTTGAATGAATTTGGAGAAATCAGACTCATTTTCACCACTTTTGTAAGTCTGTTGGTGGATGATACACTGGTCAGCTGAAGACTTTAATCCGGGTCTTCCTTCATGCGGAGCTTCTGCCATGATGGTACTGGATCCTTATCAATCAGAAGTACTTCTGGTGGTCAGTACTGTCCTCTGACGCCGTCTGAAACAGACACAAACACAGGACAAATATAGATTTTGCTTTCTTTATGTTAATCCCTGTAATTATCATAAGAAAGTGTGATAATTTCACATACCAAATGATAAAAACAAAGGTTGCTGTTTGATTTACCTTTAACAGATTTAGCTCTTCAAGTATTGTCTCTAAACCTTGATCTGTTTTGCCCCTCCCCCAGTTTGCATGTGTGCCCATGGTCAAAATGGAATGTCTTTTACTTTGACTTTCATATATTTCTGCTCAAATTTTCTTTAGTGTGTTATTCTACATCTGGTTGTTTAGCAGTTACCTGTATATTTACATCTACAACCATTTAGGCAGAGTATTACACCGACTTGGACAAACGGAGGGTTTTGTCGTGTCGCGTAATTTTTGATGAAACTCACAAAAGCCATAATTTTTCCGAAACGACAAACATTTTTATAGTTTTATGAGAATAAAAATTGTTCACAAGTCCCTTGCGCTTCGTTTTGCTTCTAAATATGTCTTCCTATATCTTACTAGGTAGCCTTTACAAAAGACGAAGTGCCACATTTTGTGTGAATTTTGTCATGAAATCCTCAAAATGGTACTACGCTTCATGAACGAAATAATATTTTGATAAATGTATAAGAACAAAAGTTGTTTTGCATGCTATTCTACATCTTCTTCTTTAGTAAGTGCTATTTTCTTCGCAACCATTTAGGGAGAGCAGAACACAAACTGAGAATTTTGTCGTGTTGCGTAATCTTTGATGACACTCACAAAAGTGATTACTTTTCCAAAATGAACAACATTTTGATAGTTTTATGAGAATAAAAGTTGTTCACAAGTCTCATGCGCTTCGTTTTGCTTCATAAAGTGTCTTCCTATATCTAACGATTTAACTTTGACAAAAGATGACATGCCGAATTTTGTGTGAACGTGTCATAAAATCCTCAAAATGCCACTACATTTCACGAACAAATAATAATTTGATATACTCATAATAACAAAAGTTGTTTAGCATGCTATTATACATCTTTTTTGTTCAATAATGGTTTTTCTATCTTCAATGGTTTAGGCTCTGGGAGAACAGAGCTTGATCACGGTGCGCGTTCTCGACGTGGTAGGGTGGTGTTAGAAATCACGTGATAACAGGCAGAAAGCTGCCACGTTCACAACATTATCATGCTTTTCTGACATCTAGGGACATAGACGATTCCAAAAATATATGATAACATTTGCCACTATGAGTGGCACCGACCGCCTTGATTTGCGGGGCTGGCTGAAGGACTATCTTGACAAAACCACCTTCCAATTGGGTTAACTTGGGGACAGGACCGACCACACTTTACCCCCAGTCCCTGTCCAGTGTTAGGAGGTTGAGCTGTCTGCAAAGAATGCATCATAACTGGGAGAAACCATGGGCCCCGATACCTGAGAGAGCACTATCCCAGCCTCACGGGTCCAGCCACGGCAGGGTGGCATACGAGCCATAGCGATCAGGTAAAGTCATACCCAAGAATTGTGACAAACACCACAAAGAGTAAGACAGAGAAGAAAGTGTGAGAGTGAGTTGGAAACGATACAACACACTGAATTAGAAGTCAAAAACTGATGCAAACAATGTAAAATATATGAATTCTGAGATGAAAACATCTAAGAAAGCTGCATTAAACAACAATCACGCAAGAAAATAAAATTTCAAATACATAAAAGGTAGGCAAATACAGAGAAACAAGATAATGTACTTATCTTAGGAATTGGTGGCCATTGTGAATGAGTAATCACCCCTGGCTGGAAATGGCATTTGATTGGCTAGCAGATGCCAGACTAATAGCAAGATGTCTTATCAATGAGTTGCTGTGAATTTTGACCAAACAGAACAAACCAATAGGTCTAGTTTGCATTAGTTTGACATGGTACATGACACCAAATATAACAACATCGAAACACAAATAAGAAAATATGAACTAATAAAGAATAAAAAAAGGAGATTTTCCGATAGGGGTTTTGCAATGTTGGGGTGTTCCTTGCATATGGGACTTTCTATGCTGCCATGGATCACATGCCTGTCATGTCCCCTCCTTTGAGGAAGACTTCACTGTGTCTCATCCTTCTTTGAAGTTCAGGTGTCCTTTCACAGCAACTGCTTACTGTCATGCCTTGGCTGGAGCTGGCTGAATAGATGGATGTTAGTTGGCAGCTGGTGACAATGACTGCAGCACACCTAGGGTATTCACTGAGTCAGTGTGCATGTGCGTGTCAGAATGTATGCTGGTGATTGGGCATGTGAGCATGAATGTCTATATATTCATTTGTGTGTGTGCATTCAAATGAGCACATACGGCTGCCTGCCTCACCCTGATGCCAGCAGATCATTTGTGGGGTTCCATGCACAGATGAACACCTCGGACTCATGGCCCCTCAGCACTGTGGCTTTGCTGGTCGGTATTTCTATGTCAGCCTCCACATCCATCACTTCATGGTTGTTGGCTGGAGAACAGAACAGTCTCAATGTTAGAACCAGTGAAACAACCAACAGTGAAGACACTCTAACATTCCTTTCTTTCACCCCACTCTCACAACAAGTCACACTTGTTTATAGCCATCATTCACCCCACTCTCACTACAAGTCACTCTTGTTCATAGCCATCATTCACCTTACTCTCACTACACATCACTCTTGTTCACAGCCATCATTCACCCCACTCTCACTACAAGTCACTCTTGTTCATAGCCATCATTCACCTTACTCTCACTACAACTAGTACAAATCACTTACACTGTAAGTCACTCTTGTTTATAGCCATCCTTCACCCCACTCAAACTGTAAGTCGCACTTGATTATAGCCATCATTCACCCCACTCTCACCACAAGTCACTCTTGTTGACAGCCATCATTCACCCCACTCACACTGTAAGTGTAAGTCACTCTTGTTGATAGCCATCCTTCACCCCACTCTCACTACAAGTCACTCTTGTTTATAGCCATCATTCACCCCACTCACACTGTAAGTCACACTTGATTATAGCCATCATTCACCTCACTCTCACCACAAGTCACTCTTGTTGGTAGCCATCCTTCACCCCTCTCTCACCACAAGTCACTCTTGTTTATAGCCATCATTCACTCCACTCACACAGTAAGTCACACTTGATTATAGCCATCATTCACCCCACTCTCACCACAAGTGTCTCTTGTTGATAGCCATCTTTCACCCCACTCTCACTACAAGTCACTCTTGTTTATAGCCATCATTCACCCCACTTTCACCACAAGTGTCTCTTGTTGATAGCCATCTTTCACCCCACTCTCACTACAAGTTACTCTTGTTTATAGCCATCATTCACCCCACTCACACTGTAAGTCACACTTGATTATAGCCATCATTCACCCCACTCACACTGTAAGTCACACTTGATTATAGCCATCATTCACTCCACTCACACTGTAAGTCACACTTGATTATAGCCATCATTCACCCCACTCTCACCACAAGTCACTCTTGTTGATAGCCATCTTTCACCCCACTCTCACTACAAGTTACTCTTGTTTATAGCCATCATTCACCCCACTCACACAGTAAGTCACACTTGATTATAGCCATCATTCACCCCACTCTCACCACAGGTCACTCTTGTTGGTAGCCATCCTTCACCCCTCTCTCACTACAAGTCACTCTTGTTGATAGCCCTCATTCACCCCTCTCTCACCACAATTCACTCTTGTTGATAGCCATCATTCACCCCACTCACACAGTAAGTCACACTTGATTATAGCCATCCTTCACCCCACTCTCACTACACATCACTCTTCTTCATAGTCATCATTCATCTTACTCTCACTACAACTAGTACAAATCACTCTAGTTTATAGCCATCATTCACCCCACTCTCACTACACATCACTCTTGTTCACAGTGATTATTCACCCCACTCTCACTACACATCACTCTTGTTCATAGCCATCATTCACCCTACTCTCAGTACACATCACTCTTGTTCATAGCCATCATTCACCTTGCTCTCACTACACCAAGTACAAATCACTGTTGTTTATAGCCATCATTCACCACACTCTCACTACAAATCACTGTTTATAGCCATCATTCACCCCACTCTCACCACAAGTCACTCTTGTTGATAGCCATCATTCACCCCACTCTCACCACAATGTCACTATCGTTTATAGCCATCATTCACCACACTCTCACTACAAATCACTGTTTATAGCCATCAGTCACCCCACTCTCACCACAAGTCACTCTTGTTGACAGCCATCACTCCCCCCACTCTCACCACAATGTCACTATCGTTTATAGCCATCATTCACCCCACTCTCACAAGTCACTCTTGTTTATAGCCATCATTCACCCCACTCTCAGCACAAGTCACTCTTGTTTATAACCATCATTCACCCCACTCACACTGTAAGTGTAAGTCACTCTTGTTCATAGCCATCATTCACCCCACTCTCACTACAAGTCACTCTTGTTTATAGCCATCATTCACCCCACTCACACTGTAAGTCGCACTTGATTATAGCCATCATTCACCCCACTCACACTGTAAGTCGCACTTGATTATAGCCATCCTTCACCTCACTCTCACCACAAGTCACTCTTGTTGATAGCCATCCTTCACCCCACTCTCACTGTAAGTCACACTTGATTATAGCCATCCTTCACCCCACTCTCACTACAAGTCACTCTTGTTTATAGCCATCATTCACCCCACTCTCAGCACAAGTCACTCTTGTTTATAACCATCATTCACCCCACTCACACTGTAAGTGTAAGTCACTCTTGTTCATAGCCATCATTCACCCCACTCTCACCACAAGTCACTCTTGTTGGTAGCCATCCTTCACCCCATTCTCACTACAAGTCACTCTTGTTTATAGCCATCATTCACCCCACTCACATTGTAAGTCGCACTTGATTATAGCCATCATTCACCCCACTCTCACAAGTCACTCTTGTTGATAGCCATCATTCACCCCTCTCTCACCACAAGTCACTCTTGTTGATAGCCATCATTCACCCCACTCTCACCACAAGTCATTCTTGTTGATAGCCATCATTCACCCCACTCTCACCACAAGTCACTCTTGTTGATAGCCATCTTTCACCCCACTCACTACAAATCACTTGTTTATAGCCGTCATTCACCCCACTCACACTGTAAGTCACACTTGATTATAGCCATCATTCACCCTACTCTCACCACAAGTCACTCTTGTTGACAGCCACCATTCACCCCACTCTCACTACAAGTCACTCTTGTTGATAGCCATCATTCACCCCACTCTCACCACAAGTCACTCTTGTTGATAGCCATCTTTCACCCCACTCTCACTACAAGTTACTCTTGTTTATAGCCATCATTCACCCCACTCACACTGTAAGTCGCACTTGATTATAGCCATCATTCACCTCACTCTCACCACAAGTCACTCTTGTTGGTAGCCATCCTTCACCCCTCTCTCACTACAAGTCACTCTTGTTTATAGCCATCATTCACCCCACTCACACAGTAAGTCACACTTGATTATAGCCATCCTTCACCCCACTCTCACTACACATCACTCTTCTTCATAGTCATCATTCATCTTACTCTCACTACAACTAGTACAAATCACTCTAGTTTATAGCCATCCTTCACCCCACTCTCACTACACATCACTCTTCTTCATAGTCATCATTCATCTTACTCTCACTACAACTAGTACAAATCACTCTAGTTTATAGCCATCATTCACCCCACTCTCACTACACATCACTCTTGTTCACAGCGATTATTCACCCCACTCTCACTACACATCACTCTTGTTCATAGCCATCATTCACCCTACTCTCAGTACACATCACTCTTGTTCATAGCCATCATTCACCTTGCTCTCACTACACCAAGTACAAATCACTGTTGTTTATAGCCATCATTCACCACACTCTCACTACAAATCACTGTTTATAGCCATCATTCACCCCACTCTCACCACAAGTCACTCTTGTTGATAGCCATCATTCACCCCACTCTCACCACAATGTCACTATCGTTTATAGCCATCATTCACCACACTCTCACTACAAATCACTGTTTATAGCCATCAGTCACCCCACTCTCACCACGTCACTCTTGTTGACAGCCATCATTCACCCCACTCTCACTACAATGTCACTATTGTTTATAGCCATCATTCACCCCACTCTCACAAGTCACTCTTGTTTATAGCCATCATTCACCCCACACTCACCACAAGTCACTCTTGTTTATAACCATCATTCACCCCACTCACACTGTAAGTGTAAGTCACTCTTGTTCATAGCCATCATTCACCCCACTCTCACTACAAGTCACTCTTGTTTATAGCCATCATTCACCCCACTCACACTGTAAGTCGCACTTGATTATAGCCATCATTCACCCCACTCACACTGTAAGTCGCACTTGATTATAGCCATCCTTCACCTCACTCTCACCACAAGTCACTCTTGTTGATAGCCATCCTTCACCCCACTCTCACTGTAAGTCACACTTGATTATAGCCATCCTTCACCCCACTCTCACTACAAGTCACTCTTGTTTATAGCCATCATTCACCCCACTCTCAGCACAAGTCACTCTTGTTTATAACCATCATTCACCCCACTCACACTGTAAGTGTAAGTCACTCTTGTTCATAGCCATCATTCACCCCACTCTCACCACAAGTCACTCTTGTTGGTAGCCATCATTCACCCCATTCTCACTACAAGTCACTCTTGTTTATAGCCATCATTCACCCCACTCACATTGTAAGTCGCACTTGATTATAGCCATCATTCACCCCACTCTCACAAGTCACTCTTGTTGATAGCCATCATTCACCCTTCTCTCACCACAAGTCACTCTTGTTGATAGCCATCATTCACCCCACTCTCACCACAAGTCACTCTTGTTGATAGCCATCTTTCACCCCACTCACTACAAATCACTTGTTTATAGCCGTCATTCACCCCACTCACACTGTAAGTCGCACTTGATTATAGCCATCATTCACCCTACTCTCACCACAAGTCACTCTTGTTGACAGCCACCATTCACCCCACTCTCACTACAAGTCACTCTTGTTGATAGCCATCATTCACCCCACTCTCACTACAAATCACTCTTGTTTATAGTCATCATTCACCCCACTCACACTGTAAGTTACACTTGATTATAGCCATCATTCACCCCACTCTCACTACAAGTCACTCTTTTTGATAGCCATCATTCATCCCACTCACTACAAATCACTTATTTATAGTCATCATTAACCTCAATCTCACTACAAATCACACTTGTTTATAGCCATCATTTACCCCACTCACTACAAATCACTCTATAGTCATCATCAACCCCACTCTCACTAGAAGCCACTCTTCTTTAAAGCCATCATTCACCTCAATCTTATTACAAATCACACTTGTTTATAGCCATCATTCACCCCAATCTCACTACAAATCACACTTGTTGATAACTATCATTCACCCCACTCACTACAAGTCACTCTTGTTTATAGCCATCATTCATCCCACTCTAACTACAAGTCACTATTGTTCATAGCCATCATTCACCCCAATCTCAATACAGCTAAGTCACTTGTTCATAGCCATCATTCACCCCACTCTCACAACATGTCACTTGTTTGTAGCCATCATTAACCCCAATCTCATTACAAATCACACTTGTTTATAGCCATCATTCAGCCCACTCTCACTACAAGTCACACTTGTTTATAGCCATCATTCACCCCAATCTTACAAGTCACTTGTTTATAGCCATCATTCACCCCACTCTCACTACAAGTCACTCTTGTTCATAGCCATCATTCACCCGACTGTCACTACAAGTGACTTGTTCATAGCCACCATTCACCCCACTCTCACTACAAGTCACACTTGTTTACAGCCATTATTCACCCCACTCTCACTACAAGTCACTTGTTTATAGCCATCATTCACCCCAATCTCACTACAAGTCATGTTTGGACATGGCTGGTAAAATTTATATCAGTGTACAATTTGAAGGATCATCAGACCACCAGATCTAACGAGTGGCAGTACTTTAGTATCTTCAATAAGCTTGGGGATAATAACATCTATGAATACAAAGATAAAACATAAGACTCTCAGAAATTACTGGAACAGCTATCTTCAAAATTTTACAATCCAGATCATCCAATTGACCAAACCTCGAGATTTAGTCTGTTTCAAAGTTCACACCAATATATTCAAGATTTAGTCTGTTTCAAAGTTCACACCAATATATTCAAGATTTAGTCTATTTCAAAGTTCACACCATTATATTCAAACTGAAAGTTGGTTCTTATTCTTTTGGGATCACAAAAATGTTATGATAATAACAAAACATTAGCCTTTGTACTATAATTCTTTATAACTTTTTCAGCTATGGTTGCGAAATATTTGTTAAGATTTTCACCTGACAAATCTGTTGAGGGAGGAGAACAGATGATAATTTGCTAGACAATTGTAACAGTCTGCAAGGCTGAGGGAGTTATTGTGTACACTCCGTAATAGTAAAATTCAAGTACTTTGTATGGTATTTCCAAAAGGGAAATCTGAAACTGTTTCCATGAATACAATTCTACTAAACTGTAAATTTCTTCTGAGGACAAAGTAGTATCTATATGGAGCAATTCCAGATGACACTTTGCTCCCTGCTTTGATGCTCTTGTTGCATACAGTCCAGCTGACCACACAGGACCATATCAGGCCTGTCCGATGCTCTGTCCACTTTATTGTTATAATAAAACAAAGAATAAGATGGTATCCAGCAGAATGGAATTGTAGTGCCTCGTAAACATAAAGCATTTTTTAAATGACCAATTTCAATTATCTTGTTAGTAAATTCAATGACTGTAGTGCCTGAAGCACTGACTTGGAATCAACACAGAAAAGAATGTTAAAAATGTATTGTGTAAAATGGAAGAGAAAATTTAAGGCCATCAATACTGGAGTGAGTTCTGCTGTGAAAACTGAGTTGTTGTTTCCAATATGAAACAATTTCTCTATCTTCAGGTATAAAATATGCAGAACCCGCATTTTTTATCAATTACTGATCCATCTGTATATGTATTTCCATATGATTTGGGTGTGTGTGTGTTCATACATTCTTCTGTTAAATGTCAATCCACAATTGCAGTTAAGATGAAAATCCATCCCCTTTCATACCCCACCATGTCTTTAATCATCACTGTTTTTCCTGTTCCTCTCTCCTCAATTGGCATAAAGAGAATATAAACAAAATAAGACAAACTAAGTAGTCAACCAGTAAAATTACAACAAAGAGCCAACGGGGCTCCTAATTAAATTCTGAATTATTTCAAGAAGGCCCTCTTTTTTTTTCTTTTTTCTTTGTGTGTGTGTGTGTGTGTGAGTGTGTGTGTGTGTGTGTGTGTGAAAAATAGAGAGAGTGTGTTAGTACTGATACTGTGAGTAGTGAGTGAGAGGGATAGAGAGACAGACAGAAAATGTCACTGTGTGTGTGTGTGCGCGCGTGCGCACGCGCGCTCATGTGCGCTAGAGAAAGAGAGTGAGAGTATGTGTGTGTCAGTGTGTGAGTCACGTGTATAGTGAGGGAGACAGACACACAGAGAGGAGAGAGACACAAAGAGACAGACTGACAGAAGGACACAGAGAAAGAGTGTGTGTGTGTGACTGTGTGTAGTATGAGAGACAATGCCTGGCAGACAGTCACAGATAGCCAGACAAGTGAGAGGCAAAAAAGGGGCAGAGAGAGAGAGAGAGGGGAAGAGGGGAGGGGGCACTCAGGAGATGCTGATGATCAATAACACCAGGCAGAGCCGCTTTAGAGTTTTAAAGGAACAGATACCCATAACAATACCATTCTCATCTTCTTTTGTAATGTTTTAAAATTATTCAGTGGGTCTGAATGGCTGTGTGTGAGCTCATTCCCTAACCTCTACCAGCCATATCTATAATTCTTGCCCTCCCTCTTGACTGCAAATGCCAATCACAAAATAACAGCAATAATGATGATGACTGTGATGATAATTAATATTTCTTCTTCTTTTTTTTTGCTTAGTAACAAAATATCTATGTTCATACTCAGATGGTTCAGTAACTTTACTGTACATCTGCCACAATCCAATATGCAAACACATGGGAAGGAGAAGAGTCTGGATGCACAGGGCTTGGAGGTACAATCTGGACAAGAATATTAATATCAAAGAACATTATAATGATATGAATGACATACTGGCAAACCTTAACAAAATCAGATAAACAGATAAACAGTCATACAGTCTGTTTGTGGGATCAATATTGATACTATGTTTAGCTGACATATAAGGGTTGAACTATCATGTTTAACAGCCACATAAGAGCAAAGTGTTTGTAATCACTACTAATGAAAGTCTGACACTGTCATGTCACTGCCATTCTATCATAACATTTACAATACCGTATTTATCTTATAAGCTTAGCATTGTTATAAACTTCTGAAAGCATCAGTTCAGTAATCACCACTGATCACATATGACCTTTTATTGATACCATGAAATACAAAAAGTGGTTAGAATCACGGACTATTGGCTGGGAAAACAGTGGTTCGATTCCAAGCAGAGGTGGGGTTTTCGGCCACACGGAGCTGAGTGTGCTACAGGCTTAAATGGGAAGACTGGCACCACACAATCGAAGGGCATGCCGCATCCTCTTCATGGGTACATCTTTGTGTGTTGCTCAAACTTCCTGACCAACACTGCAAGTCTCTGTATCTCTCAGGCCTGGTTAACAATAATCATCAGGAAAGGAAGCACAGAGTACAGCCTTGTCCTGTAGTCCTAATCTGAAACCACCACCATAACAGCATCATCATCCTCATTCATTATCAATATATCAACAACAAAAAATTGTCCCAAAACTCTGCAGACTTTCATGCCCTGCTCTCATAGTGACCTCAGTTTTGATCCCCTTCTAGTTCCACTGTCAAAGTTCTCGGTGTCAGCAGATTCATGGGGGATTGTCGATCGAGGGATGTAGGTGCTGTCTCACTTTGGGTGAACGCTAACTAGAGTCAGTGCAGGGTCTCCTTTAGTGCGTGGTCCTCTGGTGACCTAAACATCTATGATTCCCTGTAGACTACGACAAACCCAGGTATGGCTGTGTATGGGAGACTCAGAAAGAGCATTGCTGGAGTAATGGCACTGAAAAAAAAAAAAAAAAAAGGAGTAGATAAAACTTAAAAATTTTTTTTTTAAAATGTGTTAATAATGGGGCAGCCAAAAACAAACAAAAAACAAACTAAGACAAAAATGTGAGAAGGATTACTTCTGTGTGGGTCATCTACTTCAATCTTGAAGCAGCATGCATACAGGAACTCTTTGAATCATTTAGAAATTTTATTCTTAAATCAGAATACCCTGAGCATTTCAGACATGAAATGTAGCTCATTTTCAATGTAAAAGGGGCAGCGCAGTATCTTTAGGAAATAATTGTTTTCTTTCAAACACTACCTTAAATGACCAATAAAGTGAATATGTCTTATCTCAGCTCCAGTCTACTGGTATTCCTGAACAAATATATTGACCAGATTTTTAAAAATATTTAGGACAGTTTCACATCCCCAACCCCTTGTTGTAGCCACACAATACAGAAACCAGTTTAACATAAAATTTCGCTTTTTTGTGTAACCCAGCAGTTTTTTGGTTTTTTGTTGTTGTTTTTTTTTCTTTCGTCTAAACACAGTAACATGTTGCAAGCTTTTTATGGAAGTAGTTGTTCCATATCCACCAGTTTAAACCAGTATATAAAGCAGTTTATGAAAGAATTCACACACAATGGGTAACACCCCAAACTGACCTGCACTACCTTATTGTGAGTGCGAACTGGAACTCATAAGATAAGATAAGATAAGATAAGATAAGATAAGAAGAACTTTATTATCTCCAACTGGAGAAATTTGGTCAGGTGCATTATCACAACATAGACAAGTAAACAACATGGGGACCATAACTGTAAAAGCCAACAACAGCTCCTACAAATAATACGAAGATACAAATGTAAAAAAAGTATCACATACATCATTTCATACACAAGTATACATCCACACACTGCAGGTAATAACTAGTATTCTTAATGTAAAAACAGAAAGAATTAAGAAACATTATTTGAATATAATTATAAACATACCTACTATACTGCACATTGATTATAATAGATAAGATAAGAATAAAGATGAATTGTGGAAAACCACAACCAGATAATCAGCACACACCCGCACCGCACCCCCCCCCCCCCCCCCCCCGCACCCCCCCCCCCCACACACACACACACACACCCCACACACGTGGATAACTTGATTAAACAAGAGTAATAAACATATGTTCTGAAATAAAAGCATTTCACATATTCACTTTTTAAAACATTGCAATTAATTATTACATCGTAATTATTAAACAGAAATATATTTAGAATATGGACGTTAGCATTAGACATATTCAATGTACATTCATCCTGCATATTGCACATTATTCTTCCTACATATTGCACATTCATTATAACCAATTGTCACGTTTTAAGCTCAGTAAACACACACACACACACACACACACACACACACACACACATACACACACACACCACAACTGGAACAAGGTACAGCCTATCATGCACGGACTTTCACACGTCTCACATGAGAGTGCGTGCGCGCGCGCACACACACACACACACACAGTTCTCAAGAATTTAAAAGGTGGATTGAACGTGGAATAAAAGTCTTCAGAGCTCTGGATTTCAACTTAAAAGTTCTGTAGCGTCGTCCTGATGGCAACAGCTCATAATACTTTGCTAGTAAAATATGGGTGTCGTCAGTTGCTATCTGCCTGCTTTTTTTAACCACTCGACTTTCATACAGCTCTTGCATACTAGCTTGTTTCACTCCCACAATTTTACTGCATACACTCATGACATCGTTCAAAACACGCTTACTCCTCACTCCCAAACTTCCATACCAGCACATAAATGAAACTGTAAGCACGGACTCGATACAACATCGATAATAACTTTGAAGAATATTTGAATTTATACCAACATTTCTAAGCTTCTGTAAACAAAAAATTCTAGATTGACATTTCTTATGAATGGAATCAACATTTCTGTCAAAAGTCAGCTTATTGTCTAAGATGGTCCCTAAATATCTATATTCATTGACCCTCTCCACTGTTTGACCATCAATAACAAGGTCAGCTACAGGCAAGGGGTCTTTCCGAAAATCTATTAACATTTCTTTTGTTTTCAATACGTTGAGATCCAGATAGTTTTTCTCACACCAGGAACAGAACTTTTTAATTTCACTGAAATAAATAGCATCAGAGTTGGACAGATCTTCAATTGCTGAATCATCAGAATATTTTATGACAGGAGTTTCCTCCGTGCCTCTGCAGTCATTTGTGTACAGTGTAAAAAGAACAGGGGACAGCACTGTACCTTGGGGTGCACCAGTAGAAGTAGATTTTAGAGAAGAGTGGGCAGAATGAAAGCGGACGGACTGAGTTCTATTGAGAAGAAAACTTACTATCCAAAGAGTAAGCTTCGGATCAACATCCGTGCCTAGCAGTTTGAGGGCAAGGAGATGAGGTTGTATTGTGTTAAAAGCAGAAGAGAAGTCAACAAAAAGGATACGAACGAAAGATCCTGTGTTATTCAAATGAAGGAAAGCATTATGAAGGAGAGTTAGGATAGCATTGTCAGTACTTCTGTGTGCTTTATAAGCAAACTGAAGAGAGTCAAACTGCTGTTCAGTGAAAGAAAGAAGATGTCGGAGAATAATTTTTTCAAAGCATTTCATCACTACTGAAGTCAGGGCAACAGGACGGTAATCATTTAGTGCGGCTGGGTTCTTTTTCTTGGGGATAGGACAGATAGTAGATTTTTTCCAGATGCTGGGGACAGAGCAGTCCTTCAGAGACCAGTTGAAAATTTTGCAGAACACGTCACACAACTGGGAAGCACGTATTTTCAGTAATCTTCCGCAGATATTGTCGGAGCCAATTGCCTTCGTGACATTCAGTTTTAAAAATAAAGATTCAACAACTTTTGCATCGATCTCAAAGTCTTCACCTGTGTTCCTATCTTTGATCTTTTCCTGCAACTGTGAGATAATACTATCCAGTTCCCTTCCCAGATCATTCCTTTCAAAGCGACAGTAGAAATCATTCAGTTTATTTGAAAAATCAATCTGTTCATCCTTTTCCATTTTACAAGCTACTGTTTTCCTTTTCGTTTCTCCAGTGATAATTTTTAACCCATCCCATGCATCTGCCATTTTTCCTGTCTGAAACTGTTGCTCTACTTTTGACTTGAATTCCCTCTGTCCCCTTCGTAATTCACCTCTAAGCTTCTTTTGTATCAATTTCCTATCCTTCTTGTTCCCTGACTGAAACGCTACCTTTTTCTCGTTTAAAATTGTTTTGAGAGACTTTGAGATCCATGGTTTGTTGTTGGGGAAAAGTTTAATTATTTTTGTCGGAATTATCATGTCTTCACAGAAACTGATGTAAGATGTAACAACATCAGCTGCTTCATGAACATTCTCACATGGGTCAGTCAACACACTCCAATCAGTACAATCAAAACATCCTCTCAGTTCATCCACACTCTCTGACGTCCAAACTTTCACACTCTTTTTCACAATCAGCTCTGTCTGTATCTTTGGTCTGTAGGCTGGGATTAACTGAACAACATCATGATCAGATACACCCACTGGTGCATAAAAATCTTCTGCACACTATGACATGAACATATTTGATAAATTATTATCCAATTGCTGCATATTCCAGATAAATAAAGTAGCATTGTTTTTTTCATAATTTAATAATAATAACATATAGTTTTTCAATGGCGCGATATCCAGCACCAATGCTGCTCAAAGCGCCTTACATCATCCAGTTGACTATAAACATGCATTAAAAAACACATCAACCGCTATCTGACAATGGAAAACATCCAGTGTGTACATATGAATGAAAAACCACACTTAAGAGATGAATCAGATTATAAAAGCTATGAAGTAAATAAGGCTTAGATTAAAACAAAATGCATTTCATAGAACACACACACACACACACAAACACATATATAGATGTCCCTCCCTTACAGACACACACACACACTCACACACACACATTGACATTAAATATCAACTGCACTAAAAACAAAATTGCATAAGCATTAAGATATTTCTTATTTTTTAACATAGAATTCTGTTCAGACATACTAACATGCCTACACACTTACACACGCGTACCAGAGCACTGTACCCTCACAAACACATGCACGCACACATGTGCGCGTACGCACACACACACACATACACACACACACACACGCCCATTAAAAAAATAACCAGATAGAAAAAATGCCATCACATCAAAGACCAAAACTACATAAAATACACAATGCATTAAAACACGACTACAAAAATACTAGTACAAAGATACTTGTTAACAGGCATACCTTGGTTTAACCGTTTTGCCCAGAACAAAAATGCTTACGGAAAAGGTAAGTTTTCAGATCTGACTTAAAGGAATGTAAATCAGAGGCATTCCTAAGAGATGAAGGTAGAGAGTTCCACACTTGGGGAATCTGAGCTCTGAAAGACCTATTTCCAGTGCATTTCAGGTTAGTCCTTGGAACTTTAAGCAGCTTTTCAGAACTGGATCTTAATGTTCTGTGCAGTTCATACGTTTCCAATACAGAGGAGAGATACAATGGAAGAGACTTGTCAAAATGTCTGAAGGCGGGTGTTGCTAACTTATAGTGAATGCAGGACTCAACTGGAAGCCAGTGTAAACAATTCAGCAGAGGTGTAACATTATCAGATTTCTTTTTGGCGAGAACCAGTCGCGCAGCATTGTTCTGAATTTTCTGTAATCTGTTGATGGAGGAAGATGGTAAACCTGCTAGAGTGGAATTACAGTAATCCAGTCTGGACAGGACAAAACAGGAAACCAACTGAGCCATATTTTTCTCTGTTATGTAGGGTCTGACTGAGGCTAGCCTTCAGAGATGAAAATTACATGAGCGACACAAGAATGAAATTTGGTTGTTCATAGTCAAGGTTTGATCGATATATACACCCAGGTATTTGGCTGATGTTTGAAATGCTACTGAAGCAGGGCCAAATGTAACTGGGTCCTTTTCTGCTGCCTTAAGACGAGTTAGGTCTCCAACTGCTAAGAGTTCAGTTTTGTCTTCATTGAGCTTTAGCTTGTTTTTGTCCATCCATGTTTTTACATCAGCTACACAAGCTTCCAATTCAGTAATGACTGTTTTAAAATCATATGGTGGAGCGGCTTTTTGTAATTCTGTGTCATCTGCATATTTATGGTAACCAAATGAGTGCCTTTTGAAGATGTCAGACAAAGGCTGAGTGTACAAAGTGAACAAGATAGGCCCTAAGACTGATCCCTGAGGGACACCAAACACAAGAGGAATTACTTTAGAGGTGCTATGTTTTACTTTAACCTTGAGTTCACGATTTGAAAGATATGAAGAAAACCATTTTAAAGCAGCAGATTTAATGCCAAAGGTAGTGCTATGACGATTGATAAGAATTTGGTGGTCAATTGTATCAAATGCCGCTGACAGATCTAAAAATGCCACTACAGATGTAAGTCTTTTGTCTGTGTTTGAGAAGAGACTATCTGTGACCAAAAGAAGGGCTGTTTCTGTGCTATGGCTTTTCTGATAAGCTGACTGACAAGTTTCAAGCAGGCCGTTTTCATCAAGATGTTCCTGGAGCTGATGTAACACAACTTTTTCAATGATTTTAGAAATGAAAGAAAGATTAGAGAGAGGTCTATAGTTCTTTAGCTGATTTGTGTCCAAATTGTGCTTTTTCAAAAGAGGAGTGACAATGGCCAATTTAAGACAATCATCAACAATGCCTGACTCTAGAGAACGATTAGTAATTCTGGTGATCAAAGGGAGAAGGTCATCAAGACATAATTTCAAAAGGTTAGTGGGCAATGGATCAAGGTCACAGTTCTTACTTGGAGATTTAAGAATAAAATCTCTTACAGCTGTTTCAGAGACAGGTCTAAAACATGTCATTAAATTTCCTTTAAAATCATTAAATCGGTCCTCTGGTGGGCTAGCATCCAGTTCTTGTCAGATGTTTACAATTTTGTCATTAAAATAATTACTAAAAGCATCTGGGAGATCCTGAGGAAGAATGTTTTTTGGCAGCAACAGTTCTCTACTTTTGCCAATGAGCTGGTTTGATACAGCATAGAGCTGTTTGGATGTGGAACACTGATTGATGGAGGCGCTAAAATGTTGATGCTTTGCAGCTGTCTGCATGTCATTCAGTTTTTTTCGCTCCTTGACATAAATCTGTCTGAAGACAGTCAGTTTGTTGGAGCGCCAGACGTGCTCGGCCTGTCGTTCTCGACGCTTGGCGGCCCTCAGTTCATCAGTCATCCAGGGACCAGAGGGATGGTCAGTAACAAGGCGAGTGGAGAGAGGGGCATGCTTGTCCAGTATCTGACGGAGGCCAGTGTTGTATGTTGTCAGAGGAGATGGGCTTGAGTCAATTCCATCCATGAAGGATTTGATGTCAGCCTGGATTACCTCAAGGTTGATCATCTTTGTGATCCATGATGTAACAAAACGTTTTGGTCGCTTCAGTCTTTTAAAAGGGATGTCATAAAGAATTGCCATGTGATCAGCAAGAGCCAAGTCCATGACCTTAAACTGGGGGGTGTGAATGTTCTCTCGAACCACAAGCCAGTTGAGAGTGCGACCATGTTTGTGGGTTGGTTCACATTTTAGCTGTTTTAACCCTTGGTCGTGAAGTAGAGTATGCAACCGTAGTATATCTGAACTGCTGGTATGTTCATAATGAAGGTTAAAATTACCAGTTAAAACTAAGTCTCCTGCTTCTAGGTTGTATTTATCCAGGAGGGTGACATGTCTTTTAAATTCAGAAGGTTCCATCTAGGTTTAATAGTACTTTTTTTTTCATTTTTTAAACCCAATGATTAATGCCCTATTTCAGATGTTTCTGGTGAAATTAAAACCAAGACAGTAATATTTGTTTACAATTTCCAATGGTATGCCTTCTCTCTTTTACCCACGAAAGTACCTTTGTGAAAGACCCTGACCATTGCCTTATCTTTATTTACCACTAAGTTTCACAACAAGAGTTTAGCTGTTTTTGAAGACTTGCTATGGTGATTGACAACAAAACAACATTGTCGACAAAAAACATTATTCCATACTTTAATCTACTTTTATCTAGTCACTGTCTCTTTAAGCTAACTGTGATACAATCATCTATTTCTTTTTGGGGTTTTTTCAATCACCCAACCAAATGAATGAGGGGATGGGCAAAAAAAAAAAAGAAGAAGAGGGTGGAAATTACAGATATGGCAGGTGGAGAATGCACCTGACATTAAAAATCCTCTGGGATGTGGAGAATCCATAACACTCATGTTGAAGAAGAGCGAGACACACTGTGACTAACAACATCAACAGAACTGCAAACTCACCCTTGTCTTTTTTTGTCCAATGTTTCTACTTCATCATACATGTACAGAAAGGTATTTTTAAAGTCTTTATTTCTGTAAGTATGGAAAGAATGATGCATTTATAATGCTTTTATCTGTTTTCAGTATTACTCATGCCATGGCTTCAAAACTTGAATGGAATTTATTCTTTCATTGTGCAAGGATAAAGAAATATGTTGTAAACTTTTTGAAGAATTGAACCTTCGATGCCAGGAATAAAAAATCTCTGAAAGAGAGAGAGAGAGAGAGAGAGAGAGAGAGAGAGAGAGGAGAAAAAAAAGATCTGCCCTCCACCTCCTTCCTCTCCCACCTCCTTTCCCCAATCACCTTGTGCACGTGATTCTCAGATGAAACACAAGGGCAAGAAAAACAAAATGACGACACCAGAAATCAATAGTTGTGATCCATAGCATTGTATTTGTTTACAACTTGTGTCGTCAACTCACCTTTTCTTTCTCTCCTTCAATCTACCTATTTTTAATCTTACGTTTTGAAAAATCAATGCTGTTCACATTTTAACTTGTTTTCTTTCTTCTTTCCACACTCTTGGAAATCTGTACACTGGCTCTAACACCACCCTCATGTCTTGCCTTCTCCCCAGTCTGTCACACAGAGAGACAGACAGAGAGAGAGAGACAGAGACAGAGACAGAGACACAGAGAGAGAGACACACACACACACAGACTGAGAGTGAGTGAAAGAAAGTGGCAGTGATGTTCATGGTGCAACACCCTTCCATCCCTCACCCCCAACTATTTCCAGCCATGTTCGTTTGAGTGTTTTTATTTAAAATGATGGAATGAATGTCTCCATTTTTAAAAGTTAAAAAAGTTCTTATTTTCTTTACGAAGAGCCTGAAGATGAATTTCTGTACTCTGCATCAGACAATAAAGTGACTGACTGATTGATTGATTGACATGAAGAAATAGAGTGAGAGAATAAAACCACGAATAAAACCAGAGAGGAAGACAGCATGAGAATGGGAGTGCACAAAGCCTCTAACAACTGGTGCATTCTCATGGTTTTAGAGTCTTTGTGTGTGTGTGTGTGTGTGTGTGTGTGTGTGTGTGTGTGCGCGCGCGCACGCGCGCGCCCATGCGTGCACATGTGTGTGAGCGCATGTGCATGTGTATGTGTGCATATGCAGTTGTGTGTGTATGTGTTCATGTTTGTACATGGTTTGTGTGTGTGTGTGTATACATGTGTGTGTGTGTGTGTGTGTGAGAAAGAGAGAGAGAGAGAGAGAGAGAGAGAGAGAGAGTATGTGTGTGTGTTTGTGTGGTGTAGTGTGGTGCAGTGTGTGTATGTGTGCATGTGTTGTGTGGTGTTGTGTGGTGTGGTGTGGTGTGTGTTGGTGTGTGTGTGTGTGTGTGTGTGTGTGTGTGTGTGCATGCGCACGTGTGCTTGCATGTGTTCGCGCATGCACGCACATGTGTGCGTCATGTGTGCGTGCGTGTGTACAAGTGTGTACTTGAGGGAGATGGGTATGCACAAAAACCCTCACAAGTGAGACATTTTGATGGTTCTAGTGTGTCTCTGCTTCCATTTTGATTGTGAGTTACAGAAACACACACACACACACACAAACATGCACACAAACACACACACACACAAAGGCTGCCTATTCTTTGCTCCTTTTCAGTGCAACAATAGCAGACCATTGTGGATGCATGGAACGCATACTTATGACAAATTTCCTTTTCTTTTTTTTCAAATAAAGGAGAGAACAAAGACTAAAAGAGAGACAAAAATGAAAACGAAAAGAAAAGCAAGAAAACAACAACATTCATGTTCTGCTTGATACAACTTACAGGAGGAGTTTGTATTATACTTCAATGGCATAGAACCCTGGTGCCCCTGGGAGGTGTGGGCTAAATATGAGGCCACCTCCCTGTTTGTCTCTGCCCTGTGGCTGACAAAATGGGACGCATACTGGCTGAAGAGGGAGTGCTGCTGCGCTGGGATGGACCGCAGGGCAGCCCTCTCCTCTACTGGAATGTTAGAGAGGCGGAGAACAGCATCACGCTGAGCTAGCACAATATTGAAGTGAAGGCTGGTAGCTGTGTCTGCAGCTGCCGTGAGACCAGATGCTACCCTATTGCCAAAAGTGTTTAACCTCTGGTCGGTGAAGAGGCCCGGCGGGACAGAGGAAGGAGACCCCGTGTACTGATTAACTGGACGCTGTTCCCACAGCTCATTGGCCCTGTGGAGGAACGCATCAAAGGAGGTATAAGCTGTGGAAACCTTGAGGAGGCAGCGGTGGGCCAATCTGTCCCACTCTGCTAACGTTTTAAAAGATAGAGTAGCTGAAGTGGGGAAGGTGGTGCGCTGTGAGACCAACATCCTGTCCTGCGTGGAGGGCTCCGCTTCCCTGTAGGCAGGGTGGTCCTGTGTGTACCCTGCCCTTGGAGGAATCTTTAAGGCACTTGCCCAGGGAAAAAGCGCCTGGAGCAGAGAGGGACTCCCTGCCTGGAGGAGGGATGGAAGCAGCACCCCTGACAGTGCGGGCTGGCTTATTAAGCCATTCCTGCGCCATTTCTGGCACTCTGAGTCGTCTGATGGTTCTGGAGTTAGAGTCACATGGCCTAAGGAGGGTCAAGGGTAACAAAGTAACCTGAGGGACTGATTCGGCATGCGTGACCCTATTGGGGAGGGTCAGTTCGAGCTCGGCTAAGTCCGAGTTTGGTTCAGGCTGGTCCCTAGGGAGGTGTGGGCTCAATCTGTTCCCTTGGGATGGGGTCGAAGAATGCTCATCCGCTTGTTCATCCTCATCCAAAGACAGGGGCTCCCACTCCTGTTCGCAGTCCATCCCCTGCTGGGTGCCATCCCAAGTGGATGTACCTGCTGGGGCGTCCTGTGAGCTGTGGTCAGCCCAGCAGGATGAGCTGGGACGATCCTGAGCAGGGACCATGGCCGCAGCTGTTATGTCCTTGACGCCTGAAGCAGGTGGGGAGCGTGTGGACTGTAGGTCCAACCACGCTTGGGATGGTGGGTGCCACACCTTCTCAGTGAGGGAATCCCTGGATGCAAGAGGGACCCATGAGTGCTGTGAGGGGACAAACACCCACTCATCTCCCTGTAGGACTGAGGCTGGGTAGGTGGGAACTGCAGGCTCCGCCGGGCCGAGCGGGGCCCCTCAGCAGCCGTCGGTCCTGACAAGGAGGCCGTTGTGACCGTGGAGGTCACCTGTGGGTTGACAGAGGACCGATTTGTGGACTGAGTGGCAATATTGGTCGAGGAGCTCGACCTGACCGACAAGAAGTCGATCCCACTTGTCGGGGCTGTGTGTGTCACCCTGTGAGATGTGCTGGGTTGGGTCCGGTGGGGAGCGGACAAGGGGTTGGCCCCTGGTCCTCCCGGCAACCCAGCGTGCACCATAGGTGCGCCCCAGTACGGGTAGAATGGGGGTAACCACCCGTGGGCACCAGCCATCCTGTGACCCCAACCCCAAGGGTCACTGGCACCTTGACCTCCATGAAGGGAAAAACCTGGCCAAGTCGGAGGGAGGTCAGGTCCGATTTGGGTGTCAGTCCCGCCCGAAGACGAGCGGGCTGACTGCCCGGAACTGCCCAACATGCGCGGGCCTTCCCCAGCAGGGGAGACCGGCCAGATAGTGGGAAGACCTGCAGAGCAGGTGGCCACGCGCCCCGAATCCCCCCCCCCGGGTGGGCAAAGTAGAGGCCCCCACCCCCCGAACAAAAATTTTGTCCCCCCCCAGAAGGAGGTGGGGGAGGGGGGTTGGCAGAGGAGGGAGGAGGGGGAACAACAATGGGGCCCCTGAGGGCTGTCTGCGAGTGGGGACCCGGGTAACGGCCGGGCGCAGCCTCCCCTTGGTTCAGGCAATATAAGTATCCAAATCATCAAATCATGTTGACAACGCAGCAATAACAGACACTATGTCATATGTGAGACTGAAGTACATGAAAGAAGAAAAAGGAAAAAAAATGCACAGAATGGAAAGCAGACTGAACATAATTATGGCAGGTTTCTGTCTGCAGCCCCAGCTGTCTGCAGGATTCAGCAACTGTCTGACTGACTCGGCTATCATGTCAGTTTAGTAACGTCACTTTTCACTCAAGCCAGACTCGCAAGCCTGTCTATATGTCAGTGTCCCCTCCAGGCGACTTTCTTTTCTTTACCCACTGCTATCATCATTGAACTCTTGGCTTTACAAGAATAAATACAAGAAATAAACAAAACAGATAAAAAGAAGTAACAACCAGTAACTGAGATGAATTCGCATGTGCACCTCTACAGTATGCTGTATCATATGTATGTGTATATATGTATGTATGTATGTATGTATGTATATATATATATATATATAGATAGATATAGATATATAGATAGATAGCTAGATAGATA
Organism: Babylonia areolata; assembly: GCF_041734735.1. NCBI lineage: Eukaryota > Metazoa > Mollusca > Gastropoda > Neogastropoda > Buccinidae > Babylonia > Babylonia areolata. Next base: position 11,787,127 of record NC_134888.1, on the reverse strand, counting down.
GACAGATAGATATATATAGATAGATATAGATATATAGATAGACAGCTAGATAGATAGACAGATAGATAGACAAATAATGTTAAATGAACCCCAGAGAAAATAACTGTTCTCCTTTATATATATGCAAGCATGATGTTGTCCTTCTGATTCGAAGATGACCATGGCTTCAAATATCAGACAGAAGATCGGTGGCAAGCATAGAGCCCCAAGCACGTACATGAGTGTGAGAGAGAAACACTTCAAACAGAAGTGTTAATGCGCAAGAAAAAAAATGAAATCGGGGTAAAAGAATTTACTGCTCCCCCCCCCCTCCCCCTCCATTCCTGGGAATCAGTGAGACAGACAGACAGACCGAGAGAAAGAGAGAGACAGAGGCAGCAACAGAATGAGACACTCTGAACTCTGAATGGTTTAACCCTCTTGCATTCAGATTCTCTGAGGCCAAACTCCCCTAGATTTCGGATTCTTTTGGTGAGTTTAACCACAAAATGGGTGTGTATAGTTCACGCTTCACCACAACCAAGAATAAACCTCTAGAGTCATGAAATTCGGCAGGTATGGTCATGAGGCTTTGTTCTGTCATGTGAGCGAGATTCTGTGTGTCTAGATGTGAAAGGTTGTGTCTCTGTCACCAAAATGTCACCAAATATGTCACATGCGATGGTGACAATTCTAATACAGCACACCAACATCCAGTTATTCCATGCACATGCACGTTAGTGTTGTGAAATGAAGCTGCGGCCTACCTGAGATGATCTGTCTTCTGTCTGCCAGTACAGTCCCCACAGGTAATCCAAAGAATGTCACACAACTTGTGTCAGTTGTCACAACTGAAGAGTTACTGAGCAACGTTCCATGTTGCTCTTATGTCACTGTTCTAAGCACTTTGTACAGATCTGTTTATATATGCACACAATGTGTTACTGTACAGTAAGGATAGTGAGTAGAGTGTCACTGCTAAGTGTCACAGAGTCACCAAAACTACAGGTAAGCACACACACACACACACACATAAACAAAAACAAGCTAGCTTGTCCTAATGTTGAGGCACATTCTGTCCATGATAGTCACGGAAACAGTCATTCCTGTGGAAGCAGAGAGGTACCTGGCAGAAAGAACACATATATGATGTTTCTACCCCTTGTCCCTTTGCTGTCCTGCGACCGTCTTTGATGCACTGCCGACAGACTCTACGTCTCCCTTTGATCTTTTCTAACTTGTGATGGTCGATGCTGGCCAAGGCAATGGGGGCATCTGGCACTGCTTTGCTGCGCCCTGCTTTGCGCTTCCTGGAGGTGAATCCTGCGGGAAGTTGTTCTGCAATGTCAGCGCGAAACATCAAGTGGTCATAGGTCTTGTTCACTGGGGCATGAGGTGACACTTCCCAGGTGAGGTAGGCCTGGACAATGCACAAGTTGACCAGAGAATGGAAAATGCAGCGCCACCATTTCTTGTTCTGATGACCAACAGGGTAGTAGGCGCGATACTGGTCTGACTTGTCAACGCCACCCATGTACTTGTTGTAGCTGGCGATGACTGTCGGTGTCACTTTGTCCTCCACTGTCGTCATACCTGGTGGCTGGTTGGTGCTGAGAAGGTAGATCTGACGGTTGTCTTTGTCGACTGTGGCCATCAGCGAGCCCTTCTGCATCTGCAGCAATTTTCCCTTCTCTTTCAATTTGGCAGTCTTGACCTCCTCTAGTAACCCTTTGCGGTTGACGTTGACAGTGGCATAGGCATATGTCCCATTTCGGACCAGGTGTGTCATCAAGGGGACACTGGTGAAAAAACGATCAAAATACAGGTGCCTGTTTTCATGGTAGAAAGGTGATGCCAACATGTGAACGACTTCATGCCCAAGACTGATGGTGGTGTCTCTGCGACTTGCACGGCCGGTGTAAATATCAAATGCAGCGCAGTACCCTGTCCTGGCGTCACACATCTCCCACACCTTGATGCCCCATTTGGTTGGCTTGGCTGGCATGTACTGCTTGAAAAATATCCGACCCTTGTACCCGATCATTGCCTCATCAATACTTAGTTCACGACCTGGATGGTAGTTGGTCCGGAACAAAGGGAGAATCATGTTGATGAAATTTCTCACCTTGTACAAGGGGTCATAGTCGGGGTGATCACGTGCAGGTGTGTTCGGTGTGTTGCGCAGATGAAAGTACTGGTTGATTTTGAAAAACCGTGTTTTGGGCATGACACTGCTGATCCAGTTATTCCTGAAGCGAGGGTCGGTTGACCAGTAGCACCACAAACGTGGCAGACGATTGATCCCCATCATGATCAGCACAGAGAGATAGGCCCGCATTTCATCAGGTGTTGTTTCGTACCAAAGGGGGTCAGGTGTGCCCCGGGCTGCTTGTTTTTGTCGGGCATACCTGTTAGTCTCTTCTGCTGCAACTTGAAAAAATGTGATGGGTATAAACAAAAAAAGAAATAATCCAGAGGGGTGGCAGTGCTTGGCAGTGAATGCGCAGGGCCTGTCGGCTGCTGGAATGTGGCCACGTTGGTAGGCTGAGTAGCCGGTCGCCACGTGGTTTGCAGAGCGGCGAGTGGCACATTGTCCTCGGGATCACTTTCACCACTTTCTTCTCCTTGATCAGAACCTAAATGCACATCAGAATCTTCTTCTAATTCTTCACACTCTTCATTCGCATCATATTTCGACACTTCTTCTAATATAAGACCTAATTCTTCCGCTGAATAATCCTCGAACTCACTGATGCATGCATACGACGCCATTGTGAAAACCGGTCAGTTTCATTCACAACTCTCCACATGCAGTTTCCCTCCTTTCTTTGTGTATGGAAGTGGTGCTAGCATCCAAAAATAGCGATGCCAGATTATTGGACTATAGTAGGGAACTTTCCACCAACTTTAAGGGCCTGTTGAGCATAGTCACGGCGTCAGCACATGATGGAAAAGTACCACACACAACCTGCCAGCGCCGGACGCATCAAGGCGCTGCGCGCACGCGAGCAGTGCCAGCTCCTACCGTTATCAGAAGGAAAGGGTTAATGTCACTGAGGGTGTTACAAATTTGCAGTCACTGGAGTCACATGCAACACGATGCAAATTATGATCACTGACAAACCCTGTTAAAAAGTATATACATATTGATACACACACACACACACACACACACACACACACACACACACACACAGAGCAAGTACTGATGACAAACAATCACTGAGTATTGAGTCAAGAAAGATTAGCAGATTTTAAGAGCTTTGTCAAGGAATAAAGCAAGGCGGATGATCACTGGTTTACATTCTGATGCAAGTAACATTGTCAGCTTTAACTGTGATGGATAATCATAGAACTTGTCAGGAATAGTGTTCTGTTTGTTCTTGATACTTTGGACATTGTTTAACAAAGTGGATTTCAGTTTCTATTTGAACTTCACAAAATGGACACAGCAACTGATCTACTGTCAAGTTCCTTTTGAAACACATTAAATGAACATACAATTCTGACACATCTAGTAGCATTCTGATCAAACTGACTCTACTTTGCAAATGATTTACTGTTTGTAAGTATAGATATAAAATCATATCACTTTTGAATATTCTATAGAATCGAAAACATTCACTATGCAGCATTTCACAAGTCCATTGTATTTTGTATTCATCAATTAGCTTATTTCTCAAGGCTTTTCAAAGTTCATTTTCTGTTCCAACCCCTTGGTTTTCCAGACCAAATCCAAGTTTATATAAGAAAAAAAACAGATGGAAGAAGCCATTTTTGTGACTGGTATGATAATTATAATAACATATTATACACTGTGTGTGGTAAACAATGGGGTGGCATTAAAAAAAAACACACACAAAAAAACAACCAGTTTTCAGTACTCTTCAGGTATAGATCAACATACTGAGGGAAACTTCCAAATTCTCCATATGCCATAAGGTTAGGTGTTCTAAAACTAATATTTAACCCTGAAAACGGAGTATGGCTGCCTACATGGTGGGGTAAAAACGGTCATACATGTAAAAGCCCACTCATATACATACAACATGGGAGTTGCAGCCCACGAACGAATAAGAAGAAACTAATATTCAAGAGTCTTTTCAAAGCAAAAAGATACACCTTTTCTACAATATCAACATTTGCAATAATTCCCTATACCTCAGCCCCATAACTAAGAATTGGCTGAATCACCAGCCGCCGTGGCGAAGTGGTTAGCGTCGCGGATTGACAGCTGGGAGGACGTGGGTTCGAATCCCAGCAGAGGTGGGTTTTTCGGCCTGTGGCCGGCTCTTACCCAGAGTTGAGTGTGCTGTGGGCTTAAATGAGGAGACTGGGACCACACAGTCGAGTGTCATCCACTTCACGGATGCGTCTTTGGGTGTGTTGCTCTAATTACCTGACCAACACTGCAAGTGTCTGTATCTCTCGGGCCTGGTTAACGCCGGGATATCGTTATGACAGGAAGCATAGAGTACAGCCTTGTCATGCAGTCCCAAACCAAAATGGACCTCCATAGCAACATCGTCATCATCATCGTCATCCTCCTCCTCCTTCATCGTCATCAATATAAACAAAGTAGTCTCAAAGTCTGTGGCCTTTCATGCCCTGCTCTCATGGTGACCTGTTTCGATACCCCTCCACTTCCGTGCTTGGGGTGAGTCCTGTCAATGTCGTCAGTGTCAGCAGATTCATGGGGGGCTGTTGTTTGAGGGACGTGGTGGCGGTCTCCACTCTGAGAGGGGAGCTCACTCAGTCTGGCTCCACGACTAAGCCATTATTGTCGTTAGTAGGGGGCTTAGTAGGTGGTGTCCTAAGTATGTTAAAACAGAACAGGCACCACTGAACACCACTGAAGTGACTCAGCAGCAGTGCCGGGTCTCTTCTGGTGTGTGGCCTCCTGGCGACCTAACATTGATGGTTCCCTGTGGACTGCCGACACTGGAACTGTGACGGACGAACCTGGGTGTGGCCGTGTATGGGGGAATCTAAATGAGCGGCGTGGGAGTAATGCCACTGAAACGGTGCAGATGGGGCAGCAAAAAAAAAAAAAAAAAAAAAAAAAAGAATTGGCTGAATCTGAGCATCAAAGAGTCTGAAAATGATAGCTGGTGATTACTCTCCTTTGACCACAATAACTGAAATATATATTCATAACTCCTTTCTTTGCTCAACTGGCCATGTCATTCAAACTGTGAGTGAAGGTAGACATAATAATTCCTAGATATAAATTTATACATGCTTGGTCCGGCCACAGAACAATTTTTCTTTTTTTGAGATATGACCACCATTTCTAAATATAAGAAAATTCAACTCTTCCAGGTCAAGTGTCAAACCAAGTCTTTTGGCTGTGCTGAACAGAACTTTTAACTGATTCTGCAGGCCTGGGATTGATTGCTTTCACAATTATAGATGCTTGTAATAGCATGTTATATTTTCCTATTAATCCACCTTTTCTTCAATATTTCCCATAAGTCTGCACAACAATGGAATTAAATGTTTTTTCTAAAGTTGATGAAAGCATAAAGCAACATATAATTACTTGTGCAGCAACAACTGTTTCTGAAACAAAAACAACAGCCTATGCATCAATGAAGAAAAAGAAAGCAAATCAGGAAGAATGGGAACTTGATGCAGATATATACATTTTAGAGAAGAAAGAAAAATAAAACACAGGAAGATTTCGAAAATCTTTGCTCTAAAATATAGTAAAAAAGAAACTCTTAGAATTCTATGTTAGAAAAGAATGGAAGGAGTACTTCTTTCAAAGGCTAGATGGATAGCTGAAGGAGAGCAGATTTCAAAATATTTTTGTAACTTAGAGAAAAGACACAATATTAGTTAATGTATGACCAAACTTACTGATAAAGATGACTTGGTTATTACTGAACCAAGGGATATATAAAATCATGTTTAAGGATTTTAAGAACGATTTTACAGGGAAAGAGATGTTGAACATTGTGAAATTGCTCACCTCAAAAGCAATATGCCAAAATCAAACACTGAAGAAGCCAACAAAGTACAAGGGGAAATAAATTTAGAAGTGAGTGAGACTTTGAAAAATATGTAAAATTCAAAAAGTCCAGGAACAAATGGATTCTCTGCAGAATTTTTCAAAGTGTTTTGGGGCAAGATTGGACACTTTGTTGTCAGAGCATTAAATACAGCATTAAAGAATCTTTTTTTTTCTGTTTTTTTTTTTTTTTTTTTAAATATTACTGATGGTATGGAAAACTATGGACCAAAGATATTAGGAATGCATAAAACAAAAGATAAATTTTGGACAGAAGTTCTTAATGCATATGATAAATTTTAATACAAAACTGAAATACAAAATCCTAGTGAAATGCTTGCTGAACCCATTCTCTTTAAAGAAAGAATTAGAGTTGGTAATAGTATTCTTTCTTACAAAAACTGGACTGAAAAAGGTATTAAAAAGTTGCTGACTTTATTGGAGAGAACTGACAGTTTTATCTTTTAAAGAATTCAGACAAAAATATTGTTTAACAATTGATGTTGTGACCTTTACTTGAATAAAAATGTCAGTAAAAAAATACCTGTAACATACCTATAAATGTTAACACCACGGTGGAGAAAAACTGCATTGCAAACACTACATTCTGTTATAAAAAAAAGAAAAAAGGAACACAGCTGTATTACAACATCATGTACGACAGTGGACTAGAGCCTAAATGTTGCAGGAAGTGGGAAGAAAAATTACTACAAGAAATCAAATGGAAAGAATGTTTCCTTAAAATTAAACAATTTAAAGATATTAACTTAAAATGGCTTGAGATTAGAATAATCCATAGAATTTTGGCAACAAATGTAATCCATGAAGAAATGGGAATATTCCCCGAATAATGAATGACAATAACTGTAATTTTTGTAATACTGAAAAAGACAGCATTTATCATATGTTTTGGAAATGCCATGTTACCCAGTGTTTTTGGAAACGTATTCAGACTATGTTTAATGAAACTTGTGAATTGACATCAAAACTTAGAGTAACTGAAAACCTGGTTTTGTTTGGATGCGATGGAAACATCAAAACTGATGTGGTATTTGATTTTATTATTCTGGTAGCTAAATCCAACATTTATAAATGTAAACAGGATAACAGTCAGCCTGATTTGATTATATTTAGAACACTACTTACCTATTGATACAAAATAGAAAAGCACACAGCAGGTATAAACATTAGACTAAATAAATTTGCTGCCAACTGGTTTTATCACAGAAACCTGCTCTCTGAAAACCTCTGACTCCATTTTCTTTTCATTTTGGATACTTGTTTTATCTAACAAAAAGAATCAGTGCCCAACAAATAATATGTATTTGCACTGTGTTGTTTCAGGATGACTTGATACAACCATCCTACAGGTGGATTCTGATTGCAATTGTTACATCACCTTCACCGTATATCAACTTTGTAGTAATGGGGCAGTTGTGGCTCTCTGATATCTTCTGTGATCTATGTAATCTGACTGTCAAATGTGTGCAGCCAGTTAGGATTTGAGGTGTCATATCATAAGTGATAATACTTTTTTTTTTTCGTTGTTGTTGTTGTTTTTCTTCTTCTTCTGTGAAAATACCCTTTCAAACTATTACCATGTTTGTGTAATATGTAATTTGTTACATGAAAATATCATGGTGATGATCTTGAAGGGAAAATATAACCTTCATTGCAAGGGGGGGGGGGGGGGAAACACACCCAAAAACCCAGTTTCTGAACAATGGCAAATAATGTAAAAACATGATCAATTGTGCTACATCTATTCAAATAAGTTAAAACCAGCTTGACAGTCATTAATGACATTATTACTTTCAATCCATTCATTCAATCGTTCATTTAAAATGTGGCTGTATAGTTTACAGTTAAATTACTACATAAAATTTATTCAGCAAGAATATCCCCATGTAATTATCTGGTAAACATCTGTCACTTTTTTGAAAAAAGGTTGGATCATAGCCTCTGACCATTGTAAAGGATAACTTCCAGAAGACAACAGCTAGTTGAACAGAAGGACCAAGAAAGATGAGAGAGGTAGAGAGAAAATGAATGAATGAATGATTATTTATTGATGCACTGATCCATAAATATGAGCGATCAAAACCTATGGCATAAAGAATATACTGGAGAGTGCCAGTGAGTGAGAAAACATATAGTAAAACACACCAAGAAAAACACACAAAGCTTGAAACACAAAGACTGAAAGGAGGAGTTTGTATTATACTCCATGTTTGGTGTTTACATATACTTACCATGTCAAACTGATGCAAACTAGGCCTATGGTTTGCTCTGTTTGGCCAAATTTCGCGCGGCTAACAGTGAAAAGACGCCCCTCTTAGTCTGGCCCGCTCTTAGCCAATCAAACGCCTCTAACAGCTATAAGCGCTGAATCATTCCGTGGCCATGAATGAAAATGCCCCATGAGAACCACGGCGGAGACACGGGGACGGACGGGCGGGCATTCGAGTTTGACATGGTAAGTATATGTAAACACCAAACATGGAGTATAATACAAACTCCTCCTTTTGGTGTCATATACTGTACCATGTCAAACTGATGCAGAATTTAAAGCAAATGGAGGAGGGTAACGCCTACTGGTTCGTATGGGGAGCCCTTGAAACTGAGACGGCAGTGTTAGCCACGACAAAGGAAATCCCCTTGGAACCGTCAGCCCTGGTCATACGGAAATCCCGGAGGTAGAAGTTGATGAAGGGATTCTCCGACCGCCAGAAGGCTGCCTCCAAGACATGCTGCAGTGGTACCGAGTGCTGGAAAGCAGCCGAAGTAGCTATGGCCCGCACTTCGTGTGTTCTGGGATTAAGACAACTGAGATCCTTGTGTGCATGAGAGTAGGCTCTACGAATGACTTGGGAAACCCAGCGGGAAATGGTGCCTGCAGCGATATCTTTCTTGTAATTCTCATTGAGGGAGATGAGAAGGCGCCTCTGAGAAGAACGCCTATGGCGAGACCTATTGCAATAGTATTTGAGGCACCGAACGGGGCAGAGATGCCTATCTTCATCATCTTGTGCCAGAATATCCGACAAAGGTCTGACCCTCAGAGAGGGGGAAGGGACCTCGGGGTCTTGGTTCTTAGCCAGAAACTCTGGAAGGAAACGAAGAGTGATGGAACCATCTCTGTGGAATGCTAGATCTTGTGGCATACCACTAAGACCATGAATCTCACTTCTACGACGGCCCGTGGCCAGCAACAGAAGGAAAGTGGTCTTGAGAGTGAGCAGGTCAAAAGGAATAGTCCCCAATGGCTCAAAGGGCTGTTTTCGAATGAAATCCAGCACCAGGAACAAGTCCCAGAGGGGCACTCTTCTGGGATTCCTAGCTTCCTTCAGAGAGGCGCCCCTAGCCACTTCTCTGAGCAGGAAATCAGCTTCAAAAGCGGGACCACCTAGCTGTTTGATAGTGGTACAAATGGCAGACCTGTACCCTCTCACAGAACTAGCAGACAGGTTGAGAACCGAGGAGCAGTGAGCCAAAAAGTTGGCCAGCTGCATGCTCGTAGGGTTAGTAGGGGGAATGTTCTGAGCTGTACACCAACTCAGCCATTTCTTCCATCGAAAGTCATACAAAGTCTCTGTTCCCTCCCTCCTGGCTTTGGAGACTATGGAGAGGAGGTCGGGGGAGGCACCCCCCTTGGTCAGCGCGGCGGACACAGAGGCTGACCGAGGGGTGGAAGACTTCAATGGTGATGCTGACAGATCCGCCCGCACAGCAGCCACGCGTGCAGGTGGAGCATTTGAGGATTGGAGTGAGGAATGCCTGAACGAGGCTGCCTCAGCAGATGAGGTTTGGTTTCCAGTTCCAGTGGTGGAACATGTGTCAGGGACTGAAGGACCGGAAACCAGGGCTGGGCTGGCCATTTCGGCGCAATGAGGATCATCTGCGGGCGTTCCAACCTGGCTTTCCGTATCACCTTGGACAGGATTGGAAAGGGAGGAAACGCGTAGGCAATCAGACTGCTCCACTCTAGAGAGAGAGCGTCCACTGCCCATGCTTCTGGGTCGGCGACTGGAGAGACGTAAGTGGGAAGTCTCTTGCTGAACCTTGTCGCAAAGAGGTCCACCATCGGCCGGAACCACTGTTCCCACACTCCTTGCAGGGTGTCCTTGTCCAGGGTCCACTCTGTGTGTATGACACTCTTGGACCTGCTGAGAGCATCTGCCAAAATGTTGTCTTTCCCTGCTATGTGTCTCGCTGAAAGTGCAATGCCCTTGCTGTGGCACCAACGCAGGAGAGCCTCGGTCCGCAGAGAGAGGTCTGCCGAGTGCGCTCCGCCCCCTTTGTTCACGTAACAAGCGACTGTTGTATTGTCCGTGAACAAGCGAATGGTCTTGCCTTTGGCCTCCGCTATGAAGTGCTGGAGAGCCCTGCGAACTGCCTCCAGTTCCAGAACATTGATGTGGCATAGGCGCTCCTCCAGGGACCAAGTCCCTGCTGCATGGAGTGAGTCCATGTGGGCTCCCCAGCCCATGGAGGAGGCGTCTGTGAATAGTGCCACCTGAAGAGTAGGTGGGGCTATGGGCACCCCCTGTGTCAGAAGAGGGGTGGTTAACCACTCTGATGTCACCTCGAGGAACCACTCGCCCAGACATATCCGGGTATCCCATGGCTGAGTGCTCTGGGACCACCGTAGCCTGAGTGCCCTCTGAAGAGGGCGCTTGAGAACCCTGCCCAGAGGGATGAGAGGTGCCATGGACTCCATCATGCCCAGGAGGGAAGAAAGTGTCCGCGCCGTTGCTTGGGAGGAATGGCGCAAGTGGTTGAGGAGGCCTGCCAGACGGTCCCACCGATCTGGCGTCGGAGAGACTATCATGGACCGCGTGTCGAATCTCATCCCTAAGAAGTCGAAGGACTGGCTCGGGGACAGATCGCATTTCTCCTGGTTCGTGATGAAGCCCAGTTGGGAGCACCGGTCTAGAAGTCTGGCTGTATGACTCTGGCACAGAGCCTGTGACTGGGCCAGAATAAGCCAGTCGTCCAGGTACACACAGAGCCGAATGGACTCCGACCGGACGATTGACACCAATTCCCGCACCACCTTGGTAAACAGGAAAGGGGCAAGGGACAGACCAAATGGGAGGGCAGAGAACTGGAACACTCTGTCCCTCCACACGAACCTCAGGTACCGGCGGGATGCCGGGTGGATGAGGATATGGAAATAAGCATCTTTCAGATCGATGGACGTCGCCCAATCTCCCAGTTGCATGGTCTCCCGAATCTGTGCCTGTGTGTCCATCTTGAATTTCATCTTGGGGAGGAATCTGTTGAGGGGGGACAAGTCCAGGACTGGTCTCCACCCTCCGGAGACTTTTGGAATCACGAACAACCGGCCGTAAAAACCGGGGCCCGGGTCCGAGAGTTGAGATATCGCCCCTATGAGGAGTAGGTGCGATATCTCTTTCTCTAAGACGCTCTCCTGCTCCATCGAGCTGGGCACATAAGGAGGAGGAGTGGATCTTAGAGGGGGGCGGTCCCCCACCCAAGGGAGCATGTACCCCGACTCTAGCACCGACACAATCCAGTCGTTGAGTCCCAGAGCACGCCACTGATGCGCGTGCCGGGACAAGTTTCCTACTTGGAGGGGCTGAACGACTGGCGGTGCTGAATCAGGGCCCAGTCATTGGGGGTGCTGCCTTCTGGCCTTGGGCATGGCCGGACGGCTTGGACGGCCATGAGGTGGTTTGTTCCTCTGCCGCTGATTCTGAGCACGCCGCTTTGGCTTAGGAGGCGAGGTATATGGAGGAGCCCTGGTGGCGGGTCTCTTCAATGGCATAGAACCCTGGCGCCCCTGGGAGGATTGGGCTAAATATGAGGCCACCTCCCGGTTTGTCTCTGCCCTGTGGCTGACAAAATGCGGCGCATACTGGCCGAAGAGGGAGTGCTGCTGTGCTGGGATGGACCGCAGAGCAGCCCTCTCCTCTACTGGAATGTTAGAGAGGCGGAGAACAGCATCCCGCTGCGCTAGCACCGTATTGAAGTGAAGGCTGGTAGCTGCGTCTGCAGCTGCCGTGAGACCAGACGCTACTCGATTGCCAAAAGTGTTTAACCTCGGGTCTGAGAAGAGGCCAGGCAGGCCAGAGGAAGGAGACTCCGTGTCCTGCTGAACTGGACGTCGTTCCCACAGCTCATTGGTTCTGTGGAGGAACGCGTCAAAGAAGGTATAAGCCGTGGACACCTCGAGGAGGCAGCGGCGGGCCAGTTTGTCCCACTCTGCAAATGTCTTAAAGGGAAGAGTAGCTGAGGTGGGGAAGGTGGTGCGCTGTGAGACCAACATCCTGTCCTGCGCGGAGGGCTCTGCTTCCCTGTAGGCAGGGTGGTCCTGTGTGTACCAGGACCACACTCCTCCCTTGGAGGGATCTTTAAGGAACTTGCCTGGGGCAAAAGCGCCCGGGGCAGAGAGTGACTCCCTGCCTGGAGGAGGGATGGAAGCAGCACCCCTGACGGTGCGGGCTGGCTTATTAAGCCACTCCTGAGCCATTTCTGGCACTCTGAGTCGCCTTGTGGTTCTGGAGTTAGAGTCACCTGACTGTAGGAGGGTTAAGGGTGACAAAGTTGCCTGAGGGACTGATTCAGCATGTGTGACCCTATTGGGGAGGGTCAGTTCGAGCTCGGCAAAGTCCGAGTTTGGTTCAGGCTGGTCCCTTGGGAGGCGTGGGCTCCATCTGTCGCACTGGGATGGGGGCGAAGAGTGCTCATCTGCTTGTTCGTCCTCATCCGAAGACAGGGGCTGTCCTTCTTGTTCACAGTCCATCCCCTGCTGGGTGCCATCCCAAGTGGATGTACCCACGGGGGCGTCCTGTGGGCTGTGGTCAGCCCAGCGGGATGAGCTGGGGCGATCCCGAGCAGGGACCCTGGACTCCTCTGTTATGTCCTTGACACCTGAAGAGGGTGGGGAGTGTGTGGACCGTAGGTCCAACCATGCTTGGGATGGTGGGTGCCACACCTTCTCAGAGAGAGCGTCCCTGGACGCCAGAGGGACCCACGAGTGCTGTGAGGGGACGAACACCCACTCATCTCCTTTTAGGACCGAGGGCTGGGTAGGTGGGAACAGCAGGCTCCCACGGGCTGAGCGGGGTCCCTCAGCTGCCGTCGGTCCTGAAAAGGAAGCCGTAGTGACCGTGGCGGTCACCTGCGTGCTGACAGAGGACCGATTCGAGGCTGTAGTGTTAATACTGGTCGAGGAGCTCGACCTGCCCAACGAGGAGTCAATCCCTCTTGTCGGGGCTGTGTGTGTCACTCTGTGGTCTGTGCTGGGTTGGGTCCGGTGGGGAGCGGACCAGGGGTTAGTCCCTGGTCCTCCCGGGAACCCAGCATGCACCATAGGTGCACCCCAGTACGGGTAGAATGGGGGATACCACCCGTGGGCACCAGCCATCCCGTGACCCCAGCCCCAAGGGTCACTGGTGCCTTGACCTCGTTGAAGGGAAAAACCTGGCCAAGTCGGAGGGAGGTCAGGTCCGACTTGGGTGTCAGACAGGCCGAAAGGCCGGCGGTCTGACTGCCCGGAACCGCCTGACACGCACGGGACTCCCCCAGCAGGGGAGACCGGCCGGATAGCGGGGAGACCTGCAGAGCAGGTTGCCACGCGCCCAGAATCCCCTCCCGTGGGGAGACTGGGGTGGCTTGGCCCGGGGTGGGCTAAGTGGAGGTCCCCCCCCCGGAACCAAATGTTTTTCTCCCCCAGGAGGAGGTGGGGGAGGGGGGTCGACCGAGAAGGGAGGAGGGGCACCAGCACTGGGGCCCCTGAGGGCCGTCTCCGTGTGGGGACCCGGGTAACGGCAGGGGGCAGCCTCCCCTTGGGAGTCCGCACCCAGCCGCGAGTTCCCACCACCAAGAGAGGACGTGCTACTCCCCCTTCCACCCGCCTCGCGCTGGGACACTTCGGGAGGTGACGCTCGAATCCCTTTCCCCCCGGTCCCCTTCATGACTGTTTTATCGGGACGAGCGTCCCCTCCGCGATCAGCGTCTGCAGACGCATCGCCGCGGTCCCTATCGGGAGAAATCATGAGCTCCGGGCCTGGGAGAGTCTCTTGGCGAGTATCTCTGCCAGCATCATGATCCCTGCCTTCGTAGGATGGCAAACGAGGCATGGTACCGCGCGTAAGCACCCAGCGAACAATACGATCCCCAACAGAGAAAGGAAAGACAGGATCGACTCAGAGGTAGAAAAATACGAAGAAATCGAGGGGGCCGAGTCGAAACGAGTACACAGAATGTAAGCACAATATACATGCAAGCCGCATACAACAAAATAAGGCCAAATGAAAACGCTTAATAGCCAAAAAAAAGCGTTAGACGAGACAGAGCGAAAACCTGACAAGATGGCGTGGAGAGCCTTGGCCAAAGGGATGATTCAGCGCTTATAGCTGTTAGAGGCGTTTGATTGGCTAAGAGCGGGCCAGACTAAGAGGGGCGTCTTTTCACTGTTAGCCGCGCGAAATTTGGCCAAACAGAGCAAACCATAGGCCTAGTTTGCATCAGTTTGACATGGTACAGTATATGACACAAAACAAAAATCACTATCAGTCACACAAAGACTGAAACAAAAATCACTATCAGTCACACATAGACTGAAATAAAAATCACTATCAGTCACACATAGACTGAAATAAAAATCATTATCAGTCACACATAGACTGAAACAAAAATCACTATCAGTCACACAAAGACTGAAACAAAAATCACTATCAGTCACACAAAGACTGAAACAAAAATCACTATCAGTCACACATAGACTGAAATAAAAATCACTATCAGTCACACATAGACTGAAATAAAAATCATTATCAGTCACACATAGACTGAAACAAAAATCACTATCAGTCACACAAAGACTGAAACAAAAATCACTATCAGTCACACATAGACTGAAACAAAAATCACTATCAGTCACACAAAGATTGAAACCAACAATATCGGTCACACAAAACTTGAAAGACACTCCAGATCAAACCACACTGAAAAAAAGAAGTTCTGGAGATTTATTAAAGTAAAAAGGACATAAGGTTCTTGTGTCTCTGCACTCAAAGACGCAGGAAGATTTATCACTAACCCGAAGGAACAAGCTCAAGTCCTAAACAAGCAGTTCCAGTATGTCTTCAGCTGCAAAGAGAGCATCACAGCTGATGATTTTAAACAGTGATGTCCCTCACCACCTGACCTACCCTATTACCACCCACATGCAGCGATATCAACATCACAGAGGAAGGAGTAATAAAGCTGCTTCTCAGACCCAACCCCAACAAAGCCTGTGGACCTGATGGCATCAACCTGAAGACAGTTGCTGTGGAGGTTGCCCAAGCCTTCACTTTGTTCTTCTGCAGTCCCTAAAACACTGAAATACTGCCATATGACTGGAAGCAGGCTTATATCACACCTGTCTTCAAGATGGGAGAATGTTACAAGGAAGCCTTACCTGTGTAACCTGCAAAATGAATGGGCACATAATCACCTGTCACATCATGAAGTACCTTGCGAGCAACAGTTTCCTCTGCTCAGAACAGCAGTTTCCGAAGGGGACGATCTTGTGAGACACAGTTGTTCTCCTACTACATTAACAAAATTACAATTGCGCTGGAAAGAGGGAACCAAGTGGACACAATAGTCCTTGACTTCTCCAAGACCTCTGACAAGGTCAGCCATGCCCTGCTTTTTCATAAATTACACCTGGATCAACAACTTACTCGAGAACAGGCAACAAGCAGTTGTGGTGGAGGGAGTCAACTGGCATCCCAGTCAACACAGATCAGTACTTAGCTCAAGCCTTTACACCAAAGACCTCCCAAATTCCATCAAATCCAAGGCCACATTATTGGCAGACGACACCCATGTGCAGCAAAGTACCATAATCAAGAAGGAAGCCAACCAGCACCTACTCCAAGAAGGCCTTGTCTCCCTTACCATCTGGAGAAACCGTGGGCCATGCAATTCCACCCACAAAAGTGCTCCACCTTGAGTGTCAGCCGAAAAGGAAACATGAGAGGCAAAGCCTTCAAGACACACTTGTGATACACTTTTTTAAAAAATCCAAGCTTTTTATGTATTGAGTATAATGCATTTACTGTTATATTTATATTTTTTATATTCTCTAAACTTGGCACTTTGATCTGATATTCGACTCAACAAAAGATCTGTCATTATTTTCATTTTTTGTTCAAACAGGAACTTCTTTTGCTAAGCATGAAAGTTTTGTTTATTGCAAACATTTTGCTGCAGGCAGTAAAACAAGGGAAATTACTCTGCTGGGGGACTTAGTTTGCTTTAAACTGATCTTTCTCATCTTAAACATTACATTTTGAAATTATACTCAATACATAAAAAGCTTGGATGTTTTTTAAAAAGTGCATCATAAGTGAGTCTTGAAAGCCTTGCCTCTCTTGTTTCAAAATGTAATGTTTAAGATGAGAAAGATCAGTTTAAAGCAAATTAACTCCCCCTAGCATTACAGAGTAATTTCCCTTTATTATCTGCACCAAAATGTTTGCAAAATAAATAAAACTTCCATGCTTAGCAAAAGAAGTTCCTGTTTGAACAAAAACTGATAATAATGACTGCTCTAGCTGTTGGGTCAGAATATCAGATCAAAGTGCCAAGTTTAGAGAATACAAAAAATATAAATATAACAGTAAATGCAGTTTGCATATAATTAGGCTTCATTCTTTATTTTTTTTGTGCCCATCCCAGAGGCGCAATATTGTTTTAAACAAGATGACTGGAAAGAACTGAATTTTTCCTATTTTTATGCTAAATTTGGTGTCAACTGACAAAGTAGTTGCAGAGAAAATGTCAATGTTAAAGTTTACCACGGACACACAGACACACACACACACACAGACAACCGAACACTGGGTTAAAACATAGACTCACTTGTTTACACAAGTGAGTCAAAAAATTGTACCAGATTACCAACTCCATGGCAATCCACTGGAAAACATCAACCACAAAATATCTTGGTCTGAACATCCAAGATGACCTACGCTGGAGATCCCACATCAACTCTACAACCAACAAATCCAAAAAAATACCCACGGCTTTCTCCAGCGCAACCTCAAGACAGGAAACAAGAGAAGACAGAGGAAACTGCATACAAAACCTTTGTTTGACCCATCACTGAGTATGCATCCTCTGTTTGGGACCCCTATCAGTAACATCTTGGCCTTTGAAAGGGTCCAGCACCCAGCAGCAAGATGGGTCACCAACTGACATTGACAGACACCCTTGTCAACTCCATCCTTAGATGGCACTCCCTACAAGTCAGATGGAAAAAGCTTGCCTGTGAATGTTTTATAAATTCCACCACAGACTCATCTCCATAAACTCTGTCTGCCTACCAAGACCATCAGATAGCAGGCTGAGCTATAGAAAAAAACCAACACCTGCATTTGTGACATTCCTGCCTGCAGGACACAGTACAGACATGTTTTTCTCCCCCCCCCCCCCCCCCCCTCCACCATCCCGGAATGGAACACACTGCCCTAGGAGGCTGTCACAGCCAGACTGATTCAAGTCCAGTCTGGGCTCCTGCCTGTGACTCAACAAAGTAAATTTCAAACCTCCCTTCCCCCAAACCATTCTGTTTCTGAAGTTGCCCCCCCCCCCCATCCCCCTGCCCCCCCCCCCCCACCCTCCTCACCCTCCCAGCGAGTCCCACCCATTTTTTCTTCTTAGTACCATAGAAGGCTAGGGCTGTGCCAGCCAGGAGTATTCCCTGGGATCGTTATGGTAGTCGGACTGGCCCAGTTGGAGATGCCAACACACCAGTAGACTGTGCCCCACAAGCCCTCTTTACTAACTCTGAACTAAAAGCACATCCCTCACCCCCATTTAAAATGCACCCAACAGCAACTTTTCACAATAACAACAGTTTCATCAGCATACTGATGTTGGTCATCATGTGGAAGAAGAAGAACAACAACAACAAACAAGCATCACTATCAGTCACACAAAGCTTGAAACGAGCATCACTATAAGTCACCAAACTGTCCTACATGCGGGGTGGAGGGCAGAGAGGTGGGAGGGTGCAGGGAAGATATGGGTGAGGTGTTTGCAGCCACTGAAATTTATCTGGAGCTGATACTTACAATTACTGCTGGCAGAATGGATAAGACTGGTTAAGGGTCTGGGTTTGATTCCCACTCCAGCCCTTTCTCCCAAGTTTGATTGGAAAATTAAACTGAGAGTCTGGTCGTTCGGATGAGACGATACATTAAGACTGGTTAAGGGTCTGGGTTTGATTCCCGCTCTCATCCTTTTTCCCAAGTTTGATTGGAGTTTGGATGAGACGATAAACTGAGGTCTCATATGCAGCATGCACTCGATTTTATGAAAAAGGGCCCATGGCAATAAATGTGGTGTTCTTTGGCAAATTCTGTAGAAGAAATTCACTCTGAACAGATAGTTACACAAATGTGCAATCAATGCCTGACTAGTACACTGGGTTATGCTGCTGTCAGGCATCTGCCAACTAGATACAGTGTTGCGATGGATTTGTCCTTGAGATCTGAAACTTATCTTAATCAGGTGCCTGCAACAGCTACAGATTATCAGCACAGGCAACAGCTTTATGTCTTCCTTTAGTAATTTTTTTCATGTTTCAGTTTTAGAAACAACAGGTACTGGTAGCTGGTCCAAATGTTTGTCACTTGCAGCAGGTGACCCTACCATGCATTTTTTTCTTATAGCTTACCAAGGCTACAAATGATACGCAGAGATTTACACACAAGGCTGTATGGTCCATTGAGTGTATTCAATGCAGTGTGTGTGTGTGTGTGTGTGTGTGTGTGTGTGTGTGTGTGTGTGTGTGTGTGTGTGTGTGTGTAAGTGCACACACATGTGTGTAAGTGTGTGAGTGAGTACAAGTGTGTGCCTGATGTAAGACACAGGTGTGAGTCAAGTCGAGTCAACATTACTTCATGATGGGAAATTGAATAAGTAACAATTGCTTTTTTACATCAAGCCATCAATGAAAAAGAAATAAAAGAAGGGTGTGTGTGGGGGGGGGGGGGAGGAGGGAGGGGGGTCATATGGCCCCTGGTGTTTTCCACTGATCTTTGTTTCCATACACAGAAATTTACTGTTATGTTAGTATTCACTTAAAAAAAAATCATATCAAAATCTTTATTGCACAAGAACTCCAGTTTCGATCAGCAAACCACAATAAGATACAGAAATGGCCCATACTCACAGACAGCATGACCAACGTCTTCACCATTAGTGTTGGTACTCTCTGCTTTCACTTGGGATTTGGCGGACTGTTTGCGATTCTCCACCACCTCTGGCATCACCGCGTCTATCAGTGACAATGATTCCAGACCTCTCTCTGTGCCATCCTGAAAGTTACACAAGAAATTTGCAGTCTTTGAAATCTTCTTTCAGTGCTCTTGGTAAATACCAACATTTATGTATACATTCATGAGTGGCAGGGTAGCAGAATGGTTATGACACTCATCTGCGAATACAGTGTTCTTGAGGGTCTGGGTTTGAATCCCGTTCTCACCCTTTCTTCCAAGTTTGACAGGAAAATCAAACTGAACGTCGGGGATTGGGATGAGATCCCGTGTGCAGCACGCACCTGGTGCACAGAAAAAAAAAAACCACAGCAAAAAAAGTGTTCTTCTCTGGCAAAATTCTACTCTCATACTAGGTTATACTATAGGAAAACACACACACACACACACATATATATATGCATGCACTCAGGCCTGAGAAGCGTGTTGGATTATGCTGCTGTGAGTGTCAGGCATCTGCCTAGCAGATGTGATGTAGCATTTTGTCAGAATACAGTGGCACCTTCTTGAGAAACTGTGTGCGTGTGTGTAATGGTATGATGCCTTTGATGGTAACCAAAATGCTGAAAAGATCACAATAGAAACAAAGTTTGGAGAAAAAAGTAGTAGGCAAGCTGAGAACTGAACACAAACAGCGTTGGAAGAGGAGATGACATAGGGGCAGCTGATGGTGAGACCGAAGTTGTCACAGGCTTGTGAGAAGTCCTGTACCTGATGTGGATTCCTTCTTCTTCGCAGTCACAAAAGGCATCTGTCAGCATGGCAGAGAATACTGTACTGAACAGAGTTGGGGTGAGAACACAGCCCTATTTGACGCCATTTGTCACTGAGAAGGCCTCTTATTCATCTCCGTCATCCAGAACTTTCACCATCATGCCACTGTGGAACTGCCGGACGGTTGTGATGAACTTGCTGGGGCAGCCAAACTTCTCCATGATCTTCCACAAGCCTTCTCTGCTGACCCTACTGTAAACCGTGGTTTGGTCAACAAAGGTCATGAAGAGGTCGCTGTGTTGCTCTTGGCATTTTTCCTGGAGTTGGCGCACAGCAAAAATCATATCCATAGTTCCACGTTCAGCACAGAAGCCACACTGGCTTTCTGGGAGGAGACCTTTCTCAAGATGTTGGAGAAGGCGGTTCTTGTTCTTGATACTTATTGTCCAGCTGACCACACAGGGCCATATCTGGACTGGAGAAGGAGGTTAAGCAGGACATGGGCCAGATCTTTTCAGCAATGGACATGAGGAAGATGCCTCAGTGGTTGTTGCAAGACTGGCAGTTGCCTTTCCTCTTGTAGATGTGGATTATGCTCTTATATATTCCTCTTTCCTCTTGTAGGTGTGGACTTGAGGTCTTACATATTCCCCAAGATCTACATTTGTTTCATCATCCATACACTTTTGGATAGTTTTGGATGCTTGTGGTCAGCAGTGGTCAGTTGTAGCCAGTGGTGGTAACAACCAGTCAAAAAGTACTAATATTGGATAGAGAGTTCCCACAATCAGGACAGATGTTAACTGAACATAATGTAAGGTGCACACTTTTGTTATGTGGTACTTTGTAAATAGTTATACCAATTAAAAAGACTTTTATTGCATTTTTGGATCATGGTCAGTTGTGGTCGGCAGTGGTCAGCAATGATCAGCAGATGTCAAAAGCGGTCGGTCAACAATCAAATCATGTCACAAAGTCTTAGTACATACTGCATAAATGTCCAAAAATATATAATCTATAATCTGAAAAGTTATTAGACGTCAGTAGTGGTCAGCAGTGGTCAGTTAACGATAAACAAGAGAGGCAAAGCCTTCAAGACACACTTGCGACACATGCTCTATCTGTTAAAGGAATCAAGAGGGGAAAAAAAAAGACATTAACCTCCCCCCTCCCCCCCATTAAAAATATCAATAAGCTTTGGGGAAAACAAAAACAAAACAACAACAACAACAACAAAAAACAGGCATGCCAGTGGGATAGAATCATGGATGTTCTGTTTGGAAACAAATAATCTTATCCACAATGCAACAGCAAATCTGTCATTACTCGACCAAATTGAAGTATTACAAATACATAATTGACAGTGTTTGAAAACAACTGTTAGTGAAGTCTCGTTGAAATCTAATAAAATCATGAATAAACAGCATCCAAGTCAAAACAGTGATTTATTCCAAGGCTGCTTGATGGAATACAAGATTATTTTATACTTGGACTCCACGTAACACACATTTCTCAGATACTTAATAAATAAGACTATACCCAAATGCTAATCACTATCACGGAAAGACAGCTTTTAATACCTGAACTAAAATCGCTAGATGTCCATGTCTGTGAAAAATTGTTAAGCCACAATCTTGTATGAGTTACAGTCTAGCATGAATATATTTTTCTTCTCACATTAATTATTGGACACATCACCTTAAGCGTCTGTATTGATGGCAACAACCTTTGCATGAAGCTGTGTTATTTTCTTTTAAACACAGTGCCTATTGCCTATATAGTGGAAACTACGTAACACAAGACATGCAAGCCAGTCAGTTTGCCCTTTTTCTTTCTTTTTTAATATATATATATATATATATATATATATATATATATATATATATATATATATCTGTTTCACTCTTTATTTGAGGTATATCTCAACTCTACAAAAATGTGTTCTGCGTTTTTACATTACTTTTGATTTTTCACCATCATGTCCCAAACGTGTTTTCAGTATTGTACACAGTAAAAATTTAATAGAAATAAAAAAGTGAGTTTTATATATCAAATCTTATCAATGGACTTGCCCTGATGTTAGCCGACGATGGAAACGGGATAAACTGTGTAGTGTTTAGGGGTGACAACAGTCTAAACATCTTTTCGTCTCGTTCTAATCAAAGACACTAGTATCTAGTGTCTATGTTCTAATGACTTCGCGAAAGAAGGCTGGGAAAGACGGGTGTGGGAAAGGTGATGGTAACTTCACCAGCTAACGTCTTTTCCAATATTCGTGGGTCACAAAATAAATGTGTCGCACCGCCACGCCGCGAGCAGCCGTAAGGAATACACACTACGAATTACTGAATACCCAGCACTGTCCCAATTGTTTCATGCAAACCAACTAAACCTTCCTTTCCAGGCTGAGTCAGCAACGGGGAGGGGGGGTGAGGGGGGGACGGGCTAAAATAGTCCGCTTCAAGGTCTGGCAAGTCAGCAGTACATATTGCAGACAAAGAGTGCGCCGCGATGGTCTGTTTCGTGGAACGAGGAGACAACCAGGAACCAGGTTTGCCAACAGAGACGGTCAGGTGACTATTTTTCACGTCATGACCCAACGCGCGCTGCCGGTGTCAAGGATCTGTGTTTTCCGTTCAAACAGAAAGCCGAGCAAGAAATCTCAAACATAATGTATCGGGAACTTACAGAGGCCTGGATTCACAGTCCAAGAACAAGTTGCACGACTTTCCAGAGATTTATGCATGTTTTTTTTTCCCCAAACTGAATCTATCATTCCCTGTTCAACTTTGAACCCCACCCCACCAAAAACAAACAAATAAAATATAAAATAAAATATGATAAAAAGAAAGGACATGAGGGAAAATAACAAAATGCTCCAGGTGTTCAATAATGACTGCAACATAAAACACTGATTCGACAGAGCTCATGACACTAGTTCTCCTTCAACACACACACACCTTGCGTGAATGCATTCAGGCGTTGGTATTGGTGTGTATGTGTGTGCGCGCGCGCGCGTGTGTGTGTGCACGCGCGCACGTGTGTGTTGTACAGTCGAAGCCGCTTTTTACTAAGTCGGATGTAACGAATGCCGGATATAACTAAGCCAAATGGTTGATCCGGCAAAAATCCTTTGCATGGCTAAAAGTACGTCGGATGTAACGAAGCTGGAATCATGTGTTCGGCCCCGTGGATGAAGAGTTCAAGCCGGAGTGGTTACTTTTGTGTTCGCTGCGATTTATATTGCTTCATTCGATCGCTGGCTATTCTTGGGAGATGGAAGAGTGTATGAACTGTACAGCTTTCTATGCGTTGCCCTAAATAGAAATCACAAGTTATACATGTGTTTGACTTGCTGCATAACCTTCAGCTTGTCTCATTTTCTTACACAGCTTCACATACATGTTGGTTGATAAAAAGGGTTGTTTTTTTTGTGTGTTTTTTTTTGTTATGGTAAAGGTCACCTCAAATTCGTGAGCAATAAAATCGTATTCTGATGTTCTGAAGCGAGTGCCTGTGATTGTCGATTTAACGACTGTTGACGGTGGACATACTAGAGGGACGAAGGTGGGGTCACTGACGTGTATAGGTGGATCTATTTATAGGTTCATGGGGAGGGGTAAAGGGGAAGGAGGGTGTCAGGCAGAGGCCATGACATGGCGCCTGCA
The DNA here is from genome assembly GCF_041734735.1 of Babylonia areolata. Taxonomy (NCBI): domain Eukaryota; kingdom Metazoa; phylum Mollusca; class Gastropoda; order Neogastropoda; family Buccinidae; genus Babylonia; species Babylonia areolata. The sequence goes on along the minus strand of NC_134888.1, from coordinate 11,763,449 downwards.
CGTCGCCAAGGTCTGTCGCTGAAGCGGAAATTTTAACTTATTTAAGAAGTTGAAAGTAAAGTTGATGGAAAAAAGTTGTTTTTTTTTGTTGTTGTTTTGTTGCTGTTGTTGTTTTTTTTCTTGATTTTTTTTCCAAATCTTTTTTTTCTTTTTTTCTGGCCTTATTCAGACACTATTTATTTTTGGTTAATTTGATTTCTTGTCCTGTTGTGACTAGCACACAACCGTACCAGCAGACATAAAATCAATTACTCAAGTTTTTATGTCTACACCAGTGCATTCTCCAATGACCTAGCAGTGTAAAATAGTAAACGAACAGTGCAGAAGTCCCCTCCTTTGCCCCTCCCGCCTTCAAATCATGGCGTAGTGTGATTTCTTCCGGCAATCTGTTCTTCTGAAGTCTTCAGAACAATACGGTAGTAGTAGTAGATAGGGACAAAGCAAACTTTGAAGCTTCTGCACAGTCTTAGACAAAGAGTCTAAGACTCAAAACTTTACATCACCTTATATGATTTTCAGTCTCTTCCTTGCTTCATATTTTGGTAGATGTCAAGGTTTGACGCTTCATTTACTGTTTATTTATTTGTCAAACTCTCTCTCTCTCTCTCTAAAAAAAAAAGTTTTTATAGAACTGTTCAGTTGATTCTTGAATAAGTTAGTATATGGTGCTTGTTTTAAATGAGGTGGCAGCTGATTCCAAACATTTGTGTGTCTTTCGTGTGGTACACTGTTGAAAGCTTTACAAAAATCTAAGTAAATTATATCTACTGGACCCCTTTTGTCAAGTAACAAATTAATTTCCTCCGTCACCTCCTGTGTGATGCAAGACTTTTTAGTTCCAAAGCCATGTTGGCACTTACCTTGCAGATTATTTGTATCCATGTGTGAAATAATGGCATCCCTTATGTTGTGTCTAAAGTTATTGTCATTAGAATTATCTTCCTCTCGTATGGGCGAGTTTAACGACCTACTGGCATTTTGCCCTTTATAAGGTCAAGTTCTTCATGGCTGTGGTCTTTTATTATCTTCCTTGATGCTCGGGGAATATACAGAGGGTGCCAGAGGAACAACAACGGTCAGGGTCACAGCCACTGAGATACATATATATATATATATATATATTTACATCTATAATATATATGTCTATGGCCACACCAGATGACAGTCTAGTTTTTGTACAATTTTCAGTTATAAAATATATTCTTCATTACACACCATAGATCTGTTTATCTCATTTGTCCAAGCGACAACACAACAAATGGCGACAAGGATGGCATTCATCTGTGCCTGGCCAGCTAAGTATTTTATTTGAAAATTGTAGATGATCGGATTGAAAGACAGTTTATTTTCCCTAAAGTCTACTTCTACTGGTGCACACCAAGGTACAGTGCTGTCACCTGTCCTATTTACACAAATGACTGCCAAGGCACGGAGGAGAATCCTGTCATAAAATATTCTGATGATTCAGCAATTAAAAATCTGTCCAACTCTGATGCTCTTTACTTTAATGAAATTAAAAAGTTCTCTTCTTGGTGTGAGGAGAACTATCTGGATCTGAATGTAATGAAGACGCCTTGCCTGTCGCTAACCTGGTTATAGATGGTCAAACAGTGGAGAGGGTCAATGAATTTTTAGGGACTATGTTAGACGATATGCTGACTTTTGACAGGAATGTTGATTCCATTGATAAGAAATGCCAATCTAGAATATGTTGTTTGCAGAAATTTAGAAATATTGGTATAAATTCAAATATTCTTCAAAGTTACTATTGATGTTGTATTGAGTCTGTGCTCACACTCAGTTTCATTTTTGTGCTGATATGGAAGTTCGGGAGTGAGGAGTAATCGTGTTTTGAACGATGCCATGAGTGTGTGCAGTAAAACTATGGGAGTGAAACAAGCTATTATGCAAGAGCTGTATGAGAAGCGAGTGGTTCTGAAAAGCAGGCAGACAGCAACTGATGACACCTATATTTTAGCAAAGTACTATGAGCTGCTGCCATCAGGACACTACAGAACTTTTCAAGTTGAAATCTGGAGCTCTGATTTATCTGAAGACTTTTATTCCACGTTCAATCCACATTTTAACTTCTTGAGAACTCTGTGTGTGTGCGTGTGTGTGTGTGTGTTCGTTCGTTCGTTCTTTAGTTTAATGTCTTTTCACTGTAAGTGATATTAGACGAAATGTGTGTGTGTGCGCGCGCGCGCACGCACGCTTTCATGCGAGTACGTGTGAAAGTCTGTGCATGATAAGTTGTATGTGATACATCTACATTGTGTCTTCATTATATTCCTAATACTGGCTGTCTTTTTCTTTCTTTTTTTTTTGTGTTTGTTTGATTGTGGTTTTTTTGTGGTTTTTTTATAGTTATAGTCTCCATGTTGTTTACTTGTCTATGTTGTGATAATGCACCTGACCAAATTTCTCTAGTTGGAGATAATAAAGTTATTCTTATCTTATCAAGGGTTTTGTGCTGCTAAGTAGAGTGAACTGCTCAGTAGACACTGGTTGGATGACAGTGTGCTGCTTAGTGCTTAGCAGGAAATTTGTTTTGATTAGAAGTTTGAGTTAGTGCTGTTGTGTGCTGTTCTTCAGTAAACACCTTGTAAAACTAAAAGCCACTCCATGTGGTCTTGTTTGAGTGTGAACAGATAGTGTGAACCTACCCTGCACTTGTCTACTTTAACTTCTTTTTTATTTTTATTATTATTATTATTATTATTGTGTGTGTGTGTGTGCGTGTGTGTGTGTGTGTGTGTGTGTGTGTGTGTGTACTACATATGCAATCACAGCCAGTTAGTGTTAAAAGAATTTGCCTGCAAAGTTCACACAAACACATTATAAATGCATGTGATGTATATGTGTGTGCATGCACACACACAAACACATTCATACAATCCACACCAACACACATACATTCATACAATCCACATCACAACTTGTCAGTGGAAGAAATTGGTTTATGAACACTCATGACAACTCATTTGTAGAAACTGATCAGGATTTCTCATCACAGCCAAAGAAACATCTACACTATTGCATGAATTAGAGACTATGGTATGCTTACATTGGTGTTAGTACATATGTGGTTCTCCCATTCTTGGCAGCTGGAACAAGACCAATATCATGGAACATGAAAAAGTCCACAATCTGTATCCTTTTTACAACCACTAGTAACTATTTCATTGATGACAGTGGCCAATTCACTCCTTGAAACTCTGATAAAGCCCCAAATCAGGCTCTGTTCATCATCACTGGAACACTGAGGTCCATACCAGAAAAATGATGGACAAAATTATTCAGATACCACAAAGTTCTACATAAGAACAAAACAGAAGATAATACAAATCTACAAATAAGTTCAAGAAGTTTATCTCAACTGAAGATCATCTAAAAACACCAGAAAGATTCCAACCCTTTAAGACTGAAAAGATAAAACTAGCTTTGAAAAACAAACCAAGGAAAAAGGTTTACACTTTTTGGTCAGCCACAGTCACTATCCAGAAAGGAGAAGGCATGGTTTATATCCAGCATCCAATTGGATAAAGGCAAGCAGAGGCAAAATCTACTAACCTCCACTGCACAACTACAGAACCCCAGTAGATGGCCTCATCTACACTGCAGATGTCAACAACACAGCAAATGTGGACACCCAGGTCACCGTTCTGACAGATACAGAATCAGGTCTCGAGTCAGATGCTTTGAATAAGCTGTCGCAACTGGGAAGATTAACAAAAAGTTCCTCCGAGTTGTACTGCAAACTGTGGGATATATGAAAACAAGGAAGCAGACAAAAGGGCAAGGAAGATGATGATGAAGAAAATTCAGTGCCATATGCAGAAGTGAAGACTATTATCAAAACTCACTTGAACTTAACCATCCTAGCCATAAAACAGCTACCACTAACAGTCCAGACCAGAGCAGGTCACTGTCTTTCACTTGTGGACAGGGCACAATAAGTCATACATTCACATACACCAACTATTTTGTGCTGCAGGAACTTCAATTGTCTTGAGGAGATCTGCCCGACATCCACTTCCAGGGCAACAAGGCAAGCTGCATGGGCCTCTGCAAACTCTCCAAAAGACAACCCATTTCATCTCACTTGCTAACCATAAAGTGTAAATAGTGAACAAGAATAAATGAACAGAAAGGACATCATAATGATCCACCAACTGGTTTCCCCTAACATTCAAACTGGAGTGGAACGATGTCTCAGTCATGCGAGTGTGTAGCTGTGATTTCCCTATTCCTTCACTTTTGCTTTCACTTGGGTTCCAGTCCACTGGTGCAAAGGCATCACAGTCAAGTGGACTGAGGGCATTTGGTTATGTTAGGGTTATGTTGGGTGAGCTGAAAACAAAGAGACAGAAGACAAGAATGGGGTGGTGGGATGTGGGGAAAATGAGATTTACAGAAGTGGGCAAATCCAACTAAACTAATCAAGCCAAAAGTACATGTCAGAACAAATATAAAGACATAACACCACTGACCTCAGCAATGCTGATTTCTGCTTCTGTGTACTGTAGTCCTTTCTGTATAATGGAAAGCAGGGCAGCAGGGGGAACCAAAGCTCCATTGATGTTGGACTGACTGATGTGACTCTCAATTCCAAACACATAGGCTGAGTGCACAAAACCTGTAGTCATTTGACAAAAAATTCCCCCATGAGACTCAAAAAGTGAGCAACAATGTGCCAGTGCATGCACAACATGAGTGAAACAGCAATAATCTCTCTCTATCAACTCTCTCTCTTTATCATAACAATAATAATATGCATAATAATCATGTTTCATTAAATTCAAATTATCAAAGCTGTTTCTTCTTCTTCTCTCTCTCACTCTAATACTTTTTCGTTTTCTTTGTTTCTTTTGAGACACTCGTAAGAGCAAAATTAATGTTGAACTACACACTTGTGTTAAATCAATATGGAGGTAAAATTTTACCCTAATCAACTAATACTGCAGTTTTTGTCAATCCGTAAACAACTGTCTGGGCTTTCTCACTGTTGACAAGAATCCTACTGCTGAGTGAGAAACTTGTCACTCAAAATCTCTCCTCTAGCTGAAATGGATTCAAACACAATATACCAAATACATTTTCAACTTCAAGTAATTTAATTCATTGATTCTTGTGTGTAACGACACTGAAGGTTTCCACCTATCTTATGTCCTAAGGAAACTTATAATCATGTTTATCTGCCATGTGTGCTGTTTGTCAAAAGAAAAGAGAAAAGCAATGGTGAGATAGTAAAGGAGCAAAGCGCAGCTTGCAAGGGAAGCAACTTGATTACTCTTTTGTCCAAATGCATTTCTGCTTTCATACGTGTGATGGAATGTTCAAATATTCTTTTTGTCTGTTAGAAATTTTATTCATTTATTCTGTGTGTGTGTGTGTGTGTGTGTGTGTGTGTGTGTGTGTGTGTGTGTACACATGTCAATGTGTGTGCTGACTATGTGCTGATGCTAAGTACTGTATACACGGTGACACCACATAATCTACGCATTGATCCGACTCTCCCATTTTCACAATTGGGCACAGACTGTTCATAAATCATGAATTATTAATTCTGTCCAGATCTGAAGTAGCATACAGTGAACACACACACGCGTGCTCGCGCACACACACACACAAACAACATTCTGGGGGGGGGGGGGTTGTTTGTTTAAACATTTAAGTGAAAAGACATTAACTGATTATGATGATTAATGATCAAAAGAAAGACATGTATACCCATACACCCATGCATGCATGGATTATACACCAATAAAAACACACTGACACACACACAGTTTGTAATTGTTTAAATCAGAAAGCTATGGGGAGAAGCATTATAAATAAAAATTATGTCCTGGTATAAATTCTATAGGACACCTTAAAAAATCATTCAAATAAATGACACAAACTGACAAAGTTAGCAAAACAGAGGAAAAAGAGCAACATGTGAAAAATGGAAAAGTACGTTTGTAATGGACTAAACAGTAGAGTTTGTATTATACTCCCAGTTTGGCTAAATATACTTACCATGTCAAACTGATGCACTTGAGTTTGACATGGTAGAGTATATCACTATACGACACCAAAATGAAGAGTTCATATTATACTTCCAGTTTGGTTAAATATATACCGGTATACCTACCATATCATTATCAAACTCAAATGCGTCAGTTTGACATGGTAAAGTATATGACCCCAAAAATGGTTTGCATTGTGAAGGGCTCACCTGACTTGCTACTAATACTAGTAATAGCTCCTGGATGCCAAATGAAGAGAAGCATTCCCAGCTGGGCAGGGACTTACTCCTCTTCAGGAATAGTATACTCTCAAAAAGGTCAGACTCACATGAGCACTCAGAGAAGGACAAGTAACAGAATTCTAATAAAATAACCAAAATTTGTCTTGAATTTGTCAGTTGGTGAAGTGGTTATATATTCCAAAAAACAAGCGTCTATGGACCAGTTATATGGGATAATAGTCCAGGAATCGAAATAACCATAAAAAATAATTTTCTAAAGATAATGAATCTTCTCAGTACCATATCACTGCTTGTGACATAATACATTATTGAGTGTCATTGAAATGAGCAGTGTATTATATAGTATATACTCATATATGTATGTCTTTGTTTAAGTTCATGTATTGTGTAATGAGGCCTGTTGAAAGCAACAAAGTATGTTTTAATCTCAGAACTGAGTGGACCACTGACCGTCAAAGCAACATGAATTTGAGTCATAATAAATCGCAAATCAAATATTACCTGATTCTTGCAGGTACCTGTACACCAGAAAGTTGACTTCATCACTTGTGAAACTCATCTCGTTCTGTTGGATGCAATTCTATAAAGAAGCAATCAGTCTGACACAGCCAATCTGATCAATGTGTTGACTGGTCCTGGGAATGCTGCACAAGCTGCACCTGCATACAACAAAGCATGATAACAGATGACTCTATTATTTCTATATCAATAATGTTGTTTATCAAGACATCAAATGTAGTATGTACCCTTGAAAAAGGAGAATGTGGAGTGTTGGCCTAGTGGTAATACGTCCGCCTATGAAGCGAGAGAATCTGAGTGCACTGGTTCGAATCCCAGTCGCCAGTATTTTCTCCCCCTCCACTAGACCTTGAGTGGTGGTCTGGACGCTAGTCATTCAGATGAGATGATAAACTGAGGCTATGTGTGCAGCATGCACTTAGCACACGTAAAAGAACCCATGGCAACAAAATGGGTGTCCCTGGCAAAATTCTGTAGAAAAATCTACTTTGAGTTTGATAGGAAAGCAAACGAGTTTAATGACACTGCAGGTAGAAAAAACGAAAAATGGGTGGCCTCTCAGTGTAGTGACACACTCTCCCTGGGGAGAGCAGCTCGAATTTCACACAGAAACGTCTGTTGTGACAAAATAGTAATACTAATACAATACAACTACAACAAGTTTCACCAAATCCAAAAATGGTTAGATTCATTTAAAAATTGGTCAATTTTTTCCAACTTTACTCTCAGTCATACATTCCTCATGACTCATGGTACATCATTTAATTCTATTTCTAGGCATGTAATGTGTTATCTCAGGTTGCTTCACTTTGTTTTCAAAGCTAGAAATGAATTAAAGTATATTATATATTCTTTAATGGGCTGTATGGATAGAATCATAGATACATGAATTTACATTATCTGTGTTATGTTCTGTTGTGTTAACTGAAAAGAATCAGGAAAAAGACCCCCCTCCACCCCACCCCAAAACAAGCAGATTAAAAAAAAGGAATAAAACGCTTAATTTCTATGAAACTTGAAAAAAATATCTATGTGGTTGGCATCCTTCAAAATGTGTATACTGGCAAACTATTACACTATGTATGTGTAAGTGTGCTTAGAAATAATGAAAATGTTTTAATAAAAGTGACAACATAGATATCACAAGATTGATGCATGGCTTTGTAAAATGACTGAATTGTGATTTCTTTGCTTTTGAAAGAACAGAACCAGCTTTGTAAGGATAAAAACAAAAAGATCAAAGGTTCAAACTTCCCATGTCTTCATCACCACTTTCCAGTATAGTATAGTTTCAGTTTCTTAACGAGGCCTCACTGTGTTCAGACAAATCCATATATACCCTACACCACATCTGCTAGGCAGATGCCTGACCAGCAACATAACCCAACACACTTACCCGCTTTGTCAGGCCTTGAGTGCATGCTATTTTTGTGTACCTATGCATGCTATATTTGTGTACCTATCAGAGTGGATTTCTTTGACAGAATTTTGCCAGATGACAACCCTCTCATTGCAATGGGTTCTTTTTCAGTGTGCCAAGTGTGTGCTGCAAACGGGACCTTGGTTTATCATCTCATCCGAACCACTAGATGTTCAGTTAGATTTTCCATTTAAACTTTGGAGAAAGGCAAAACAAGCACTCCACATGAAAAACAATTTTCTGTAATCTTCTATTTTGGGGTTATTTTCTTTTGTGTTAACAAATTAGACACACACACACAAAACAAAAAACTTCAAAGGTTGAATCAGTCCTAACTATACTGTTATTATCACCACCAAATAACAATTTTTGCAGATCTATTGAAATAAGCTGGTTGGTACCAGAGACTGAGAGTGTTGTTAATGCACATGCACAACCTAAAGCAGTATGTATGGTTGTGAGCCAAATCAGTTTGGATGAAAAGACCTACAAAAGGCACATTTTATGGCAGTCTGTGAATGACGGAATGGCGTTTATGAGGATATGTGGTAATGTTTATGGTGACTGAGATCTGTTTGTAAAAAAAATTTCTGGTCCCATAGCACATTCCAATCGATGTCCTATTACATGGGATTGGCACAATTTACTGCAGCTGGCAGATGATGCATCAATGTAGCCTCCAAACTAATCAGAAGTTCCTATCCCATTAAAAGAAAGGTATTTTTTAAAATAAAGTAAAAATGGAAAATGACTGTTGTTAAATTATCAAGCATTATTCAATGCTTCAAAATGTCTGATAAAGTGTTCGGTTTTGCTTGGAAAAAGAAACAAAAATGTAACAATAACGCAACTGTGTAAAACACTTATACTCAGTTATAGCTTCTTTACAACTTTTTGTGCCCTTCCTAGAAGTGCATTGTTATCATAATTAGAATGTGTGGGGGGAACTTTTTTTTTCCCAATTTTGTGAAGAAAGTGCGTCTGAGCGCTTGTCCGAAATCCTGTGAGCTTGACCCTGTCCCGTCTTCTTTGTTGGTTGAATGTATTGATGTTCTACTGCCACATATTACTCATGTCATCAATTCTTCCTTACTGTCTGGTTGTTTCCCTGAAAGCTTCAAATCTGCTGTTGTACGTCCACTCATCAAGAAACCATTTTTGGATCATAACTGTTTGAAAAACTATCGACCTGTCTCTAATCTGTCATTTTTATCAAAGCTGCTAGAAAAGATCATATTGTCTCAGCTCTTACTAGTCTTAGCTCATCTGGAACAAAATAGCTTACTTAATTCCCACCAGTCAGCTTATAGACGTGGTCATAGTTGCGAAACGGCCCTTCTTAGAATAGTGAATGATTTGCTTTCGGGATTTGATGACGATAAGATATCTGTTCTCGCTCTCTTAGATTTGTCAGCAGCTTTTGACACCATCGACCAATCTATGAACAGACTTAAAACTTCCTTTGGTATTCCTGACACTGCACTAGCATGGATCACGTCTTACCTGTCAGACCGTACACAGAAAGTGTGTGTAAATGGTAGATACTCTAGAGTATCTGCCTTAAAATATGGTGTCCCACAGGAGTCGTCCTAGGTCATGTTCTTTTCGTGCTGTATGCGGCTCCTGTGTCGGATGTCATCAGTCATCATGCGATGTCACATGAGAGCTTTGCTGATGACACACAACTTTATCAGTAGGCTTCCATAGCTGAATTTGATGCACTGGTGACTCGAACACAAGAGTGCATTGCTAGCCTAAAGGTAAGCTATCCACTCTGACCTTTTCTGCAGTCTACTGATCTGGCCCCAAGTATCTTTCTGAACTCCTCCATATCTATACCCCATCTCGCCAGCTCCGTTCTTCCTCTGATACTCGACTTCTCTGGATACCTCACGTCAGAAGTAAGACTTATGGACACATATCGTTTTCTTTTCAATCGTCAAAGACGTGGAACAAGCTCCCTGATAACCTCCGTCATTCTGATTCCCTCGCATCTTTTAAATCTCGTCTCAAAACTCACCTTTTCCCTCAGCAGTAAGTTCAATTGTGGCAGGTCGCACTTCCTTTGCGTTAGCTGTACTTGACTATGTATACACGTATACATATGTATGTGTACATAAGTACATGCATGTATATGAATGTGTATTGTGTGCGCGTGCGTTTATTTAAGTTTGTGCCTGCCTATGTGTGCGTATGTGTTAGGGTAGCTGTTAGATACACAAGTATTGTTAAAATGTATGTACGCAGTGTGTGTGTGTGTGTGTGTGTGTGTGTAACATAGATCTAATGTTTTATGTTAACAAAGCGTTTTTGTAAAGCACCTAGAGCAGATTTCTGGATAGTGTGCGATATAAGTATCCATTATTATTATTATTATTCATAAGAATTCGGTTATCAGACAGTCTTCCATCAAAAGTGCATTTAATAAAGTTTACTACGAACACAAACACACATTTATTACATTTAAGAAAGTATACTACGAACACAAACACACATTTATGTATCAGTATTACTCGAAAATATTAAAATGCAACCACTTCTTCTTCTGAAGGTTAAACGATCACAATCATCTTCCTGATTATTCTGTCACTCAAAAATAATTGCCCACGCTCTTGATTAAAGCCTGTGTGATTCCTACAATCATTTGTTGGCAATATCCACATTTCTCCCCCTCCATTCCTCTAGCTCTGTGTGACTGACTGATTGAACGTACAGCTAAACTCGAGCAAAAGTTGTAGCTGTACTGACATTCATTGGATACAATACACGGTAACACTCCCGAATCACGTTTCCACCACTTTTCTCAACCTCGCGCATGCGCAGTTTTCGCTACATTTTCTTACAGGGGGCTCGCAACACAGGCCACCGCAATCCAAGTAAACGTGAGCTCCATCCTCCTTCACAAAAGCTGCGATTGATACCCAGTTCAGACAATGAAAAAGACTATAAGATGTGCCGCTTTGAGAGAAACGGTGTGGTGTTGTATGGAAGAGATTTTAGGACCGTCAGTTTTGAAACGGACTATATCAGATCTGCTGCTTACCGACCGAAGAAACGACTGTTGTTAACGAGTACTCACACACACACACACACAAATGTGTGCACGCACGCGTGGGTGTGGATGTGCGAGAGGCAAAATGAAGGTAAACAGTCGGGGAGGGGGAGAAGGGATCCTGATATATTTTCCTTTAATCACACTTAGTTCACAATTTACTCGAAGTAACTGAGTCTGGTCTAAACGTATCAGTACTGACAGAGTCATCAAAATCGGGGACCAGAGTGGGATGGATTATTATCACCACTGCCCACATGGATGACCACTGTCCACAACACCATGGTGCTTTATATAGTCATGAAAAGTACAATCAGTAATTACAGACTTTAAAAAAAGATAAATTAAATATTCTTAAAAACACAATGATCTGTAAATGACTGTTCAAAAGATAAACTGCATGATCTTGAGCAAATTTTTAGGCAAACAAAAACCTGAACTCACCGAAGACTTGACCATACCAAATAATTTTATGACCATAGTATTGAATATCGATAGGATATAAAATTTATAAGACTCACAGTGATAAACTGATGTGATTCAAACTGTTTCAACAATACTGTTGTAAGTTGGTAACTCTGTGCAATGTGGTGTGATTTGTCCTGTTATTTTATTTTTTTTCTTTCAATAAGACATACTTATTGACACTGACTAAAAATACCATGAAATTAAGTATACAGAATAACGAGCTTATTATTTTTCATCATTTAGTCAATCATGATGTAAATGTGGACATGGTATTGACAGCCTTTTTGAAAATGTATCTAAATGATGGAGACCACACACACACACACACACTTTCCACTTAAAGTGGTATTACGTGTGTGCGTGCGTGCGTGCGTGTGTATGTGTGTGTGTGTGTGTGTTGATTCTCTTCGTCATTTAGATATTTTCAAAAAGAATGTCGCAACATGTGCAAGTTAACATCTCATTTCATTACATCATGTGTAAATTAACATCACATTTCATTTTGATGTTCTTAAAGTCTCTTCCATACCACAATTTGAATGAATGTGTGACTCTGTGTGTGTGTGTTTTTGTGTTCGTTCTTTAGTTTAGCGTCTTTTCACTATCAGTGATATTAGACGTTAAAAAAAAAGTGTGTGTGTGTGTGTGTGGGGGGGGGGGGGGGGGGGGGGGTGAGAAGAGGAAAACAGTAAAAAGGTAAACTAGAAAACTACTGTAAAATGTATAACTAACATGCAATTACATTTAACAGTAACAATTCAATAATAATAATGATAATAATCAGAAACCATTAATACAATTCTGAAGTGCATTAAAGTAATGTAGAAATAGGGCTATGAACTAATGCCTGTGAAAGTTCGACCATAAGAACATCGTCAGAAATAACTTTACAAAAATCATCTGCAGAATTATTATTATCTTTGAAATACTAGGGCAAGAAGGTACGTAACTGCTGACAGTGAAACAAACAATGATGCAAGCTGAACCGCTTACCACAGATGCATGTAACATTTTTACTATACTTTATCTTCAGCGCATCAAGTTTTTGCATCAAGTTTTATATGGAAGAAAGTAGAGGTTATTAATCTTGTACAGCAAGCTGATGGAGAGAGAGAGAGAGAGAGAGAGAGAGAGAGAGAGAGAGAAATTCCAATAATTGTAATACATTAACAGCCCTTTGTTTGCACAATCAGAATCTGCTAAATAGTAGTTTTAGTACATTCTAAATCACAGTCTGTATCAAAAACTATATTAGTGTCAGGCAAAGGTGAGGGTATAACTAGAGTAGACTTCTGCTTGTAGTTGTTTAAGTTCAATCACAGATGTTTGAAAGGAGGGAGCCCAGGATCTCTTATAATTCAAAACAAAAACAAACCAAATAATTGTTTCTTTTTCTACAGGGTGTCCTCTAGCCGGTGAAATTAAAACTAAAGACGTAATAACAGATATGATAATAATATACTTCAACAGGTTGTGTACAAGACGCAAAGTTTAAGGTTTGGTTCTATGGTCATTTCTTCACATTCCCGCTCTCTCGTGTCGGGTCAAGTGTCATCTGAATTATTAAGCAAAATCTTAATCTTGAAGCACACCCACACACGACAGTTACCTTCAAAGTATAATCATAAAGTCCTTTTGAAAATATCCAAACAACGATGAGAACTGACGAGTTGACCTGTCATGTTATTATTAAGGGGGATGGCCTTTGGATGTGTTGTGAGGTCTAATCTGCCGCTTCGGCGTGCATGTCAGGTCCACTTCTTTTCTGCACAAGCAACGTACTTTGATAGAACTCTGAACGCTGTACGTATGATCCACGGATGAAACCACACTCAACACTGCTTACGAAGTGAGCACAAACTGGTTCTTCCACAATTTATGGAGCACGGCTCTGTCTTGCAGCACTTCGCAGATCAGTGACTCTGAAATTTACCGTGCTGTAGACAATTGGTTTGGGATTTGAGAGAAACCTTTCACCTCACAGGGACAATGGCGGAAGGATATACAGACAGTTTCAACACTGTGCAAATAGGTCGCACAGTAATTCTATCGATCCCTCAACAGTTACACTCCACATCTTTTAAAACAGTCATTGTATATTTCAATGAATCATATGATGAAAATACACCAGACGCCTTCAATAATAATTGTCAATTGTACATGAATTATTGATAACCTGACAATCAACTCTATGCGCACGAATAATAACAATGATGTGCGCGACCGGATTCAACTCGTGACGTCAGAATGAAAGAAGGTCAAGAGACAAGTCCATTTCTAAAGGGGCGAAAACAAACTTGCTGACATGGGAAATGATTGAACATATTTTTGGCTTAATGTGTATAGATTTCGATGATCAGCTACAGGAAACACATTTGTGGAAAATAATGGCATCCCCCCTTAAATGTCCACAAAATGTTAAATCCGATAGAAAATCCTCAAACATGCAACAGTTTGTAAAAATGGGTCATCACTACGGAACAAAATTGCTCAATAAATAAGATTTCATGTGTTTAAGTGCTTGCGCTGCACCTTTGTAAAGGCTTAAGAGTCTTTGTCAAAGTTGTTCGTGTTTTTCTCTTCTTCTGCTCAGGAGTATCTCAAATGTCACGCCACTTCAAATTATATAATTATTTCCTTCCACCGATAAATGGACTCGTCTTGACCCCGATTATTGATGCGTCAGGAAAGTTTGGCTGGCATTCAGCATGTCGCCTGGAAAAAGACTTCCGTCTGCAGGGTCTGCAGTAGAAAACAGAAATCGGTGGACGCAGTTTTATAACAGGGTATTTACCTGTTTCATCATACTCAATTTGATTATCTGTTTAGCAAGCATTTATGAAATATGTCACCAGATACAGCGGGCAGTTCAGTTTAGTTCAGTTTCAGTTTCAGTAGCTCAAGGAGGCGTCACTGCGTTCGGACGAATCCATATACGCTACACCACATCTGCCAAGCAGATGCCTGACCAGCAGCGTAACCCAATGCGCTTAGTCAGGCCTTGAAAAAAAAAGAGTAAATAATTTTAAAAATAGTAAATAAATAATAGATAAATACATAACTTGAAAAAAGAACTACTACTACAAATAATATGTATAAGGCGCAAAAACTTGATGAAGTCAACTATAAGCGTACAAATAAAATAAATAAATAAATAAATTAATTAATTTTTTTTTTTTAAATAAATAAATAAAAATAAGCAGATAATAAGATAAGCTGCTATGCAACGGTACTCGAAAGGAGAGAAAGACTGAAATGAAATCTTCACTCACTGGCAGATTATTCATTTATAATAGTAAACGTCGTAATTCGAAATAAATCCCAGGATGCCAGATCCCAAACTGAAAGATGCTAGAGTTGATCCCTCTCAGTGTATATCTATCCCAGGGTTGATACTGTACTGGCTCCCGTTTGTGATATATTCTAAATCATTATTGAGAACAAAGTGAAACACTGACCTGGTCGCACTCATAGATCACAGGGCATTCCGCGGATAAATACGACGGAAATGATTAATTATTATCAGTATCCAAACAAGTTTCATACTCACAAAACTCGACACTCTCCTCAGTGGAGCACGGCACCCTCATTCAACCCCGGCATCACATGATCTTGTATAGTAGGCCTCAGTCTCATAAGCCGCTTAATTGCCGCTGAACTTTATAATCTTTCATTTCACCGAAGTTTCACTAGTATGTAGTGACGTCGAAGTTAATGCATATTCATTCATTCCTTTGTTAATTCATTATGTCTGTCTGCTTCCCTTCAAGTTCTGTGACTGTATCAATCTCTCCGGCTGCCTGCCTCCGTCTCTGTTAATCTCTGTATTTCTCCCCCCCCCCCCTCCCCCTCACTGCTGTTAGTAAGCTCATGTCCATCCGAGTTGTGTGGGTCAGCTGAAGAGAATGAATTAAGTTTTGTATTTCTTTACCCGGCTACTTATATAGTGTTGTTTTTTTAAAGAAGAATTTATCATAAGAAAACAATCACAGTCACGGTGATCTATGTGTATTTCGGCTGAGCCGTTTGTTTTCATCATCCACCGTTACAAAGTACTTATTACTATATTCATATAAAGCTTTCAAAAGACTCAGACGTGCAGATGTTGTAAGTAATGTATTGTGTCATTACTGATATATTTTCTTTGTGTATCATCACCATCGTAACTTATTTCCCGATAGTCGAGCCGATAGTCTTCTGAATATAGTAATATCCGGGCGTTTTATTTCATCTCCCTCTCTCTCTCTGGGCCAGGGGTGAGTTCGAGTTCACAGATCTAGCAAGATGCAGATTCAGAGGCTCTCCCAAAATTTGATTAAGTTTTATCAATTACTTCAGTTTAAAACAAACATACCCACCAGCACTAAAAATGGATACGAATACTTACCAGTGATCCAAATATTTACAAAATGCTTCAAACACAAAACCATGACATTGAAAAAATTACTGCACAAAGTTTTCGGACTGTCGTCTACCATCAATGACAGCAGTTTTCAGGCTGACTGAAAAGCGAAATGCACGAGGTAGTTCAGGGCACATACCAAAATGGTCCAAATGTGGCAGTGAGCAACAACACCGTTCTTTTTACGACAAAATAGAATAAATCATACTGATCACATTGATATACTGGTTACCGCTGTAGGGGATCGGGAACATAATTAGAGTTTGATTTTTAATGATTGTTTTCACACTTCTGGCCGTGAGAGAGCGCCTTACAAAGAGTCGCAAGGTGAGAGCATGTTAAGGCGATTTCGGAAGCGCCCTGCTGCCGCGCTGATGCTGCCCTACACCTCTGTCCGTTGGACACTGGGGCAGATGATAGACTGATACCGTGCAGAAAGTAAGAGAATTCTTTGGGGTCAAAAGGAGAGAAACATTTTTGATTTCATGTATTTCATACTAAATTGGTAGAAGACGCAAATTTGCTTTTATTAATGTTTTCTAATTTCTTACCAGTCATGACATTTTATAAATAATGAAAACAGTATTATATTGACTGCAAAGGTGAATCTACGAAGGCAACACGGGATCATTTCGTTCGTAAGTACAATTTTGTTGACATTTTACGCAATGCACAAGAAATACTTCAGGCTCTGCTCATTAATGTGCAGAATATATATATATATATATAGATACGTGTTAACCAGGTTTATTTGAGTGAACAGTGTCGGAGCACTGTCCAAAATTAATCAGAAAATATGGAAGGCAGGTGATGGCAAAATCGCCCATCATCATGTCCTGATGTGAACAGAACGGTATGGGATACATATTTTTCTTTGGAAGTGGACCGGGTGTTTGCAAATCTGACTCATGAACCCTGGTGCAGTAGACACGCCAATTTAGCGTCGTCATACGCCTCGGAGACTGGATGTCTGCACCTTCTAAACTATCCATGGGCCGCTACCACAAGGGTTTCCGCTCTCTCCTGTCCCCTACAACGTCTACACGAAGGGCCTTGCAAACTTAAACAACAATGGAATAGCTCGGGTGCTTACTCTTGCGGATGATGGCCTGGTCTTCAAAACTTCGAAAGATGCTCAGGAAAGAACCAAAGCCGTCCAGAAACAACTAAACAATATCGCTCAATGGTGCAAAGACACAGGATCTTCCATCAATCCAGCGAAACACCAAACGTTTCTGTACACCCTCAACAACAGAACCGCGAGCAAATCACCACCGCCTGTCATTCGACGGGATTCAGATCGAGAAAACCGAATGCCTACGTTACCAAGGAATACAGTTCGACAGGATGCTGACCTTCAGAAAACGGAAAATGCTGTTCTCAAATGAAAAAAGGGGTCTTCAGTCTTAAAAGCAATGGCAACCAAAGGTATTGAACAACGCCACCTCTTCCTGCTATACCAATCACTCGTCCTCAGTGTGATCGAATAGGGACTTGGGCTAACAACACCGTCTCAAAGCAACCTCCTAAAATTAGAAAGAGTTCAAAATGAAGCTATGAGGCTGATCCTTAGAACAACAAAAGACACGCCCACGGAAACTATGCGATACCTGCTTGACCTTCCTTCAATGTAGGCCAGAAACAAGTTAGAACAGGTTAAGACCTACTTCAGAGCATTTGAAACCCCTCAAAACCCACTGCATGACGCAGTCAAAGAACCAAAAGGCAGCCGTCTAGGACGAGGAAGATCATGGATGGGGCAAGCAGAAGACACAATCCAGCTAGTATGCCGACTACAAGACCTGAAAGAAACAAAAGAATGGGAGAAAACCCCCGAAAACCTCAATCATCTATTCAACACAGCTATTTCACCCACTCTAGGAAGACATTGTCGGGAATGGCCAGAGGGCAAAACTGATGCAGAAGTGAAGCTACTCATAGAAGAAAACAGTAAAGAAGAGGACATCATCATATACACAGATGGCTCAGTCGCCAAAGACCAAAGACGGTTGGGGATTCACTGCGAAACAAAATGGAAAAACAATTAGGGAAGAGAATGCTGCCTACAAAGTCACAACCTCCAGCCTAACGATGGAAGTTGAATCTGTGACATGTCCTCCAATGGCTATCGTCTATCCATATGCCCGGAAACCAACATGCCATGATTCTAACGGACTCAATGAACCTCATACAGAAAATTGAAAATGGAATGGGAAGCCCAAAGTGGCATAAGGCAATGCGCAACTTTCAGATTAAAAAACTTACATGGTCATACTGCCCGGGACATGCAGGTGTTAAGGGAAATGAGCGAGCTAACAGACTTGCTGGTAACGCAACACCAACGAGCGGCCTACATCTAGGAAAATCGGAAATCCTCAGAAAAGTCAAAGAATATCAAAAAGAACAGGTACAAGGCCATCACACCATCGATCGCCTCAAAGAAATAAAGGTAGAGAGAGGGAGCGGCAGTAATTCTAGCATGAAAGGTAGAGCACGATGCTTTGCAAATCAAACAAATATCGGCATCATTTCCAAACCAACATTGCGCAAATTTCTTCAAAACGGAACAGTCTCTGTGGGCTTTTCCAAATACAATAGACTGAGCAACACACTAGACGCCACGTTCTTGGCATCAGAGATCTTTTCCCACCCCTCTTGCGGCCAATCAGTGGCAGCCTCTGTGCGTGTGTGTATGTGTGTCAGTTTGTGTGTCTGTGTGGGTCTGCGTGTTTGTATGCGTGTGTACGTGCGCGAGAGTGTAAGTGTACACAAATGTCAGGAGAGTTCTGTGCACGTGCGTGTGTGTGTGTGTGTGGGGAGGGGGGAGGAGGGGGGGAGGGGGGGGGGTAGAGGATGAGGTATGTGTGTGTGTGCATGCCTAAACTGTGGGAGCAACGGAATATTGGAACGTATATATATTTGTATAATTACATGTGTGTGGGTTTGGGGGTGGGGGATATGGGCGTATGTGTGTGTGCTTGTACAAGTAAGAGTGTGTGTGTGTGTGTGTGTGTGTGTGCCGTGGAAGCTGCGATACGTAGCCTAGAAATGAGTGTGTGGAGGAGGGGGGGGGGAGGTACGGGGGTGCAAGGTAATATGTGTGTGTGTGTGTGTGTGTGTGTGTTGGGGCTCATGTACGTTTATGTGTATTTGATTGTGCTTTCACATCTGTGAAACTGCATGTTTGTTGCATATCTGTTATGCATATATGTGTGTATGTGTGAATGTGTGTCTGCATGTTTTACATTTATTTGCTTATTTATCATCATTTTTGTCTTTTTTATCTAATTATTTTTATTTTATTTTATTTTAGTTATATATCTAAATATCATTATTATTATTATTTTATTTTATTTTATTTTATTTATTTATTTTTTTGTACGCTTATAGTTGACTTCATCAAGTTTTTGCGCCTTATACATATTATTATTAGTAGTAGTAGTTCTTTTTTATGTATTTGTCTATTATCTATTTATTTACTTACTTATTTCTTTTTATGTTATTCATTCATTTATTTATTTATATTTTTTGTTTGTTTTGTTATTTTAATTTATTTTATTTATTTACTTATTTATTTTTATTTATTTTCTTTCTTTTTTTTCCCTCAAGGCCTGACTAAGCGCGCTGGGTTTCGCTGCTGGTCAGGTATCTGCTTGGCAGATGTGGTGTAGCGTATATGGATTTGTCCGAACGCAGTCACGTCTCCTTGAGTTACTGATACTGATACTGATACTTATGCGTCGGAAAGAGAATGCAGCTGGCTGGAGTACAAAAGGTGGCAAACTGAAGTGCATCAGATAGTCATGAAGAGTAATGCTGACTGCCTGGAAGATGAATTTGGGTCAGTCTCCAGAACTTTGTTGGAAATGAGGGCCACTCAGTCCGATTCTCTACGATCGGCTTCGGATCCAATCTGTTTAAGTATATCCAGATTAAAACACTCCACTGTTGGACGCCGTTCTTTCTCTGTCTGCGAACCTTGCATTTGGAATGAAACTCCTCTTTCGCTTCGTCAGGTTTCCGCACTCAGCTCTTTCAACTCTGGCCTTAAAACCCACCTCTTCCCAAGATAGCCTCCCTCCCCTGTCTCTTCTTTGTCTTCAGTTTCTTCAGTTTTCGAATTATGCATGCGTGTGAATGACTGGTGTGAAATCGCTTCGATTTGTCTCTGCACAAGATTCAGCGCTACTGATACAAGTAATATCATTATTATCAGTATTATTATTACTATTATTATTATTATTATTATTCAATATAGACATGTTACCAGGATTGCAACTGAATAAAGAAATATCTGGAACAATTTTGTGAGAATCTGTTTTGTTCTTATGTCTTATAATATGTGTTGAAAATCATGAAAAAGATCCAAAATTTAGGCGCCATTTTGTGACATGGCAATGTGCCTGAACATGAAGTAGTCAGAAATAAATAAGTACAAACTTTATCAAAATCCAGTCCATGAATTTTTCAGACCTGGTCTATACTTATTTGTTGTTATAATAAAACATCGACCATCAATGATAATTTTTTTTTTTTTTTTTTTTTTTTTTAAGAAAAAAAAAAGGGTACATTAAGTTTGAAATATCACGCAAAAAAACCGCGCGGCAGACGCGAACAACCCGCTCCACTTGACATGTTTTTCATTCATTCAACGGCAAGCACATTCCTAAATAAACTACACGTTCTTTACTTGCAACAGGTGGTCAACACAACTATCTTCGACGCACAGCACCTACACTCATTTTTTGGTAAAAACGACTATTCCACTATTTAAATGTATGTCGACGTCGCTCTTTTCTGTGTTAACGTCCCAATAGAAATATACATGTAAACAAAATTAGAACTATTTCCACATAAATCATGCGGATTCATCGCGGGAAAGCGGCGTCAATCGGTTTGACAAACACCCTTCAATCGTGTGTGTTTGAACACAGATTTAGAGAATGTGGTGTTTCCAACATTGAGTGTGTGAAATGTACATACGTTACACGGAAATCTCCGATATGTTCATTCGCACCCAATGGTTGATATATTGTTTGAAAATAAACCGTGTATGTTAATTTCGTTGTTGTGGTGGTTTGTTTATACATTTTCTCTCATCCAATTAAGTTCAGACGCAGTCACTGTTTCTCGGTGACACATGGCGAGATGCGGTGACTGATTCGGATACTGGCGTAAGATTTCGAAACAAGTCAACTAATGTTGTTCGATAAGACTGCTTTCAGTTGAATACTTGCTGCATCAAAAGTTCCAAACAACAAAGTTTAAAGTAGAAAATCACCCCCTTTAGCTACCTTGATTCTGGCTTATGCTGTCTGGTGAAGTTTTATCACGAAATGATCTATTATCAGTTCACGTGACAGGTGAAGTCTGGGGAAAAAAAAATATATTGTATCCGAAACACGTCAGTCCCTACGATCTTATCGTTTTGCAGAATTTTATCAGAACAGCCACGTTTTACATTTTACAAGGTCTGAAAAACCAAACAATGCACCGATTGTGAATGATTTTTATAAAAAATGTAAAAAGATTAAAGTGAAGCATTTAACGTTTGGAAGTGCTTGAGATAAAGTTAAGTGTTACGTCAGGACATGGAACACATGTTCTTCTGTTCTGCTTTACGCAGAAAAATAAAATTTCTTATTCTTAGTTTTTGACTCACTTGTGTAAACAAAGTGAGTAAGTTTTAACCCGGTGTTCGGTTGTGTGTGTGTGTGTGTGTGTGTGTGTGTGTGTGTCGTGGTAAACTTTAACATTGACATTTTCTGTGCAAATACTTTGTCAGGTGACATCAAATTAGGCATAAAAATAGGAAAAATTCAGTTCTTTCCAGTCATCTTGTTTAAAACAATATTGCACCTCAGGGATGGGCACAAAAAATAAAAAATGAAGCCTAATTATATGCATTCTCTAAACTTGGCACTTTGATCTGATATTCTGACCCAACAACAAGAGCAGTCATTATTATCATTTTTTGTTCAAACAGGAACTTCTTTTGCTAAGCATGGACGTTTCATTTATGGTGCATAGTAAAAAAAGGGAAATTATTCTGTAATTAATGCTAGGGGACTTAATTTGCTTTAAACTGATCTTTCTCATCTTAAACATTACATTTTGAAATTATACTCAAAACATAAAAAGCTTAGATTTTTTTAAAAGTGTATCACAAGTGAGTCTTGAAGGCCTTGCCTCTCTTGTTGTTTATGTTGTTGTTGTTGCTTTGTTTTTGTTTTGTTTTGTTTTTTCTCATAGTTTTACTTTTATTGCATTTTGTTTTTCTGTAATCCTACAGATTTGTTTGCTGTGATGATAAAGCTAATGAGTTTTCTGTTTACTGATCGAATAAAAAGATACAAAGAATCCGGTGTTTTTATCACAATTATTCAGATAAAGAGGATAACTTTTGTCAAGTTATATAAATTATACTGTTCCCATTTCATAATAAAATGAACAGTAGTACTTTAAACAGTTAAACATAGGAGAGAATTAAAGTGAAAATGGAGTGCCTGTAGTGTTTAGAAAAAAATAAAGTTCATCCAGGGTGGGGAAGTAAGTTTAGGTATTTTGTATTCCATGTTACATATGTCACAAGGTTTTAGGTAATCATTAATAAGATACATAATTTTGCACAGACTTTGTTTGATTTCACTGCACTGGGCTAAGGATTGCATGATAGAGTCATTATTAGCATTATTATAAATCCAGTAATTCAAACATCCATGTTGGGAAAGTTAGTTTGGGTAACCTGGGTTCAATGTTGCAACAAAGTTTTATACAATCATTAATAGAATACATGATATTTTAATATTGTTATTGTCATTATTGTTATCATCATTATTATTATCATTATTTATATCCCACGCTAAATTGATGTCTACTCCGCAAGGGTTCATGAGTCACATTTGCAAATACCAGTTCATTTCCAAAGAAAATTATGTATTTCATACCGTTCTTTTCACATCAAGACATGATGTTGGTCGATTTTGCCATCATCTGCCTTCCATACTTTCCGAATTAATTGTCTGGACAGTGTTCCCACAATGTTCATTCAAACAAACCTGGTTAACACATATATAGATATTTATACATCCTACATGGACAAGCAGAGCCTGAAATATTTCCAAGTTGTGCGTTGCATAAAGTGTCAACAAAATTGTACTTACGAACGAAATGATCTCGTGCTGAAACTGGAAACTGGAAAACATTCATAAAAACAAATTTGCGTCTTCTACCAATTTGGTATAAAACATATGACCCCGAAAGACCTATATTACTAGCTCTCTGTACAGTATTTGTTGTCTGCCGCAGTGTCATGCCCACAGATCAGCATCAGCGCGGCAGAAGTCAGTCACATGTACTGTACCGCGCTAAACGCTTTCCTCTGGCGACCAACGTACCGCACTTGCGTAAACTTCACATGCTCTTGCCTTGAGTCTTTGTAAGGCGCTCTCACACGGGCAGAAGCGATAAAACCACACGAATCTTGAAATTAAAAATCAAAATCTAATATGTTCCCGCCCAACTACAGTGGTAAACTTTATATCAGTGTGATCAATATGATTCATCCTATTTTATCGTAAAAAAGAACCGTTTCGTTGATCACATTTGGACCTAGCGCAAATCTTAATCTAAATTCCTTAGTCTAAGTTACATGTCAAAAGGCTTCTGCGCTGGAAGAAACGGAGACAACTCCTGTTCAAGAAACTCATCGCAAAGCAAGCTGTGAGCCGGTTGGGGAGCACACTGTCACAGGTTACAGCAAAACTAACGGACATGATTGAACAGCTGGAAATCTTTTCAAGAAGCCGATAAAATCTAAAATCAGACACCCACCTCTGAATCGTAGAAAAACCATGAATGCGTGACGACTAGAACAAGATTCAAGATTCAAGATGGGTTATTCATATAGGCCAAGGCCCCTTATGAAGGGGTATGTGAACATAATACAATGAAAAACAAAGAAAAAACAAACAAAAAAACCCCACCTACAACAACAACAAAAACTAACTCACATAATACATCATACATAGAAAATTCGATATAACATAAGTTCCAAATGAAAACTAGCCTAGCTACGAAACAGTGTTTTCATGACGTAATAGTTTCTCGGACTTTGAAACCTTTATATAAATACAAGGCAAGGTTTCTAACAATTTCACAGGAGGTTGAAGATATTAACAGGTTCACTTTAAACATATTCGGTTGTCTATAATATTTAGGCTTAATAAGTGATTCTCGAACATTCCTCAAAGCTGGACAACAAAGGACAAAGAGCATTTCATCCTCTGTCAAATCTTTGCACAATGGACAAACCTGATCACTGTCATTACATGTTCTGTATCTATAATAATGAACCGCAAACTCAGAAATACCTAATCTGAATCTTGTTGTTATA
This sequence comes from Babylonia areolata, assembly GCF_041734735.1. NCBI lineage: Eukaryota > Metazoa > Mollusca > Gastropoda > Neogastropoda > Buccinidae > Babylonia > Babylonia areolata. The sequence continues at coordinate 11,738,937 of NC_134888.1, read as the reverse complement.
TATTTCAAATGCCTATCCATATTTAACATTAGGTAGGGTTTCAAGTCTGGGCCGTTGCTGAAATTCCTATCAAAATCAAATCTCTCATTATTTTGAATATGATCAAACCATTTCTGCCATCTACAATCGATCAGCATACTAGAAAGGACAGTACCAGGTAAAGTGATGCCGTGATGACATCGTCCGAGCATATCGACTTGGACACTACAACGACAACAATGGCCGCCCTCCGCCGATGATTATCAAGTTCACCGTGCGAGGTGGTCAGTCCTGACACAGCGGAAAGCTGCACTACGGAGGAAGAACAGTGACTGTGGCTGCAGATCTGACAGACAGGCAGAGAGAAACCATTCAAGAATACCGTCACCAAGGTATGCACGCATACTGCAGGGCAACAGGCTGGTGGCAGAGGAGCAGTGGCAGCAGGGACACGGGGACCACAAGGGACGCGCCCAACACAACACCAGGGCATACTGCAGCACCGGCAGCAGAACCGGAACCGGCACCGAGAAACCTTCTCAGAGGACGGGGTGACGAGCCGACATCTGAGCTACTCCAGAGTTACTGGTACCCTGATCGTCGATACGACGATGGTCCATCAGCCTACTACTACAGGAGGTACGGAGATGGTCCATCAGCCTACTACTACAGGAGGTCCGGAGATGGTCCATCAGCCTGCTACTACAGGAGGTACGGAGATGGTCCATCAGCCTGCTACTACAGGAGGTATGGAGATGGTCCATCAGCCTACTACTACAGGAGGTCCGGAGATGGTCCATCAGCCTACTACTACAGGAGGTACGGAGATGGTCCATCAGCCTACTACTACAGGAGGTATGGAGATGGTCCATCAGCCTACTACTACAGGAGGTATGGAGATGGTCCATCAGCCTGCTACTACAGGAGGTATGGTATGGAGATGGTCCATCAGCCTACTACTACAGGAGGTATGGAGATGGTCCATCAGCCTGCTACTACAGGAGGTATGGAGATGGTCCATCAGCCTACTACTACAGGAGGTATGGAGATGGTCCATCAGCCTACTACTACAGGAGGTATGGAGATGGTCCATCAGCCTACTACTACAGGAGGTATGGAGATGGTCCATCAGCCTGCTACTACAGGAGGTATGGAGATGGTCCATCAGCCTACTACTACAGGAGGTATGGAGATGGTCCATCAGCCTACTACTACAGGAGGTATGGAGATGAGGGCTGGAGTCGTGACGTGAGTGGGATGAAGGACTGGAACTACCATGTCCAGCCATATCCCTACTATGCTTCCATGCACCACGTCCCACCACTGCCATCAACACGAAACACCAACGTCTTCAACGTGCAGTCTCAGTGATAACACTGGTAACATTCAAACAATCAAACAGGTAACACAGATGACGTTACATCACAGGGATACAGTACGACACAGCAGTCTACTATCGTTACGACACAGGGATACAGTACGACACAACAGTCTACTGTCGTTACGACACAGGGATACAGTACGACCAACAGTCCACTGTCGTTACGACACAGTGACACAGTACGACACAGCAGTCTACTGTCGTTACGACACAGGGATACAGTACGACACAACAGTCCACTGTCGTTACGACACAGTGATACATTACGACACAACAGTCCACTGACTGTCGTTACGACACAGGGATACAGTACGACACAACAGTCCACTGTCCTTACGACACAGGGATACAGTACGACACAACAGTCCACTGACTGTCGTTACGACACAGGGATACAGTACGACACAACAACAGTCCACTGTCGTTACGACACAGGGATACAGTACGACACAACAGTCCACTGACTGTCGTTACGACACAGGGATACAGTACGACACAACAGTCCACTGACTGTCGTTACGACACAGGGATACAGTACGACACAACAGTCCATCGACTGTCGTTACGACACAGGGATACAGTACGACACAACAGTCCACTGACTGTCGTTACGACACAGGGATACAGTACGACACAACAGTCCACTGTCGTTACGAGACAGGGATACAGTACGACACAACAGTCCATCGACTGTCGTTACGAGACAGGGATACAGTACGACACAACAGTCCACTGTCGTTACGACACAGTGATACAGTACGACACAACAGTCCACTGACTCGTTACGACACAGGGATACAGTACGACACAACAGTCCACTATCGTTACGACACAGTGATACAGTACGACACAACAGTCCACTGTCTGTCGTTACGACACAGTGATACAGTACGACACAACAGTCCACTGACTGTCGTTACGACACAGGGATACAGTACGACACAACAGTCCACTGTCGTTACGACACAGTGATACAGTACGACACAACAGTCCACTGACTGTCGTTACGACACAGGGATACAGTACGACACAACAGTCCACTGTCGTTACGACACAGTGATACAGTACGACACAACAGTCCACTGACTGTCGTTACGACACAGGGATACAGAACGACACAACAGTCCACTGTCGTTACGACACAGTGATACAGTACGACACAACAGTCCACTGACTGTCGTTACGACACAGGGATACAGTACGACACAACAGTCCACTGACTGTCGTTACGACACAGGGATACAGAACGACACAACAGTCCACTGTCGTTACGACACAGGGATACAGTACGACACAACAGTCCACTGACTGTCGTTACGACACAGGGATACAGTACGACACAACAGTCCACTGACTGTCGTTACGACACAGGGATACAGTACGACACAACAGTCTATCGACTGTCGTTACGACACAGGGATACAGTACGACACAACAGTCCACTGACTGTCGTTACGACACAGGGATACAGTACGACACAACAGTCCACTGACTGTCGTTACGACACAGGGATACAGTACGACACAACAGTCCACTGACTGTCGTTACGACACAGGGATACAGTACGACACAACAGTCCACTGTCGTTACGACACAGGGATACAGTACGACACAACAGTCCACTGACTGTCGTTACGACACAGGGATACAGTACGACACAACAGTCCACTGACTGTCGTTACGACACAGTGATACAGTACGACACAACAGTCCACTCAAAAGATAACATTCAGAATGACTTTGGTAAATATTTAATGAACTCATGCAGTTCTTTTGATCTTTTGATTATGAAAGGTACTATTGAAGAGAATGTTGACATTGGTAACTCTACTTACATTTCATAAACAGCATGCAGTGTCGTTGACTATGTCATAGTATCGCATTGTTTGTTCCTGAATGTTAGACCAAGGGTTGAATCAAAACAGATGGCAGTGGAATTTGTTGTGCACTTGCAAGCAGATACAGCTCAACAGTTATGAACAATAAAGAATAGTTTTAAAGTTGAAAAACTAGTTTGGGACCAAGAAAAATTTGACGAATTTCAGGACAATACATGTATTAAGGTCGATGAGTTAAAAAAAACAACAAACAAACAAACAAAAAAAACAACAAAAAAACATACGGAAATAGCTTCTTGTTTGGTAAATGATGATAGTGATGAAGCCCTTCAAGCTTTCGATGAGGCATTGCTTTCTGCAAGTGCTTGCATGAGAAAAAACATTACAAAAGGAAAAGTAAGAACAGACTATGACATGGTTTAACCAGGAATGTAAACAACACAAAAGAGATTTCCGTTATAATTTGAGATGGTACTGGTAAGTGTAAACTTTTGAAACTGAAAAAGAAAACCCATCGTGAAACTGTATTGAACACACTACACAAGAATATCAATAATCCTTCAGGTAAGCTCAAATAATTTTCATGCAGAAAACAAAAGTAAAGAAGAGTGATTTAAACACTTTTCTCAGCTTTTTTCAGTCTCATTTGTATAAGGACCTTTCAGACAGTGTATATAGCCAGCCTGAAGAACAGATCAATGATGGGCAAAACCAATTTAACACCGACTCACTTGAATCTGATATCACCGAAAGCGAAGTCTGTGCCGCAGTTCGTTCCTTGAAAAATGGCAAAAGCAGCAGGCGCTGACGGGGTCATTGGATAAATCTTTTAAAAAAAATACATGTCTTCAGCATGAAGAAGACGACGTCTTTTGTGGACAGCCTAAACAATGAAATTCTACAGGAAGTGGACAAAACCTAGTATCTGACGACCTCAAGTGGCACGACCACGTCGCACACAACACCAAAAAAGCCAACATCACCCCAAGCTTCTTGCAACGGAACCTTCGCCACTGTCCCATGCACTGTAAAAGAACAGCATACATCGCCCTCGTCAGATCCATCATGGAATTCACTGCCAGTGAAGGCGACATCGACAGACTGCAGCGCATCCAACATAGTGCTGCCCGCTTGATAGCAGGGGACTACCGCTCCAGGGAGAGGGGCAGTATGACAATGCTGCAGGCCTTCAGCACCACAGCCTGCAAGATTGACAGACGTCGAGACTTCAGGCTGGCCTTCAGTCGAGTGGTTGAGGGGTCGGCGGCAGCTCTGCCACTGGACAGATTTGTAAAGCTCACGAAGAAAATAAGTGTCGTGTACAGCCTAGACGCTACAAGGACTGTATTGCACAAAACGTCAGCAACAAACAACAATGGTGTTTTGTAGAACCACCATCAAACACTGAACTAAGAACACGTCCGGGCTTCATTTGAACAAGAGTGGAGTGGAATAATCTGACAATGACATTAAGTCAGCTGGATTCAGGCAGACGGCCCAGAGCAAACACCACTAGTCCTACTCCTGTGTGCAGACGTAGCTGTAAAATCGTGCAGACAGATCCATATACGCTACACAACTTCTGCTGAGAAAAAGCAGGTGCCTGATCTTAATAAGAAACCCAACGCGGTGATCAGACTTTGAGAGCCCACGCTTGGTTTGTGTAAAACATCAAATGAAATATAACGATTGAAAATAAAATAGAAAACATAAAAAGAACTTTTAAAGAAAGAAAAAAAAAGTAAAGTAAAAAAAAAGAAAAAAAAAGAGAAAAAAAAACATTTAAAAAGCGCACAGTGACACCAGTATGCAATTGCACACACACACACACACACATACACACAGCCATGCACGCACGCACGTACATACGCGCGCATCGTCTTTTAACCCCCCAAAGAGTATCCAGACAACGTTTGCAAATTTAATAAACCTACAGCTATGATAAATTTTTGGGGGTTCCTTTTAGCATGTTCCAAAGTTGAAAACCGATTTCGGAGACAAATATTTTCTTGGCACATACATTTTTCGAAACTGATCATACTTGCGCCATTCCAATTATAAAACGGAACTCCCAGTCACAGACATGTTACACTGAAACCTTACATAACTGCAACTCTCGTGGTATGTCATCGCGTCTCCCTATTTCGTTCGTTTATCTATTTATAGTCTGTTCATGTAAGATGATGATATTAGACGGTGTCTTCCTTTTTCTATTTCCACTTATGCCACGAAATTTGAAGAAGCTGATAACGTAATTGTCAGGCATTTGACTTGTGTATGTTTCTCTTCCAAAATAACTGTTTAATTTCGACAGAACGAATATCATTACTCGCATCTAGAGTCTAGCTGTCTCCATTAATTTTGAAAATGATCTTTCAACACTGTGCTGACATTCTTGCAGAAAGATTCCCTATCTTAGTAGGACTGAGCATCCGAAATACAGTCACACACTGCTTCTATTAAAATGTGTATGATATTACCAATCCATTTTGAAGAATTAATACCATTTCGATATAAATTAGATAATATCAGGTATATTTTTCCAGAATAGCCTATTTGTCTGCATTTGATAACACTAAGTTAGTCCAAAATCGAACCAATCTCATTTTCACTAATACACTAATTGAATGAATGCCAGTTTCTCCAAACTATCAAACTCGATAGCAAGATATTTAAAAGAATCAACAACATCCAAACATGCATCACCGAATTTTAAAAAAGACTTTCGGTTTTTTGTAGAATTAAACATAATCACTTTAGTTTTCTTTACATTAACATGTATGTAGTTTCCATTTTAAACAATGCTTATGAAACACATTGAGAGACTGTTGCAGGTTATGCTCCTTCTTTCGTCTCAGAAAGTAAGATTGTGTCATCGGCATACAAGAGTACAGCATGTAGCTGTCTATGTCTGAAATGTTAACTTTTAAGAAAAGATTAACCGATGGCCGGGCTTTGAAGCTCAATCAAATACGACTCTAGATCTTTAAGATACAGATTCTCCTTGTCGTACACCCTTATAAACGCTAAAGAAATCCGATTTCGCACAATTTAAAAACACACATGACTTAATTCTATCATACGTTTTCATAATGACACGCAAAATTTTATCATTCACGCCTTCTTGAACACGTTTTTGCCAACTTCTCCAAACTGAATCAAAAGCTTTTTTTTCTTCTTTTTTTTAATCAACAAAAACACTCTAAAGCTTCCTCGGCTTTTTCATGGAAAAAATATCAACTAGCGATTTCAAAACAAACATCTGATCTAATGTAGAACTCAGTGATGTGATTGTCAGAATCCTACTTGTGCCCCTGAAAGTAAATGGTTTGCATTTATATAATCAGTCAGCTTGACATTGAGCAGTGAAGTGAATGATTTTCCAACACAGCTGAGCGAATTAAGTTATTTCCCTGCCGGAAATTATCACAGTCAAGTGTATCACCTTTGCCTTCATAAAATGGTAATATCAAGCCCGATAGCCATTTTTCTGGCACGGTGCCACCTTTATCCAGTACATTGTTAAATAATTTACAATACGTGTCTGTAAGCAATCAATGGGGTGTTGTTAATGATAATTATATTCATTACGATTCACATCTTCACAGCACTTTTGCTTTCTTAAGACTTTTCATGGCTAACGTAATTCCATCTTCAGTACGAACTGGAGCGTTTAAACTATTTCATTATACTCGATATTAATATTATGGGTTATCGTTGTACTGTCTCTGTGCTCACTATCATCAACATTGTGCTTGCTGAAATCGTGAAACATTAATGGTACAGGATGTTTTCCTTTACTTTTTAATCTGATTCCATATTTCTCTTGAACTGGTTTTACGTAAACTTTGTAGTTATCTGTGCCATTCTTTTCTCCCCGATCTTTCTGATTTCTTCAAAAACTGACAAATTTTACTGACTTTTTCGAGCCTGTCTCTGTTTTCATTAGAATATCTTCTCTTAACTCTGTGTTTCGATTTGAAACATTCTGATTGGCTTCGTTTGCACGTGGAATCAAACCAATGACCCTGAACTGCAAGTATCTGGGTTTTTGTCTTGGAAATACGAATTTGATATATCCATGGTGAATCTTTTGCCGCTTGAATCAGGATGTTTGCGAGCTTCTCTTTTATGACTTCAATATCCTCAGCATCGGCTGCGTCATTTAAATCCGTAATGTTAGTGCCAGTCGAATTTTCTAGAATCGTAGCAGGTTTTTCGTGTCCCATTTTCGTATTACATCATTCTGACCTGGCAAAGTTGATGTTTCATTTTGTTTTTGTTTTTTGTTGTTTATTTCAGTGTAACACGGAATGACACTCATTCCAGAATGGGTCAATATATGACATTCGGTAGCCAGAGACAAGATCAACGGGCTGTGCGCATCAGACAAACATGAGAAAATGTGCCACTTAGGTCGACATTTTTCAATCTTAACTGCTGGGCTCGTGGCCATACTTTATTTGGTTTTACCCTTTGTTGTTGTGTCTACAAACTTTATTTATAGTTTCCGTGGTAAATATTAATATGATTCACGCAAACCCACCCACCCACCCACCCACCCACACACCTGACCCAGCGACGGAAATGAATTCTCGGGAAACGGGAAAACCCGTAGTCTAATTATAACCTAAGCAAAACCGAAACTACTGGGAATTCAAAGTGAATAGTTCCGTGTTCATAATCAACGACAGGTTCGACAGAGGGAGCTCATTACCTTTCACAGGCAGACAGTCATCATCATATACGGTACCTTGTGATCTTGACCTTTCACTGAGTGTGAAGATACGTCTTGGACAGCTTCTTAGTCCCACACCAGGAACACAACGACTGGTATGTAAGCATTAGTATTTTGTTGCTGGCACTAATTATGACGTTTCTGATAACTAATCTGAAGTAGTTCGCAGTTAGGTTGATATAACTTCTTTGGCTCTTTGGTTTTTCTTTCTTTATTGCTCTTAAGCTGTCCCACTTCAGTCTTATAAGTAACACGTTGTCAAAATAACAAAGTACTTTTTTTTTTCTAACTGTTATTATATTGTTCCTTCTTCGACAATCTTTTTACGCGTTTTTATTTATCAGTAGCCTAGATCACCGTTCATATTTCTCTCCTTCTCTCAGTCTCACTCACTCATTGTCTGTCTCTCTCCTTTGTTATGTTTGTATTTTCATTTGTATTAACTATTTCTAGGAATCATCCCCACTGATTAACAACATCTGTTCAGTCCCCACCGTCAGCAGGAACTAATCAGACATGGCGCTCAGTTTGGAAGCGTGTCTTGCCATTCAGTCTAGTCATCGGCCCCATGTCGGCTGCTTTTACTTCCTCCTTGCTTGGCCTTAGTTACCGCTGATTGATAATTAAAAATAAATAAATAAATAAATAAATAAAAATAAATAAAAACTCGCTGGTTACTGATTTCTTTCACCGGCAGTTCATGAATTGAACAGTTTGTATTTCGTTATTTTAGACTAACTGAAGTCAGAAATGCTCATACAC
>NC_134888.1:11642739-11725239 GCF_041734735.1 Babylonia areolata | reverse complement strand
ATTGAACGATCTGTTCTGTACCCCGGAATAATGTCACAAAAATGTACTCCTGTCACTGATGTTTCGGAGAGTAGGAAGAAATCTGATCTGCTTAGTATGGGTCTTCTCCAACTGAAATGTCTACAATTTGGATCCACTTTTCTCCAAATGTCGATTACATCAAACGTTAGCATAATATCCTCAGCCGTTTTCCTTGCCTTTCTATTGTTAGTATATTTATTATTTTCACGATCAAAGAGTTAGGTTAAGAACCAAATTTCAGTCCCCTTCAAGAATAAAGTCTGGCGTTCTTAATTCTTCTACGTATTCTTTAATTTATTGGTAAAAGCCTGGATTGTCTATATTAATAAACAAAAACCTTTTCCCATAAGATTTATTGAAGTTAACATATAATTTCCATCATAATCTTTATAAAATTTTCCATTAAAATTATTGAATAACACAGCCACACCTCTTGACCTCATATTGCGGAAAGCAAAATGACATTGGAAACCCGACCGGCGCTCTGTACTGTACATCCAGTACGGGTCTAAATGAGTACGAGTATCTTGCAGTGTCATGACATCGAGTTTTGGGTTGTCATGATTGTGTTGCCTGCTTGTGAAGCGAAGATTTTTTGTGTGCATGGTTTGGCTGTGTTACTGCAATTTGGTCTGAACTAGAATTGTGATGAAAGGCCAGTGGTACACGTGCTTTAGGCGCTATGGTGAATATGTGTTCACGAACTGATGTATTGTGAAGTGCACCAAAACCATTGTCATTCCACTGAGCGCACGGTGGTGTAGGTCACAGGATAAACAGACATTGGGATCGGAAAAGTTAACTGATGTTCTTAGAGAAATTGAAAGTCCTTCATGTTGGGACTGTTGAGCTTCAGGAAAGTCGATGTTGAAGTAGTGGTAAGTTGTGTTTTCCTTGAGAATTCGTTGCAATCGTTTCTTCATAATATTAAGATTTCGGATTTTTCTTCATAATTTACTTTTGAGAAGACATTAGGTTAAACGAGTATTAACAAGGTGAATATACATGAAAGAACCCCCCTCCCCCCCACGCCCCCCCACCCCCACCCCTCGCCCAGTGTTTTTACCAGTTCCTGAAGTTGGGTTTGAGGATGTTACAGGGTCCTCACTGCCTGTTTTGGGATAAAGTTATTCAGCAGATTAGTTGTCCCAGGAGTGTTAGTTGGATGTACTAAATGAAGGACAACGCAACTGCGTAAATGGACACAAGTAGAATTTTACATGTTGATATTTATGAACACTGGTAAAAGGCTAACTTGAAAGTATGCAGGAGAATGGAACATTTGTAATTGTGTCTCCTGAGCGTCACAGTTCATATGATTTATCCCTAGAGGGAAAATGCGGACACGCTTATTTTTCTTTAAGTGGTTTAATAAGAAGGGAGAGTATTTATCTAGTCCTGTTGTTTATCCCTGGGTTGGAGTGCAGTCAGATTGTGCTGTGTGTGAGTCCACCTGCCGTGTGAGTGATTGCGGCAGTATGATATGCAGCAAAACAACATTATCGCCTTTTTCTACAAGATAAATAGAAATCTATCTCCCTTTGGCTAAGATCACCATGCAAGGCCTTGACAGTAAATTGTTATATCTTTACTCATAGTATGGAAGCATGATATATATATATATATATATATATATATATATATATATACGTACGTATGTATGTATAAAATAGGTAAAGTTTCTTAAGAATCTTTTTCTTTGGGTGAAAAAAAAGCCTCAGAAATACCCTCCTTGAGCCACCGCCTGGTTTTATTGCAACAACCAATCTCCCATTGTTCTGTTCCTCGCTTCATTCTGTCGGTCTCCTGTCGCCTCCACTGATTCTGATGTTTATTTTCCGTCAATCACTCCACTGATTCTGATGTTTATTTTCCGTCAGTCACTCCACTGATTCTGAGGTTTATTTCCCGTCAATCACTCCACTGATTCTGATGTTTATTTTTCGTCAATCACTAAACTGATTCTGATGTTTATTGTCAGTCAATCACTCCACTGATTCGGATGTTTATTGTCAGTCAATCACTCCACTGATTAGGATGTTTGTCAGTCAATCACTCCACTGATTCTGATATTTATTGTCAGTCAATCACTCCACTGATTCTGATGTTTATTATCAGTCAATCACTCCGTTGATTCTGATGTTTATTGTCAGTCAGTCACTCCACTGATTCTGATGTTTATTGTCAGTCAATCACTCCACTGATTCGGATGTTTATTGTCAGTCAGTCACTCCACTGATTCTGATGTTTATTGTCAGTCAGTCACTCCACTGATTCTGATGTTTATTGTCAGTCAGTCACTCCACTGATTCTGATGTTTATTGTCAGTCAGTCACTCCACTGATTCTGATGTTTATTTCCCGTCAATCACTCCACTGATTCTGATGTTTATTTCCCGTCAATCACTCCACTGATTCTGATGTTTATTTCCCGTCAGTCACTCCACTGATTAGGATGTTTGTCAGTCAATCACTCCACTGATTCTGATGTTTATTTCCCGTCAATCACTCCACTGGTTCTGATGTTTATTGTCAGTCAATCACTCCACTGATTCTGATGTTTATTTCCCGTCAATCACTCCACTGATTCTGATGTTTATTTCCCGTCAATCACTCCACTGATTCTGATGTTTATTTCCCGTCAATCACTGCCTCACTCCCCTTGGCCTTCTCAGGAAGTGTATACCAGACTCACTTTGAACTTAAAAAAAAAAAAGAAAGCCATAACGTATAACACACATCGCACGGACACACGCACGCACACGAGCGCATACGCGTGCTCGCGCGCGCGCGCGCGTACACACACACACACACACACACACACACACACACACACACGTTTGTTGCAAGTTGGCCTATGAGTTCCACATAAGTTTACCGTTCTTTCCTTTGAAATCAGAATTACTTAAGGGATTAAAAATTGGAGAGGTCACTTTCGCCCTTTTTGACTCACTTGTGTAAACAAAGTGAGTCTGTTTTAACCCGGTGTTCGGTTGTGCGTGTGTGTGTGTCTGCGTGCCCATGGTAAACTTTAACATTGCCATTTCTCTGGAAATACTTTGTCTGCCAATACCAAATTTGACTTAAAATCAATGAAAAAAAATCTTCACAGTCGTGTGTCATGTGTGAAGATAACGTCACATGAAAACAAGACACAGCAGTATGTATGTGAAGAGTGTGTGACCATGAAAACAAGACACGTACAGCAGTATGTGTGTGTGTGTGTGTTTGTGTGTGTGTGTGTGAAGATGACGTCACATGAAACAAGACACACGAACAGCATGTGAAGAGAATGTCACGTGAAAAAGGACATATGAACAGCATGTGAAATCGGCGTGATTTGAAACAGGACACACGAACAATACTTTTTGAAGAACACGAAACAGGACACACGAACAATAGCTTTTGAAGAACACGAAACAGGACACGCGAACAATAGCTTTTGAAGAACACGAAACAGGACACGCGAACAGCAGTGCGTGAAGAGGATGTCGTTTGAAAGGACACACGAACAACAGTGTGTGTAGTGAACGCCACTTGATACAGGAAACTCGATCCGCCCCTCCCCCCTCCCCCCCCAGTCCTCTCACTGCCCCCTCCCCCTGCTAGCAACGTGTACGCCAGTCAACATGCAAGTCCTCTCCCATACTTCCTTTCTCTCCAACTTGCATAGACAGGTCTCTGTGTTCCCACGAGGGGAAGAGGGAGGGACAGAGTTAGGGTAAAAGGAGCAGAGAGGGGCCTCGTGCTTTTACCTGTCTGCCTACCTGTCCCCCTCCCGTCCCACCACCACCACCCCACCCACCACTGCCTGTGTTTTACGGATACAGGGTGGAGCTTGAGTGTGGCCCCATTTTGTTCTGCTGTATCGGGCAGGGAAGGTAGCTGTGTTCACTGCTGGCGATCGGCAGCTTGTTTTTCTTCAAAACACTTCATTCACTAAACTAGCGATGGCAGGGGGTAATAACGGAGGCTTGTGTGTCCTGATGTGAAAGGTTCTACATTCGGTTGAGTGGAACGGGCCCGGTTTGGCATTGTCATAGCTGTCCCCACTGGGAAAAAGGTCAGCGCCAGCCAACACAGATCACTACAGCTGGTGAAGGTTGCGACACACCCCGAGACTTGTGTGAAGCATCGCCAACAGGTAGGACACCCCCTCACCTCTTTCACCCTGTCCAGTTTCAATCCTGCGCTGAGAATGAAATGATACAGATACAAATTACCTTTTCTTCCATTCACAACAAATGGAGAGATATATCTGTTGTACGGATTCATGTATTCCCATTACAAAATACCATGTGTGGAGGTAGTTAAAGCATATAAATGTGTGTGGGTGTGTGTGTGTGTACAAATTGTACAAAAATATTCAGTTTTTACAGGCCATTAGACCCATATGAACAAAGGGGTAGACAATAACAACCATGGGGCATGATGATCCTATTATCGGACAAGTTTGAGCAGAACAACTGGACTTTATAATTTGAAGGGAATATGTTATTACCCGGGAAATATATATATATTTTTTACACAAGGATTCATATCTTGGATAGACAAACAAAGAAAAATGGCTTATGTCTTAAGTTTGGTATCTGTCGCAGTGGACACGGAACGGGATCAATAATGGTTTCCTAAAGCGAGACACGCCATTCAAACGTGATTCCATGCACCGTAAAAGGCAAAGTACACGACGATGTTCCTAAGAGGTCAAAAGACCAACGTAATTTGCCGTACAAATCTCGGGATGAAAGTTCAGGTAATTTGGGTGGAAAACGAGTCATGCCAGTTCTGACGATAGGAATCAAAAAGACGTGTTTTGAATACATTGATGAACTTGAAATGTCACCAACATTTTGCAGTTCCCATACATATTCAAATCCATATGAACATAACATAGATCTAACATCAGTCACCCAGTTCATTCTGCCTGCTAAGTCATGTTGGAGCAGCATCAAACAGCACTGTTTCGGGTACCTGTAATCAGGCATGGCACGAAGTCTGGTCCATTATTTAATACCTGATAAAGGTATTGATGTGTACCGGGAATCTACCGCATTTACCCAAAGCAATACTATTTTTAACATCCTACAAATCTTGACATTTTGCGCGCGCGCGCGCGCGCGCGTGTGTGTGTGTGTGTGCAAGACAATTACTAAAGCATATGTAAGTGTGTGTGTGTGTGTGTGTGTGTGTGTGTTCAAGACAAGTACTACTAAAGTATATGTAAGTGTGTGTGTGTGTGTGTGTGTGTGTGTGTGTGCAAGACAATTACTAAAGTATATGTAAGTGTGTGTGTGTGTGACTGACACTGACTGAAATATATATATATATATATATATATATATATATATATATATATATATATATATATCCGTTTCAGTTTCAGTAGCTCAAGGAGGCGTCACTGTGTTCGGACAAATCCATATACGCTACACCACATCTGCCAAGCATATGCCTGACCAGCAGCGTAACCCAACGCGCTTAGTCAGGTCTTGAGAGAAAAAAAAGGGGGGTGAATAAATAATAGATAAATACATAAAAAAAACCAACTACTACCACTACTAATAATATGTATAAGGCGCAAAAACTTGATGAAGTCAACTATAAGCGTACACACACACACACACACACACACACACACACACACACACACACACACACACACATATATATATATATATATATATATATATATATATATATACACACGCGTCTGTGTAAGTAGCAACAGTCTTCAGTTTAACGTCTTTACACTTCAAGTGATGGACGGAAAAAATGATGGGGGAGTGGGGGCGTGGGGTAGGGGGGGGTGCGCGCGCGCGCGCGCGCGCGAGTGTGTGTGTGTGTGTGTGTGTGTGTGTGTGTCTGTGTCTGTGTGTTTGTGAACATTGGATAAAAGCAAAATGGTAAAAAGGGAACGTAAGCAAAATGGTACGAAAAGCTAAAACCAAACAACTATAATATTGGCTGGCGCTGGGCATCGATCCTCGATCGATGTGCAGCGAATTGTTCGATATCGGTCCTGAATACTATTAGTAATTAATGAATGTAACGTGCAATTCTCAGTCAATGAAAGTATATGCGGACCTTTCTTGATTTTTGGGTTTGTTTTCGCTGCTGTCCTGCAATAACTGTTGACTGTAATGGCCCGATCAGTGACAGAACCGCGTACAGAAAAGTCCTACCAGGAATCAAACTCTTGATCCACAGATTGATCACGTGACCCTCAACACCTCCTGCCTCTTCATTTGCCAAATCTCCCGCCAAAATTACCAACGAACTCCCACTATGTATAAGGAGAAGCGTGAGCCAAGGAAGCAGGGCTCAACTTCTGGAGACGGTTTCCTTTGCAACACCTGTGGGAAGTGCTGCGCACCCAGAATCGGCCTCTTCTCCCATATGACACACACCGACAGATAAGCCTGCCTGCCTACTGATCCGTCGGTCCGACGGGAGACGCCATAAAAAAGATTTTTTTTTTTTTTTTTTTTTTTTTTCCCGACGAACTCCCACCAAAATTATCGTATGTAACAATTACCGATGTCGTTCAACGACGTGACATTTTCGTCGGGATCTCCGCGAAGCACCGAGCTTTGTATCGATCGGGGATCGACGCCCAGTAACTTCGTACAATACTTTGTACTTCGTACAATATCAGAAATACGGTATCTCTGTGTCAGTGTGTTTTATTCCATCTACCGTCGTAAGATTTTTCAAAGTTAAATTTCTACCTTTATTTTCACCATTGCTCACAGAAGGCTCATTTTCCTTGGAAGTGAAATGAATTGGCCATTATTGCAGAAAGGCAAATATACTGTGTTCACAATGACCACATTGACTACTGAATCAAGTGTGGTTTTAATATGTACTTGTGATGGACAAATGATCTCATCCATATGCCCGAAGTGAGGAAGTGAAATCAGGGGTAATCTTTCTGGAATGAACAGCAGGAGCAACGAGTTACACAAACAGATAACATTCTTTGATAATTATATGCACAGATACACAAACATTATACATATCAAACACACCTCTTCAGGATATTATATTGTTCCCCTCTAAATCTAAGTAAATAAAGAATGAAATCCACTCCAGACAAAGAATGATGAAATGGTAAACATCCCCGCAGCCTCTGTGTGTGTGTGTGTGTGTGTGTGTCTCCGCCCCACACTTCCTCCCCCTCTGTGAAGTGATCTGTAAAAGCTGGGGTTGTTGAGTGCCTGCTCACTGTCAACAGTGGAGGACCGAACACACTGTCAGTGGAGGACTGAACACACTGTCAGTGGAGGACTGAACACACTGACAGTGGAGGACTGAACACGCTGTCAGTGGAGGACTGAAGATACAACAGTGGAGGACTGTCAGTGGAGGACTGAAGACAACAGTGGAGGACTGTCAGTGGAGGACTGAAGACAACAGTGGAGGACTGTCAGTGGAGGACTGAAGACAACAGTGGAGGACTGTCAGTGGAGGACTGAAGACAACAGTGGAGGACTGTCAGTGGAGGACTGAAGACAACAGTGGAGGACTGTCAGTGGAGGACTGAAGACAACAGTGGAGGACTGTCAGTGGAGGACTGAACACACTGTACCCAACAATAACTGACAGCAGTACCTTTAATCCTCAAACAATGTTCCAAATGATTTGCCTAAATAAATAAGCCAGGTCTTGTTTCAAGACTAAACAATTCTAGAGCATATAAAGTAGGTTACTGATTTGCAATCAACAAGGAATGCTATTTTAGAGGAAACAAGTAGGTCAGAGCTTGTATAACAGCAATACGCTCAGTCGTAAGAATGGAAAGATTCTTTCCAATAAGGTAATATTTTTCAACTTTTAAAGCAGGAATATGAAAAGACGCACCTGCATTATTGCCGTCAAGAATCTATCCATGCTATGTGTATTCTAGCAGGACTCGTCATTATGTTGATATTTTCTCCCTTACTTTGTTTCAGAATAATGACTATCACAATCTGCTTTCTACATTTCCGAACAGGAGTATAAGGTGGTTTTACAGCTAACTCTTTCATGTTAACACTTTTAACAAAATTGAAATGTAAGTTGCAACTGTTTCTTATGATGAAATGGCTTTAGTTTTTTTTTCTTTTTTTATAATGAAAATCAATGTCAGATCTCACTATCTGTTTATGAGCAAAGAAATTTTCTGTCATTAAAGTATATCTTACAGCGAATTTTGCTGTTGGTAATTCATCATGTTCATATCGGGGAAGGATTCCAGCTGTTTTGTATATTTCCTGGTTGGATGCTTGAGAGGGCACTCCAAGGGCAATTTTGTTAGCCGTACAATCCACAATTTGAATCTTTTATATGTATGATAGTCAGTCGTGTTCGACAATGACCACCAGATAGCAGGGGAGGTAATTGCTGTCCTATCTGGGCTAGAATTGGATTATAACGGAGAGTGTCTTGCCCAAGTTACATCCCCACTCTCTCGGCCAAGAGAGTTTTAGCACAGTCAGCGTTGGGATGATTCCCAAAGGCCAACAAGCCCCCAAGGCTGCAGCATAAGAGCCAGTGAAATGTTTCTTCCTGATTTGAGAGTCATAATCCTTCACGAAAGACTAAGCTGTAAATGATTTCCCCTTGCAATGGAGAAATCATTGATAACACAGCTCTCACTTTTGTAATAGATATTTAGGTGTGTGTGTGTGTGTGTGTGTGTGTGTGTGTGTGTGTGTGTGTGATAATAATAAAATATGCAGGCTTATATAGCGCAGTACCCCCTATCTGAGGTGGGGCTCACTGGGCTTTACCATAAAATACACAAATTTAAGACGAAGTGACGTAAAATATGAATATGTACAAAGTCAACAAAATCTCACATGACATTGGCTAAAATACACATATTTAATTAAGACTAAGTAACATAAAAATACGTAAATCAACACAGGTACCATCACAGTCTCAAATCACTTAGAAACAAACGACAGCACAACAAGGCACATCATATTCAAAGTAAAAAATGAACACCAAGGAACCAGCATCACAAAAAGCACACACAAAAAATCATCACAAATTCATACAATCAACACAAAGTGCACATCCGGCAATAAGATCACAGCAAGCAAATGCAGGAAAAGTTCCAGTGAAAAAAGTACAATTAGACAAGATATGTTTTGAGTGCTCTCTTGAATGCGGGTGTTGGGGTGTAAAGGAGGTGTGAGGGTAGTGAATTCACTGTTTAGGTGTAACAAAAGAAAAGAACGTTCACCGAAAGTTTTTGTACGAATCTTTGGAACAGACAGCGTGAGTTTGTCATTTGAAGAACGAAGTTGTCTGGACGGTGAACAGACAGAAAGTAGGCCCGAAAGATAGACAGGGCAAGAATCAGTGAAGAAATTGTGACAAAGGACTGAGAGTTTGTATTGTATTCGTGCTTGAATGAGAAGCCAGTGAAGGGAAGCGAGTTGGGGAGTGATGTGTTGACGTTTCTTAGCTTTGAGAGTGAGTCGTGCTACAGAGTTTTGAACTTTTTGAAGTTTGTCAAAACAGTGTTTGTGGCAGCCAGCAAGAAGAGCATTTCCACAATCTAATCTAGATAGAACAAAAGATCAAACCAGTTTTTGTGGTTTCTGTGGTTAGATATTGTGTGTGGAGAGGGGGGTGGGGGTGGGGTGATTAATTTGACTTCTTCAACAGTTCTGACTCTTGGCTGTTCTCGGAAATGTCTGCCAAGATTGAGAGCCACGATTGTTTGTATTGAGTTGTAATCGTGTTGTGCTGTTTTGTGTCGTGTTGCTGGCCTGTGTTGTGATGTGCTGTTTTGTAATGTATTGTTTGTACTATATCATGTAATATTCTGCCGTATTGTATTGTATCGTGTTGTTTTGTGTTGTGTACTGTATTCTGTTGTATTGTACTGAATTGTCTTGTGTTGCATTTATCTGCTCTCCCAAAGGAGAGTGCTTCGCCATAGCCCGTCATTGTTTTTTTTCTTTTCTTTTTATGACTGCACACATATATTTTTTTCTTTTTATGACTGCACACATATATTTTTTTCTTTTTATGACTGCACACATATATTTTTTTCTTTTTATGACTGCACACATATGTTTTTTTCTTTTTATGACTGGACACATATATTTTTTCTTTTTATGACTGCACACATATATATTTTTTCTATAGAATGTTGTCAGATAACCTTCTTGTAATTGTTTTACATGCGCCATTGGATGCTACACACTGCGGGACCTCAGTTTATCGTCTCTTCTGACCACCATCGAAAGTCAAGGGGAAATAAAATCCCGATCACTGCTGGAATAGAACCCAGGACATTTGCTTTCAATTTGGAAGACTGTTTCATAGAAGCTAACGAGTACCTCTTTAGAAGTGCTGGCTTTTGTTAATTTCTTTAACATCTTTCACTGTTCATATAGTGCATCCTAAAAAAAATCGATCAAGCAACAACAACAACAACACACACACACACACACACACACACACAAAGTCAGTTACAATAAACGCAGTGTTGACGAGAACATGCATCATGTTTACATTCCAAAGGACATTTTGCATTTCGGTTGGTATGTTCCTTAAAATCAAACAACAACATTAACAACACACACAACACGCACACACACACACACACAACACACACACAAAAACCGCAAACGCCAACAAACTGGTTCCAAAACAATGAAAGAGACGCTGATGTGCTGCGAACACAGGTGTTCGCTCAGCCACCGTTGTCCACGTCTGTCTGATCTGCACGTGTTAGACAAGGTTTGTTTGTCCTCAGCTGGTCAACAGGACATATACTTCTGTCACCGCCGACAATCCATCAACTGATGTGAGAACAGCGTCTGCATAAAGGGGGACAATGTCTCGTACATGAATGAGTCATCTTTAATTGGAAAGGAAAATGAGCACTTTCAGTCATCCGGTCCGTTTTTTGTGTTTATTATCTAGTTTTGTTGTTGTTGTTGTTTTTAAACCAGGGAATACCATTGCTTCGCCCCAGTACCTGTGAAGATAATGGCACGCTGAGTCCGTGAGTAGCTCCAGACAATAGCACGGCCAGTGTAGACGATGTTAATCAGATGTCACGGCTTTGCTAAAGGCTGGTGTGGGCGTCGTCACAACCGCTGTAGGGTTTGTGGGAGGAAAAAAGGCGGTTATCAGAGCACAGACAGGATGTCAGTGTGTGTGTGTGTGTGTGTGAGGGTCTGAACGAGATTGTTTCTTCCCAAGTCTGAGGCTAACCCCCCCCCCCCCCCCCGCCCTCTTTTGTCTTCTCCCTTCAACAGCCCCCTACTCCAAACAGTTTTCCCTGATCGCCCTGGTTGACTGGCTATGTGTGGACGATTTTCAGTGAAGGTATGTTGCCATTCAGTACGCAGAGGAATGTGGATCGGTCGGTTGGGTCAAAACAAATATGACAGATTTTGTGGCACAAGTATAAAAGCTCCCGTGAAGTGGAACTTAGGTGGAGCGGTGGTAGAGTGGATAGATTGCTCGAGTAAGCAAGGGTCCCCGATTCGATACCCGCTAAGACGTAGTCTTCTTCAATCGTGAGTTGCAACTCACACGTTCACATGTGTGGGTGGGATTTGTACGTACATGACCGTTTTTACCCTGCCATGTTGGCATCCATGCTCCGTTTTCGGGGGTCCCTTGTGTAGTGATCTGGGGTTTCCAGATGGGAATAAATCGAGGTCCCATGTGCAGCTTACACCGAGTTCACTGTGAAGTAACACACATGGCAACAAGAGAGTCTCCCTAAAATAATGTAAAAACAAACGAACAAATAAACACACACACACACACACAGACACACACACACACACAGACACACACACACACACACACACACACTTTTTGGTAAACGAAGACACACATGAAGACATTAAGAAAAACATAGGTGGCGCTGATTTACAGCTTTGCGGTTGTGACGGAAGAGTACTTCAATGCCATAAGACACAATGCCATAAGACACAATGCCATAAGACACAACGCCATAAGACACAACGCCATAAGACACAAAGCAGTTAGCAAATGGACGTGGGAGTGTCCCAGTCTGAAAGCGACGAACAGCGAAGTGATCACACCACGCGCATTTTTCAAGTTCCCCAATCTACACCTTTCATTCACCATGTTGTTCGTCTTCATGTTCAAGCAGAACACAATGGAGCTGCAGTGTCGTGTTCCTGATGTCTACTGATGGGCACAAAAAACAACTGGTGCTGAGGACTGGAAGGTGACACCTCCAACCACTTTCCAGTCTCGGGTGGAAGGGGCGAAAGGAGGGGGAGGGAGGAGCGGCTGAGTGGGAGGGGGGACGTTGAAAATGAAGCACGGTGAGCACTTGTGTTGTTTCTTGCTGCACGAGATCAGCATTGCATTTAGAAGCACCATGATGTTGATGATGTCTAGTCTGATCATGCAGGACACTTCATATGCATCACTGTATTGCATTGCATTGCATTGCATTGCATTGTACTGCATTGCATTGTACTGTATTGTGTTGTGTTGTGTTGTATTGTACTGCATTGTATGGTATTGTATTGTGTTGTATTGTATTGTACTGTATTGTATTGTATTGCACCACCAGGCCACCAGTTTGCCACAGGGGTTAAGTTCAGAATCGTATTGATGTTGATGATGTTTTCCTACAGCTTTCTCTATTGCAAATGCCATTCACCGCGGATATTGACAGATGTGTCGATGCTACAGTTAATTTCTGTCTGATAGCTTTGAGATGGCCTTGGTGGTCAGCGAGGCTCTAAGCACCATAATTTTTGATTTGATTTGAATTTCTGCCTGTCCACCCAACTTTGACTGACAGTGTATGCTCATGGGGATAGTTAGTTATAGAGCACAAAGAAGAAAAAAGCATATAACAAGAGTCAGACCAGAAGCCATTATGTCCATAATTAAAATATAAAAAATAAGATGAAAAAGAAAGAAATGTTGCTAAGTGTCAAGTGATATGTTTTGTTTCATTTTCTTTTCAGTTGGCACGCATGCAAGTCTCTCATAGGCATTGTATAATGTTTGAGAAACAATGGAAGAATTCATCTTTCAAGAAGTCTTACGTATGGATTCCATTTTTTCCAGTTCTGTTTGCTTCATATTTATGTTCTTTTTTCACTTTATGCTTGTATCTCAACTCCCCTTAACAGCCGTAGATATCAATGATAATCTGACGTTGTAGTGTAATAGTTGTGCATTCACCATAGTGATGAATGAATATGGTAATACGAATCAGCACATTTCTGAATTTGAGTGTAGAAAACTGCAATATTAATACTAAGACACAACAAAGAGACGTGTGAAGTCAATTGTTTTGTCTATTTTTTATTTTTAATACCGATGTTAAATCAGAACAAATATCTACAAAAACTAATCTAATGATGGATTGAATGAACAGATCACTTGATGATTTGAGCAGGATCGTGTTCTTCAAATTAAAATCATATGTCTACGAAAGAAGATCACATAATGAATGGAGTCTCCCGTCGGACCGACGCATGAGTAGGCAGGCAGGCTGATCTGTCGGTGTGTGTCATATGGGAGAAGAGGCCGATTCTGCATGCACAGCACTTCCCACAGGTGTTGCAAGGGAAAACGTCTCCAGAAGTTGAGCCCTGCTTCCTTCGCTCACGCTTCTCCTTAATGGCCAGCGTTCTCTTGTTTTCAAACGTCTTTATGCCACTAGAGCACAGCATCCTCCAGCGAGAGCGGTCAAGGACATCAGTTTCCCCAGGAAGCGATGTCTATGTCACAGGCTTTGAGGTTTGTCTTCATGGTGTCCTTGAAGCGCTTGCAGGGTCTTCCAAGTTCGCGGTGGCCTTCCTTCAGCTGACCATACAAGAGCATCTTCGGGATCCTGCTGTCTGTCATGCGGACAACGTGTCCTGTCCAGCGTAGCTGGCACTGGATCAGCAGGCTTTCGATGCTGGGCAGGCCGCTCCTCTCTAGGACCTGGAGGTTGGAGACCCTGTCTTGCCACTTTATGCAGAGGATCTTTCGTAGGCATCTCTGGTGAAACTGCTCAAGTTGTTGAATGTGACGGCGATACGTCGTCCATGTTTCACAGCAGTACAACAAGGTGGTCACCACAACAGCTCTGTAGATTTTGAATTTGGTGCTGAGCCTGATGCCTTTGTTGTTCCACAGCCTGTTGTTGAGTCTGCCAAAGACGGAGCTGGCCTTGGCGATGCGCAGCGTCACTTCTGTATCAAGGGCTCCGTTACTGCATAGGGTGCTGTGCTGATTGCAGGGGGGGGGGGGGGGGGGGGGAGCACTGGCGTTCTGTGAGCTAGCTGGTTGGTACATAGATTCGGTCTTGCTGAGGCTGATGGTGAGTCCAAAGCACCTGCAGGAGGTTGAGAACCTGTCCATAATGAACTGCATGTCCTCATGAGTGTGTGCAGCAAGCACGCAGTCATCAGCGAAGAGGAACTCTCTTAACAGTGCCTCAAACACCCTGGACCTGGCGAGGAGTCGCCGCAAGTTGAAAAGTTTGCCATCTGTGCGAAACTGGATGTAGATGCCCCGGTCACAGTCTTGGAAGGCGTCAATCAGCATGGCAGAGAAGAGAATTGAGAACAGTGTGGGTGCCAGGACGCAGCCCTGTTTCACTCCATTTACCACAGGGAACGGATCCGACATGTCAGTATTTTCCTGTACTCTCGCCTGCATGCCATCGTGGAATGAGGCAATCAACTGGATTAGACTCTCTGGGCAGCCGAACTTTAGGAGGATCTTCCACAGATCACGGCGGCTCACCGTGTCGAAGGCCTTAGTCAGGTCCACAAAGACCATGCGGAGTTCCTTGTTCTGCACACGGCACTTCTCTTGCATCTGGCATACAGCAAACACCATGTTACATGTTCCCCTGCCTGAGCGGAAGCCGCACTGTGCTTCAGGGATGACTGTGTTGGAGACATGGTCACCCAGTCTGTTCAGTATGATGCGGGCGAAGATCTTGCCAGCGATGGAGAGAGATTCCACGGTGGTTATCGCAGGATATTTTGTCTCCCTTCCGTTTGTAAATGTGGACAATAGAAGCATCCTTGAAATCCTGGGGACCTCCCCTCTCTCCCAGATAGACTGGAACAGGGCGGTCAGCTTGTCTGTCAGCACCTCGCCTCCATACTTGTAGATGCCAGCCTGGATTCCATCCGCTCCTGGTGCTTTTCCTGACTTTGTCAGCTTCAGGGCATTCCGGGTCTCGGCCTTGGTGGGAGGGGCAGCTAGCGAGTCATTGACTGGTAGCTGTGGGAGGGCTGCAATTACCTCGTCAGATATGGACGAGTCCCTGTTGAGGAGGGTGTTGAAGTGCTCTGCCCAGCGGGCAAGGATATCTTTCTTGTCTGTCAGGAGGGCGGTCTGGTCCAAGGCTCGGACAAGGGTTGATCCTGTAACTCTCGGCCCATACACAGCTCGGAGACCATCATGGAAGGTCTTCCTGTCGTGAGCATCAGCAGCGGACTGAAGCTCTTCGGACTTTCTCTCCCACCAGGTGTTCTTCATCTCACGCAGCCTCTTCTGTACGAGTTGCCTGGTTTGCAAGAACTGATCACATAAAGACCCGAAGAAAAACATATCCAAAGCGCAACCGGTGATGTTATAATGTTGTTTTATCAAGTGGAGAAAACTGACGGCACCATGCGATGGACATTGAGTCTAATCTACGAAGTTTCTGCAATGAACTGAAAGACGTATGGTTTGACGGTTTATGTCTTTGCCTGGTGGTTTTGAAGGTGTGTTGTGCAGCAAGTAATCCATACACACGTTTCTCTGCCTTCTACCCCTTCCTTCTCCCGTCCATCCCAGGAGTAGAGTTCGTCTCGTTCGTTTCTCACAGAGGGAATGACAGAAGGGAAACAAGGAGCCGAAAAGCGTATGCATGGGTATATGTAAGGTGAATAATTCATGACCGTTTGTCTCCTGTCTGATAGACTGAGCGTTGGGAGGCAAGAACAATCACTGTCATACGTCAGTGGCTTGGAATCTGTGATCTGAGGACAGGTTGTAAAAAGTAACTACACACACACACACACACACACACACAGAGGCATTCTATTTCTTTTTCTTCTGTGTTCGTTGTCTTTGTGGTGGTGTTTTTTATGTTGCTCCCACGTTCCCTCATATCAACGAGTGGGCTTTTACGTACATATACATCCGTTCAAGCAGCCGTGAACCGTTTTCGGGTGCGTGAATACTCGTTGTGTTCGTGTTTTCATAAAAATCAACAATGCAAAAAAACCAAAAAACAAAAACAAACCAAAACAACCTTATTTATAAACAGGAGATGAAAAAAGAAGCAGAAAAAAAGAAGAAACAAGAACAAACAATTAAGTAAGTTAATGTTATTCCAACATCAGCGTGATATCAACTTCATAGTATCCACATGTATCGTATGATGAAAGAGAAAACACGAAAGAAAAAAAAGAAGAACAAATTAGAAAGAAAGAAATTTTAGAAAAGAAAACAGGGGGAGGAATACAGAGGGGAGAGCAGAATGACTTACTGATCAGACATAGCCAATCCATCCAACTTTGAACAGTGGACATTAGGTCAGTCAACGATAGAATATGTGATCAGACATAGCCAGTCCCTCCAACTTTGAATACAAGGGAGTCAAATGATTACGTGATCAGACATAGCCAATCCATCCAACTTTGAACAGTGGACATTAGGTCAGTCAACGATAGAATATGTGGATACTATGAAGCTGATATCACGCTGATGTTGTAATAATTTTATCTTACTTAATTGTTTATATATATATATATATATATATATATATATATATATATTCGTATCGTTTTGGAGATCAGGATCTTCAATCAACATAGTTTGTAAATGGTTCGAAGATAAAGTTGAGATTGTATTTGTTCAAACGACCTGAAAGTATTGACAGAATAATAAATAATGTTCTGCGGTTTCTCTTGCAATGTCACAGGCACAGAGTGGGTCATTTATTAAATGGTGGTTGAACATATCATCGCTCAGATCACTCATCCCAAGACGAAGTCGACAGTGAATAATTTGCTCTTTCTTTACCAAAGTAGCTAGATCGTTAGCACATAGATCTTGTTTTACTTGGCGATTTTTACATTGTACAGCGCAAATGCGCATGTTTTACATGGAAAAGCTCTCAACAAATGGATTATTATTATGATTTTTATTATTCTATTAATTAAAAAATTGTTATTTCTTAAAAATCCCATTATAACTTCAAAACAGACCTTATACAAAACAACATGTGTACACAGATACATCGATGTTCTACAGAAGTGAGACAGCATGTTATCTTTTCTGTGTATTTATTATCTAGCAGCGTGAAAATAATTGGACACATCAAGAGTTTTCCATTGCCAACAGCCTGACCTTTAGCCGACATTGAAACCGTGTTAAGTGATTATTTTATTCAAAATATCCAGTCAAGCAGATCTGATAACACCAAAACGGGTATGCCAGTTTGTGCGTGTGGAAGTTGCGTGTGTGTGTGTGTGTGTGTGTGTGTGTGTGTGTGTGTGTGTGTGTGCGCGCGCGCGCTATTTTGTGTCTGTGCCTGTTTGTGCTTGTGCCCGTGCAAACGAATGTTTGTGCCATTTTGTGTCTGTGTCAGTTTGTGTTAGAATACAGAATACTTTATAATCTCAACAAGAGAAATTCATTTGTGGTGTAAAACGCATAAACAATACGCGGAAATTACAGTCATTCAACATGTATGCATAAAAGACATAAAATGCGTAGATGTCGACCTAGCGCAACCCATGCGTACAATAAATAATTACAGTAGACAACAACAAGAACAGAAACCTTTAAAGGTAACTAAACATCATCACAGCCATACATGTGCAAATCAAAATCACAGTTAAAGGATAGGCATGAAATAGCATACTGAAAGAAGACATAAGACATATAATAACAATATGCAATTCAACAGTATTTTGATTTTAGATGTCACAATCCATATACACCCAATTTGGCATACATCTTTAGTCATATATCTGTTATCAAAATTAATATGGCTGTTAAATAGCTGAGCTGAGGTTGGAATAAAGCTGCGTTTGGTTCTGTTTGTTTCGAATTTTGGAACACAAAAACGTTTGCCTGAAGGTAAGAGTTGGAAATAATTTGCCAGCGTTTGGCTGCTGTCGCTTGAAATACATCTGGTTTTACTGTCGCATTCTGACATTGCACAGTTCACTCAAACTGTGTTGTCTCACACCAGCGACCTTACTGCACACATTCAGAGTCTTCTCCACCATATTCTTCACAGCGAGACCACCATACCAGCCTGTAAAAGAGAAAGTTGACACAGATTCAATAAAACATCTGTAAAATACTTTCGAATTAACTCTGCTCTTTCTGAGTTTCTGCAGACAATAGTTGCAAGACTGGCACTTTTTAAAATACAATTTTGGAGTATAATTCAGCTTTTGATCAAGAATAGTTCCAAGGTATTTGTATTCATGCATTCTTTCAATCTTTATATCATTGGTGAACAGGTCAGGAACTGGAGAGGCGCTTTTTCTTAAACCAGTTATCATTTCTTTAGTTTTCTGTATGTTAAGATCTAAATAATTCTCTATACACCAGAGGAAATTCTTTTAACTTGCTCGAAATAAACAGCATCATAATTTCATAGATCTTCAAGGGCTGAGTCATCAAAATACTTAATGAGAGGAGTTGTGTCCGAGCCAGTACAGTCATTTGTATATAGTGTGAAAAGAACAGGTGACAGAACTCTACCTTGAGGGGCACCAGTGGAAGTTGTCTTCACAGAAGATAGAGCTTGTCTAAAACGGACTGACTGAGTTATCCGAGCAAGAAAACTGTTCACCCATAAAATGAGGTTTGTGTTGATGTTAAATGAAAGAAGCTTACGTGCCATGAGACGTGGCTGACTGGTGTTAAATGCCGATGAAAAGTCAATGAATAAAATGCGAACAAAAGAATTTGGTTTCTCCAGGTGAGTGTATGAATGATGTAAGAGTGTAAGTGTGGCATCAGCAGTACTCCGGTTGGATCTGTATGCAAACTGGTATTAATCATGGAATGGTGTTGTGTATGCTAGAATGTGTGTCAGGACGGTGCGTTCTAAATATTCCACGACGACTGGAGTCAGGGCTATTGCGGTAGTCGTTTAATGAAACAGGGTTTTTGTTCTTTGGCACTGGGCTGATCGCTGGAAGTTTCCACAAAGCAGACAGACGACAACCCTTCAGAGACCACGTGAACAGGCTACTGAACACACCACACAACTGTGCGGCACGTCTTCAGGAGTCGTCCACTGATCCCATTAGGGCTGACTGCCTTGTTGACTGAAAACCTTCGGAAAGCAGACACAACAGTGCAAGGGTCAATGGATATAACACTTTCATAATCTAAGACACGTTCTTTAAGAGGGACAAGGCTTTTTCCCAGTTCATCGTTAAGATCGCTTCGTTCAAAGCGACGGAAGGTCATTTATTTTTTCTGAGAAAACTTTGTTTCTCTCTGATGACTTACACGGTGCAGAGACTGATGATGTGCATTGTCCAGAAAGTAGTTTCAGACCTTTCCATGCATCTGCCATATTACCACTTTGGAAACGACGTTCAACTTTTTGTGCCCGTGCCAGTTTGTGTTTGTGCCAGTTTGTATCTGTGCAACTTTGCCCCAGTTTGTGCCTGTGCCAGTTTGTGTTTGTGCCAGTTTGTATCTGTGCAACTTTGCCCCAGTTTGTGTCTGTGTCAGTTTGTGCCCGTGCTAGTTTGTGTCTCAGCAAATGTGTCTGAGCAACTACGTGTTTGTGCTAGTTTGTGTTTTTGCAACTTGTGCCAGTTTGTGTCAGTTTGTGTCTGGCCCAGTTTGTGCCTGTGCAACTTTGTTTTTCTGCCTGCTTGTGTGTGTGCCAGTTTGTGTCTATGCTATTTTGTGTGTGTGCCAGTTTGTATCTATGCTATTTTGTGTGTGTGCCAGTTTGTGTCTATGCTATTTTGTGTGTGTGCCAGTTGTCTGTGCCAGTTTGTATCGCGGTGCCAGTTAGTGTCGGTGCTAGCTTTTGACTATGTCTTGGTAACTGTGTATTATACGTATATGGCAGTTTGTATCTGTGTTAGTTTGTGTCTGTGCCAGTTTGTGTTCCTTAGCTGGTTTGTATTTGTGCGTGTACAGGTATGTTTTTGTGCTAGTTTTTATGTATCTGTACCAGTGTTTGTGCAGTGAATGCGTACAGTTGATCGCGGCCTTTTCAGAGACAGCATGTTGCTGCAGTTCTGTAGAAACAGCGTGATGTTGTGTTGTTTCATTTGACATGAAGTGTGTGTGTGTGTGTGTGTGTGTGTGTGTGTGTGATTTCAGACACCAGCAGCCATGTCCAGAGACGCAGTCACGGCACGGAAACAAAGTGTGGCCATCATGTCCACGCATAGCGCTGCGGCCGCTTTCGGTGAAGACATCGCCGACGACGCTTACTCCGTATCAGAACTCTCCCACGTGGAGGAAGATCAGCGTATCAGGCGGGTCAAAGGTCAATCAGCCTTGACGCACTCTCATGACAACCGCGAGGCCTTCTTGAGAACCGCGGTACGACACGGTCCTGGATCTTTGGGACGCTTGGTGAGTCTGGGTTTTGGAGACACTTGGTGAGTCTGGGGTTTGGAGACACTTGGTGAGTCTGGGGTTTGGTGAGTCTGGGGTTTGGAGACACTTGGTGAGTTTGGGTTTCAGGGACTTTAGGTGAGTCTGGGTTTTGGAGACACTTGGTGAGTCCGGGCTTTGGAGACACTTGGTGAGTCCGGGCTTTGGAGACACTTGGTGAGTCTGGGTTTTCGAGACATTTGGTGAGTCTGGGTTTTCAGGGACACTTGGTGAATCTGGGGTTTGGAGACACTTGGTGAGTCTGTGTTTCAGGGACTTTAGGTGAGTCTGGGTTTTAGGGACACTTGGTGAGTCTGGGTTTTAGGGACACTTGGTGAGTCTGGGTTTGAGGGACACTTGGTGAGTCTGGGTTTAAGGGACACTTGGTGAGTCTGGGTTTTAGGGACACTTGGTGAGTCTGGGTTTAAGGGACACTTGGTGAGTCTGGGTTTTAGGGACACTTGGTGAGTCTGGGTTTGAGGGACACTTGGTGAGTCTGCGTTTTAGGGACACTTCGGGACACTTGGTGAGTCTGGGTTTGAGGGACACTTGGTGAGTCTGGGCTTTAGGGATGCTTCAGCGCTCAGTCAGATGGCACACACCGAGGTTCATATTGCATATGGCAGAGAGAGTATAGGAAGAGTACTTCATATCCACTTCTTTATTTGTTTATTCGGAAAGAACTTCATAACTATGAGTTTGGTTTATTTGAACAATAATAACACAATACTGATGGAGGGACGTGCCTACGTGTGTGTCGTTGCAGCAGTCATACACAAAGGAAAGCCAGCGAACAAGTAGCAGTTCTCCGCCACGGGCTGCCTCGGGCCAGAACGGCGAGGATGGAAATAACGACGCTCACTCTGACGCCTCAAGAGAGCGTTCCACTGAGGGCAGCGGAAACGATGTCAAAGAAGCAGATGAAGGTGACTGCCAGTTACCTGTGTGTTTGGGCCGG
This sequence comes from Babylonia areolata, assembly GCF_041734735.1. Taxonomy (NCBI): domain Eukaryota; kingdom Metazoa; phylum Mollusca; class Gastropoda; order Neogastropoda; family Buccinidae; genus Babylonia; species Babylonia areolata. The sequence continues at coordinate 11,703,660 of NC_134888.1, read as the reverse complement.
AGGTGGCTTCCAGACCAATCAGTCAGTTGGAGAACATCCACCCCCCCCCCCCCCGCCCCCCCAAACTCCCAACTGTTTTTTTGTGTGTTTAAATGTTATAACCCGGTGTTTGGTTCTCTCTCTCTCTCTCTCTCTCTCTCTCTCTCTCTCTCTCTGTGTGTGTGTGTATGTGTGTGTGTGTGTGTGTGTGTGTGTGTGTGTGTGTGTGTGTGTGTGTGTGTGTGTGTGTGTTACCGTGGTAAACTTTAACATTGCCATTTTCTCTGGAAATACCTTGTCTGTCAATACGAGATTTGGCTGAGAAGGAAAAAAATCTTCGAAGTCATACCAATAATAAGTTATAAGTCTCCCGGATTAAGCCGTATTTCCGGATCATTAACGGTTTATTTCGTTGAGGCTTTGTCCGAAATCTGAAAACACCATTTACCGCTTCCCAGTTGCCGGAACGTAGGCTGTGCTTGGTACGAAGACGGCTTGACGTCGTTTTGTCTTGTTCGCAATTATAGGAAAAGAAATACAAATTCTGGACAGAAAACATACAGTGACGCTAACCACACCATCGACGTGTTTACTGCATATGAATATTCTAAAGTGGATACTGAATTAACTGGAATGAACATAAAAGAAAAATTGAATCAAATGTTTCTTTCAGTTTCGGTCGGCATGTTGTGGGATAGGTTTTTGCAGATCTATACATGTTGGAGTGCCTGAGACGATGTCAACGTCTCCTTTACGGTCGAATTAAAAGAATTTCTTAAATAATCGTGATATGCCAAGGAAACATGATTTGAATGGTATTATTACCTCACCTCAAATACAATAATGTTTTCATCGCGCTAAAAAAAATTGGTCGAGTGACGTCAGATGCGGCGCAGCGTTGAGGATTACACACACTGCTTGTTGCTGAACAGGACATCCGTAGTTCCATCCCGCTAGCAGTCCTTTCCCCCCAAAACTTATCAATATTTGATACAGGACATCTGTAGTTCCCCCCAAAAACTTATCAATATTTGATACAGGACATCCGTAGTTCCATCCCGCTAGCAGGCCTTTCCCCCCAAAACTTATCAATATTTGATACAGGACATCTGTAGTTCCATCCCGCTAGCAGTCCTTTTTTCCCCAAAAGTTATCAATATTTGATACAGGACATCTGTAGTTCCATCCCGCTAGCAGTCCTTTTTTCCCCAAAAGTTATCAATATTTGATACAGGACATCCGTAGTTCCATCCCGCTAACAGGCCTTTCCCCCCAAAACTTATCAATATTTGATACAGGACCCATTTAAATATTTTGGAAACTCTGTTTTTTTTCCTTCTCGTGATTCCTTTACTGGATACAGTACGTGTCACACAAGTGAGTCTTGAAGGCCCTGCCTCTCATGTTTTTAGTTGTGATGTGGTGTGCCACTTTAGAGCCAGAATCAAAACAGCAAGTTCAGATGTGTAGATAGAACTGTCTCAGTCTTACAGGCAATGACAAAATAAGGCGGTTAACGTCTTCAACCAATTTGAGACATCTGCCAGTTTAGCAATCCATTCGGTTCTTCCACCAGTTTGAGACATCTGCCAGTTTAGCAATCCATTCGGTTCTTCAACCAGTTTGAGACATCTGCCAGTTTAGCAATCCATTCGGTTCTTCAACCAGTTTGAGACATCTGCCAGTTTAGCAATCCATTCGGTTCTTCAACCAGTTTGAGACATCTGCCAGTTTATCAATCCATTCGGTTCTTCAAGAAGCTGGAAACAAAGATAAAAAGTTTGAATGCCACTGAAATAAACAATTTTCTGCTCGTTAAAAATACGTTAATATTTTTGTCATTAATCAAATAAGATGCACAAAACTCAGTCAAAACTCACTCCCCTTCCACTGAAAAGACGTTCAACTAAAGAACGAAAGAAAATACACAAAGTTATGAATTACATATTCTAAACTTTCGGGTTTTGTAAACTTGAATGATAAAGAGGGAGAAGGTGGGTTGTACTTCTGTTTCTGTTCGTTTCACACACAGACTGACAATCGTTTCTCTGTGCAGACGAGGACGTGGGGCAGCCCACAGAGTCAGCCTTTGCCCAGTTTGCCAGGAGCGGGTTCCGGTACAAAGGAACGACCCACACCTACTGCTGTGCCGCCCTGCCACACCCCCTGCTCCTCTCACAGGACAGGGCAGACTTCCTGGTCAGAACTGCACTGAAGGGTGGGAAGGGGGTGGGGGGTGGAAACGGCAGGTTATACTGGTGCTGGTGGTGATGGTGATTGTGAGAGAGAGAGAGAGAGGGAGAGAGAGAGAGAGAGAGAGAGAGAGAGAGAGAGAGAGTGTGTGTGTGTGTGTGTGTGTGTGTGTGTGTGTGTGTGCGTGCGTATGTATGTATGCGCGCGCGTGTGAGTGTACGTGCAACACACCCCGAGTCGCTGTGACCTATGTACGACAGTGACTGCGTATTCTGCTACCGTTGCAGTCTGAGGGGCAAACTGTTAGGAGGGTTTTTATTGCAGTCTGGCAGTGCAGTCTTTGTCGCAGAGTGTTGTCTGGAACGTACAGCTGTCACGTGACAAGCAGCCATCACTTTATGTGTCATGGCATTGAAACATCTTTCGATTAAAATAATGTAGAAGGCAGGCGAGCATATACTGAATGAAACCATAATATTTTTGTTTTGTTTTGTAAATGATGGTTCGTAAAAATGCATATTTCAGGGAATGTTTTATTTTCGGGACAGTGGTAAGAATTTTCCATGTTTCATGACTGAATCTGCTTTAAATGTCGGGCTGGATAACAATATTGACTGTTGTTCCCCTGATGTTCTGTGATGTTCGTGATGAAATCTTGTGATGTCTACTAGTAATGGGCATAGTAGCATGAGATATATTATGTTTTGATGCTGGCAGCTTCATCAGTATTTAGGTAGATCTTCCCTGCATTAAGTTGTCTAATCTGGCAGTGTTTTGGGCAGCATGTGGTGTTGGAAGTACTGTCAATATGCGGCCTTTCCTCCATCGAACCATTGACACTCGCATATTCGTTACGAGTGTGTAGGGCCTACCCTCCCCCTTCCTGCTTGTTCAGGTACTGACAGGCATAATGTGTCCCCAACAACTGCACGGGGTACTGGCTCTTTTTGACAGTTTCGGCTCTCACAAAACTGCAGGCTTCTGCATCTAAATACATAATGTGAATTTAGCATTCTCTTCCTTGTGACATGTCAAACGTGGATCAAAATATTGCTGCCATTTGTATCGAGACACACGGCAGTTCTTACTAACAAGGTGTGGTAGATTCCAGATCCCATACACAGAGTCACCTTCATTCCACCGTAAGGTACTGCTACAATTTAGGAATTCCACAGCACAAATTAACAGTTGCTAGGCAACTACAGCTATGTTTGAAGTACTAAAGAAGGCAATGTCAACGAAATGCACTGGATTAGAGATGGTCTCAGTTCTCCACATTTTAACTGTTAACGTTTTTGTCACAGAAAAATGAAGGGCTCTGTCCATGAGTCCTTTATTAACCATTTTCTTAGAACTTTCGTTTCCCATCTTTTTGCTGATCAGTCATTTCAGTGGTGAGCCTGACGTCTGGCATTGTGGCTGCTGAAGTTACTGTTCCCGTCGCTACCTGAGCGGTCGAGGGTGGATAAAGTGGTGAAGAGGAGGATGGGGAGTTCAGTTTTCAGCCTCCTGCCCATCATTCAAGGGTTTACCGGGGGAAAGATAATGATAATCAAACAAGTGGCCTGAAAGATACAAGCCCAAGAAAGCTTGTAAGACCCTTGACAGCTTGAAGATGTAGAGTGCTTCACGGTCTTCTTTCCATTGCATTCATATTTAAAAACGTCCTTTCCGCATTGTGTCACCCTTAGTGAATTGGCTGAGGCACGCCGTGCTGCCAAGTGTCCCATAACCACTGGTGCGAGGACATTTTTTCTATAGAATGTTGTCTTGATTCCAGGCTTCCCTGGCTGCATGGGTGCTGATTTTGAGAATCATGGGAGATCTGCCAGACAGAGACACAAACGAAACGTTGCAAGTAGCGGGGGTAAGTCACGTGACGTATTTTTCGTCTCACTAGGAGATAAAATTGACTAGCTACAGTATTTTTTTTTTTTTAAGGTGACAGGTAAAAGTAAGCATTATCAGTCCTTTTATGGTTATGATAAGTACGGTTATTATATCACTGTTTTTATTAGCTGAAGTGCATTAGGCGGTCAAGTGTTTTCGGTTGTTATTATTATTTGATTTCAGCATTTTTTTTTTTGGCGTTTTTTGTGGGTCTTCTAGCGTCCCATTTTCCCCCCACATCCTTTGAAAAATAATATGGGTCCTCCATCTTCCTATTTTTCCCATTTTCCATTTTTCCTTTCCTCCGCCCCCCCCCCACCCCACCCCCATTTTTTCTCAAAATACCTCCATTTAAATCAATATGCAACTCAAATCACACAGTAATTAACAAACAATAAAGAGTGGTAACTCTCTGCATACACAAGGTACACAACTTCAAGTCATTGCTGCTTATGCTTCCGATTCAGCTGGTACACAGGTAATTAAAAGGTACTCTGGAACAAACCCAGACCCTTCCTCAAAAAGGATGCTCTGGCCTTGTCATTATACATTTCGATACTGTGATTAAACGTACAATATCAAAACGAAAAAGTGGTATATATCAATGTCTGTATTAGCCAACCGATGGACATTTTTTTCAGTTTTTTAACGTTTGCTGCGTGCTTACAGCATTATATACGTTATACATACATTATACACATCATCAACAATGTTTAAAGGACCCAGCTGGGGGAAAGGGGACCGCACAACCAGTAGGAGGGGTTACCAATGGCCGCCCAATTACTATGCGATCATCTGTCAGAAAAGATTATAGATATATTATTCCAGTGTGTGCAGAATTACTATGCGATCATCTGTTAGAACAGATTATATATATATTATCCCAGTGTGTGCAGAATTACTATGCAATCATCTGTTAGAACATATTATATATATATTATCCCAGTGTGTGCAGAATTACTATGCAATCATCTGTTAGAACAGATTATATATATATATTATTCCAGTGTGTGCAGAATTACTATGCAATCATCTGTTAGAACAGATTATATATATATATATTATTCCAGTGTTGCAGAATTACTATGCAATCATCTGTTAGAACATATTATATATATATTATCCCAGTGTGTGCAGAATTACTATGCAGTCATCTGTAAGAACAGATTATATTTATATATCATCTCAGTGTGTACAGAATTACTATGCAGTCATCTGTAAGAACAGATTTTATATAAATATATATATATATATATATATATATATATATATATATATATATATATAATCTCAGTGTGTACAGAATTACTATCCAGTCATCTGTAAGAACAGATTATATACATATCGTCCTGGTGTGTGCGGAATTAGTATGCAATCATCTGATGGAACAGAATATTTTCAACATCCCGTTTGTGCGCACGCGTGTGCATGTGTGGATAAAAATATATTGATAAACTACAACACAGAGAGAAACAAACACTTCCTTTCCGGATGAGTCAAAGGGAAAATATGGGGAAAAGGTGACTTCAAATGTTTAAATGTTTGTCAAAGATGAATTGAATCGACTGTAATACTTAATTTTTCCGGCCAGTGTTGGTACAGATTTTACCTACGAAGAAGATGTAATTAATGGTGGTTATTTCCTTCTTACAAATTAGTTAATTTTCAATTCCAAATAGAACATCGGTTGCATCATTTAATCTGACAAACACACTAGTTTTGCAATCTAGAAGTGTTTCAATGTATTTCCAAAAGGTTCTTATTTGAATGCAGTGGAAAAAGAAACGTTCAATGAAATCAGTTTCATCAATACAGTTGTCAAACTTATCAATCTGCGACTTTCATTTTCAGAAGAATTATGTTTGTAGGATAAATGTTGTGGTTAATTTTACAAGAAAATATTCCTTCCATTGTTGCTTTTCTCGCCAGTAACCAACACACACTGCCATTGAATACAACATTATATTTTCTCCCCAAGAATGCATGGTTAGTGTATACTATTTCTTTATCTTTATTTAACAGTTTTAAAAAAATCATTTGGTTTTGAAATGAACGTGCTCGCGTCATATTGAATAGTTTGACAAGGTAACTGAAAAATATTATTCGCTTTTCCTTTCTAAGTACTCTTACGATCTCATCAAAGCTAAGCAGTCTGTTTTAATAGACATGGATAATATCATTTGCATGTTCAATGCCTTGCTCCATCACTGGATAAAGAGATCACGTCCAGGATCCAGAAAGCCACCCAGGCCCTTGGAAGATTGAAAGTGAAAGTTCTCCAGCAGAAAGGCATAAGACTGTCCACAAAGATAAAGATCTACAAGGCCGTACTTTTTCTTCACAACTGTATGGGTGTGAAACATGGACCCTGTATCGACGGCACATCAAGCAGCTAGAACAGTTCCACATGAGATTGCTGTACATGATCTTGGGAATTCACTGGCAGGACAAAGTCACAAACCAAGATGTGTTGGATAAAGCTGGTTTGACAAGCATTGAGTCATTATTGCTGAAGGCTCAGCTACGCTGGACTGGTCATGCCATCAGAATGGACGATAGCCACATCCCCAGACAACTGATGTATGGTGAGCTGAAGGAGGGCCAATGCAGACAGGTTAGGCCCAAACTGAGGTACAAAGCTAAAGACACACTGAAGAGCAACCTCAGATGGCGCAACATCCAGCCACGCAAGCTCGAAGTCTCTGCTGCAGACAGATCATACTGGAAGTCTCTCACCTCCAAAGCAACAGCTGCCTTTGAAGAGGACAGATGACTACGTCTCGCCGCTGTGAGGGACAGACGACACAGGGCCTCATCCTCCTCAGTCCAAAATTCAGACTATCGCTGTGACACCTGTGGGTGCCTGTGTGCTCCCAGCTTTGGGCTGCGGGAGTCACATGCACTGTCATCGCTGAGTTCACAGACCTTGTCATCGTCGGCTCCCGACGAACTACCGAGAAGAAGCCATGTGGAAAGTGGTTTACCTTTATATTTCATCAGATTATTGTGAAATAGCATTTGACAAGTCACGTTTTCTATAGTTACATCTTCCAGTTTGTTTCTCTCTTATTGTCTAAATAAGTTGTAAAAATATTTTCCCCCAATCGTATTCAACTCTTTTAACTGTTTTAATCTACAAATTGCCCTGAAAGTTCCCTTTTGTTTAGCTATATTACGTTGATGCCATATCGGTTACAGACTCCAACTCGCGCTATTGCTATGAAATAATGTACCATTCCATTGTAGATACATGTACTGTTGATAATCTAACGCGTTTACTTTTCCTTCCCATAATCAGCTTCCACTATTTTTCGTTATACTTTTTCAAATGCTCTTTGATGAGAATATTTTCTATGCCATACAAATTTGTATAAAAGCGTGTTGATATGGTTTCTGGGATACCAACACACTGCATAACACAGATAAGTTGGTTAAGGTCTTTATATAAGATAACAGTTTTCCCGTGAATACTTAAGTCTGTTTTACTCATTTCTTTTATTTGGTTTTGCATTTTGCTAATTCTATCTTTCCAGTTTTCTTAGTATTTTTTTGCCATTTTGTCTGTTTGAAAGCATACTCCCAATTTTTGAAAATATTTGTCAGCTACTTCAAAAGGAAGGTTATGTTCTCTAATTTGTTGGCGTATTGTTTTGTCAAGGCTGAGTGATGTGGTCATGTTAGCGGGCAGGGTTACTAATGTACACAATGCATAATGTACTGTGATGATCATATGTACGTTGATATGTACATATGGTGGAGATGATAATAAAGGTTAGAGGTACACATGTTACAAGCAGGTAAAGATCAAATGAGGTACTTTAAAGTGATGGCTGATAGGACTGAAGTAGCGTTCTGTTTCTTGGCAAGGATTAGTCCAAGCAGAAATTGTGGTGGTTTTTACAGGCGAAGACTGTGTTGGTGGTGATAACAAGTTACGGTAAACCAGGCGTAAAAAATGATGAATTGAATCATGCATTTCGGCTGCGAGTGATGTGGTGTATGAGGGAAAGAGTACAGTTTCCTACAAGGAGAAGGTGAATCAAACAACAGGATACCGTGTTGATACTGGCGATTCAAAGTAAGGTTGATCAATACTGTGCTGCTGCTTTCACACAATCAGCAACAACTGTGAAGAAGTGGAAGAAGTGCTGCATCTGTCACCCAGATTGAAGTGAATCACGCTGCACAGAAGTAGTCGTACACACGCACACACACGCACGCACACACACACACACACACACACACACACACACACACACACACACACACACACACACACACACGTAGAGGGAGTGAGAGGCGAGGTATGAGGAGCTGAGGGCGTGTTGCAGGACCAGCCGCCAGTGATCAGCATGGTGAGGAACAGCTACAGACATAAGTACAGCAGGAAGGACGTGGAGGACGCACAGTGCAAATACTCCGAGCTGGTAGGTGGGAGTGCAGACCACCGGTGTAACACTGTAACTTTACTCCACAAGCGATCACCCCAGAATGAAAAAAAAAGTTGTCTCGCATACATACAGAAAGGTAGAATATACCAGCGCACGCAGACAGTACACGCAAACACACACACACACACACACACACACACACACACACACACACACACACACACACACGTAAACTCACCCACACCCACACACACACACACACACACACACACACACACACACACACACACACACACACACACACACACACACACGCACGCACGCACGCACGCAGACACACTAGTTTTTGCCCTATGTGGAATTTCTTCATTGTGGACATGTTGATACTGGCCCCCTGTCAAACGCCTCCTTCGGGTCTATGAAGATGTGGTAGAACTCCTCTTGGTGATGTGGTTCGTCCGTCGGGATCGACGAGGACCATCTAGTCATCCTGGGGGTGGGTGGGTTGGGCTCTGTGGGTGCGCAGATGACTGGTCAGGCCAATCCGCGCCCGGAAGGTTCTGACGCAGTGTGGACAGGGGATGGTGGCGGTTGTCGGGGACTTGCTGGCACTGCTTTTCCTGGCCTGTCTGCGTTGCTCTGCTGCAGCGATTCTGTTGGCCTCACAGGATTTGGCACCTTTGTGGACAGCTGAACGCCACTTTGGTCTGTCCATTGCATTCAGCTCCCATGTGTCGTGGCTGATGCTGAAGGCCTTCAGAGAAGCTTTCAGAATGTCTTTGAAGCGCTTCTTTTGGCCTCCATGGGAGCGCTTGCCATGTTGGAGTTCGCCATACAGCAGTTTCTTGGGGAGCCGGTGGTCTGGCATGCGAACTACATGGCCTGCCCAGCGCAGCTGGGCCTGCATCAAGATGGTGTAGATGCTGGGCAAGTTTGCACGAGTGAGCACCTCTGTGTCAGGGATCTTCTCTTGCCACTTTATGCCGAGAAGTTTTCTGAGGCTGGTGGTGTGGAAGTGGTTCAGCTTTTTGGCGTGGCGTTTGTAGACCGTCCACGATTCACATCCATAGAGCAGTGTGGTGAGAACTATGGCCTTGTATACTTTGAGCTTCGTCTCCAGGGTGATGCCTCTCCTGTTCCAAACGTTCTTATGGAGTCTGCCGAAGGCAGCGCTGGCTTTGGCGAGTCTGGCATTCACCTCGTCGTCGATGACAACTGTGCGAGAGAGTGTACTGCCCAGGTATGTGAACTTGTCCACCGCGTTCAGTCGTTGCCCGTTGATGAAGATGTTTGGTTCAACGTAAGGCTTTCCTGGAGCTGGCTGGTGCATCACCTCAGTCTTCTTTGTGCTGATTGTGAGGCCAACGTTGTCACAGGCAGCAGAGAACTTGTCAACACTGTGTTGCATGTCAGCTTCGGAGGCAGCGTTGAGAGCGCAGTCATCAGCAAACAGGAAGTCGTTGACGGTGTCTGTCCTCACCTTGGTTTTTGCTTGAAGCCTCCTGAGGTTAAAGAGTGAGCCATCTATGCGGTACCTGATGCCAATGCCTACGTCAGCGTCTCTGAAGGTATATATCAGCATGGCTGAAAACATGAGACTGAACAGGGTGGGGGCAAGAACACACCCTTGCTCGACTCCGTTGGAGACAGGGAATGGTTCTAAAGTCTCTCCGTTGTCTTGGACTCGGGCCAGCATCCCATCGTGTAGTTGCCGTATGATGGTGATGAACTTTCTGGGACATCCGTACTTCGCCATGATTCTCCATGATCATGCTAACAGTATCAAAGGCCTTGGTCAGATCGACATAGGTGGAGTAAAGGTTGGCGTTCTGTTCCTGACACTTCTCCTGGAGCTGCCTGGCAGCAAACACCATGTCGATAGTCCCGCGTTCTTTCCGGAAGTCACACTGGCTCTCTGGTAGGAGACCTTGCTCAAGGTGCGCTATGAGACGGTTGAGTAGCACTCTGGCCAGAGTCTTGCCTGCGACGGACAGCAGGGACATTCCACGATGGTTGTCACAGGCCTGACGATTTCCTTTGCGCTTGTACAGGTGTATGATGGAAGCGTCTTTGAAGTCCTGTGGAACTGCCTCATGCTGCCAGATGAGCTGGAAGCTTCTCAGTCAGCGCCATACCACCTTCTTTGTAGACCTCAGCTGGAATGGAGTCTGAGCCAGGGGCTTTGCCATTGGATAGCAGACGGATAGCTTTCTGGGTCTCCTCCAAAGCTGGAATGGCATCCAGCGACTCACTGACTGGCAGCTGGGGGAGTCGGTCGATGGCTTCATCATTGATGGTGGAGGGGCGGTTCAGTACACTGTCAAAGTGTTCAGCCCATCTCTCAAGGATCCCGTCCTTGTCAGTGATCAGGGTAGAACCATCAGCACTGAGGAGTGGAGCAGATTCGGAAGTGGTGGGACCGTAGACTTCTTTCAGGCCGTTATAGAAGTTCTTCATGTCGTTCCTGTCTGCAAAGCCCTGGATCTCATCAGCTTTGTTGCTCAACCAGGAATCCTGCATCTGCCGCAGCTTCAGCTGGATGGTGCTGCGTGCGCTCTTCAGTATGTCTTTCTTTGACTGTGACTTGGGATCTTCAATGTGGGCTCTGTAGGCTTGGCGTTTGTCTTCTGGCAGCTGCTTGATCTCAGTGCAGTTCTCATCAAACCAGTCTTTGTGCTTCCTGACAGAAGGCCCCAGACACTCCATGGCAGTGTTGTACACCGTCTCATGCAGTGCGCCCCATGCTGCCTCCACATTCTGGTTGTCCAGCACGATGGACTCAAGGCGTTCCTCCAGAGTGTCAGCAAAGCTCTGCTTGATGTTGCCTAGTTCCAGCTTGTTGACATTCAGGCGTTTGAGTGCTTTCATGCCCTGAGGCCGTCTCTTGGGCTGGATGCGGAGGTTGAGCTTGGAGACGATAAGGCGGTGGTCTGTCCAGCACTCGGCGCCGCACATGGCCCTTCTGACTCGTACGTCCTGCCTGTCCCTCTTCCTGACGATGACAAAGTCGATGAGATGCCAATGCCCAGAGCGAGGATGCATCCATGACGTCCTGTTACGGGTAGGGAGGCGGAAGATGGTGTTTGTGATAAGAAGGTCGTGCTCAGCACATGTCTGGAGAAGTAGTTGACCATTGCTGTTACAGTACCAACCCCATGCTTCCCAATCACTCCTTCCCAGGAGGTGCTGTCACAACCAACTCTCGCGTTAAAGTCACCAAGAATGATGAGCTTGTCTGCGTTGGGAACAGTGGTGATGACAGCGTTCAGGTCCTCGTAGAACTTGTCCTTGATCTCATCTGGGTTGGTCATGGTGGGCGCGTAGGCGCTGACAATGGTGGTAAACTTCTTCCTGTTGCATATAGGGAGTTTCATCGTCATCAGGCGATCGTTCACTCCTTTCGGGGAGCCAGCCAGCTTGCCAACGAGGGTTGTCTTCACTGCAAAGCCAACTCCAGCCTCACGTATCTCTTCAGGTCCGCGACCACTCCAAAAGAAGGTGTAGCCTGCGCCTCCCTCACAGAGTTCGCCTTCTTCTGCCAGTCTGGTCTCACTTAAGGCAGCAATGTCGATGTTGTACCTGGCTAATTCACTCGCAGTGAGTGCTGTGCGTCTCTGTGGTCTGGCTGAGTCGCCTCTGTCCAGAAGCGCACGCACGTTCCATGTGGCAATGGTCAATGGGGTGCTTCTTGTTTTCTTCTTTCTTTCCTTTGTGTGTCGACCGCTTGAGTAGGGTCCCCGTCAGCCGCGGTATGCTGACTAGGGTGGTGTGGAGCAGGCAATGTTTAGGGAACCTTTTCTAGCCGCTTCCTCATGCCATGGAGGTGAGCAGTGCTGTCCTGAAGAGGGCTGCTCAGTCGCTCAGGGGGCTGCCGATCTCCACCGCTGCTCCAGTCGGTGAAAAACGAACCTATGGCCTGAACCGCCTGTGTGCAGGTCCGCGGCTACGACTGCCAGTGTACCCACACCTGTCGCTTCGTCGCTCGCCTGTCGCCACAAGTCTTGGGGAAAATGATGGTATGGGATGAAGGATGACTGATGACTTGCGCGATGACTTTGTTTATAGTGAGGAGGAGTTGCGCACCGTCGACCTCACTCTCTTGTCCGAGACCATCTGTATCCAGTGGCAAGACGAGGTCAAGACGACTGGAGATGGAAACGGATGCAGTGGATGACCAGGATGTCCTATGTGCCTCATCCTGCCCTCAGCACTCCACAGTGCTCTGCTGCAACCGCCTTCCTCTCCGTTGAACCATGAAGGTTTCTTCCGCAGAGTCCGCCGGATCCAGTCTTCACATGCTTGGGTAGACAAGCCCTAACTCACCGAGGGTTTGAGACCCATCGGCTACCCTCACCTAGTTTAGCCAACCTGCCAAAGCCGTTGCCCGGGGGTTGGGCGCTGCCGCATGCTACCCCTCCCGTGCATCCCCTAACCCCCTCTTGGTGATAGAGATGTTAAAAAACCTGATAACTTTTCTCCTGAGTTAATTTCTCGTACAAAGCAAAACTGTCGCATTGCACAGACAGCAACACGACACAAAAATCCCACTTCAGCATTTTGCCCTTTCTTCTTATTGCTTTTAATTTGTCAGAATTATCCTCCCAAAACGTTTTGTGGCAAACCGGTGCACAAACCAACGTTGGGATCGAGACTGCTTTATAGTCAGTTTAGTGATTTGCGAGAAATGTTTGCCTGGCACCACGCCATCAGCTTAACGTTCAGAACTGAAATGAATATACTTTTGAAAAGCCAACAACAAACAAACAAACAAACAAACAAAAAACCGGAAAAAAAAGAAGAGAGAAGTGAATGTGTGTGTTTTGATTATTTGATTATAAATATATTTTTTAATCGAATAAACTAGTTTCATATATTATTAGTATGTAGTGTTGTATTTTATTTGTTATAACGACGCTTATAAGGAACGTTTGCTCAGTGAAGATTGCATCGAGTTGTCGATCAAATGACAGAACCTAACGCACATTGTTTTGGTGCCTGTCTAATGTGCTCGTTGTTTGAAAAAAAACATGTTCATATCATCATTGAAATTGATCGCCTCGTTCGTTTTTGACCATTGTTTCCTTCTTAAAGTTTGAACATCACCAAAGTGGACGTAATAACGTGAAAACTGATCAGTCCATTATTCATTTTCTGAATGTCATGTCCTGAGAGGAAAGCCATTTGTTGAAAAGATGTGTGACTGTCATGACACGTGACACACTGACCGCTAACTGGGAGGGGGTTGTCATGACACGTGACACTGATGACTGAGAGGGGTGGTCATAACACGTGACACTGATGACTGAGAGGGGTGTTCATGACACGTGACACTGATGACTGAGAGGGGTGGTCATAACACGTGACACTGATGACTGAGAGGGGTAGTCATGACACGTGACACTGATGACTGAGAGGGGTGGTCATAATACGTGACACTGATGACTGAGAGGGGTAGTCATGACACGTGACACTGATGACTGAGAGGGGTAGTCATGACACGTGACACTGATGACTGAGAGGGGTGGTCATTACGTGACACTGATGACTGAGAGGGGTGGTCATGACACGTGACACAGATGACTGAGAGGGTTGGTCATAACACGTGACACTGATGACTGAGAAGGGTAGTCATGACACGTGACACTGGTGACTGGGAGGGGTGGTCATGACACTTGACACTGGTGACTGGGAGGGGTGGTCATGACACGTGACACACTGGTGACTGGGAGGGGTGGTCATGACACGTGACACTGATGACTGGGAGGGGTGGTCATGACACGTGACACTGGTGACTAGGAGGGGTGGTCATGACACTTGACACTGGTGACTGGGAGGGGATGGTCATGACACGTGACACACTGGTGACTGGGAGGGGTGGTCATGACACGTGACACACTGGTGACTGGGAGGGGTGGTCATGACACGTGACACTGGTGACTGGGAGGGGTGGTCATGACACGTGACACACTGGTGACTGGGAGGGGTGGTCATGACACATGACACACTGGTGACTGGGAGGGGTGGTCATGACACGTGACACACTGGTGACTGGGAGGGGTGGTCATGACACGTGACACACTGGTGACTGGGGGATGGGGATGGTCATGACACGAGACACACTTGTGACTGGGGGGATGGTCAATACACGTGACACACTGGTGACTGGGGGGATGGTCATGACACGTGACACACTGGTGACTGGGTGGTGGTGGTCATGACACGAGACACACTGGTGACTGGGGGATGGGGATGGTCATGACACGAGACACACTTGTGACTGGGGGGATGGTCAATACACGTGACACACTTGTGACGGGGGATGGTCATGACACGTGACACACTAGTGACTGGGTGGTGGTGGTCATGACACGTGACACACTGGTGACTGGGAGGGGTGGTCATGACACGTGACACACTGGTGACTGGGGGATGGGGATGGTCATGACACTAGACACACTTGTGACTGGGGGGATGGTCAATACACGTGACACACTGGTGACTGGGGGGATGGTCATGACACGTGACACACTGGTGACTGGGTGGTGGATGGTCATGACACGAGACACACTGGTGACTGGGGAGGTGGTGGTCATGACACGAGACACACTGGTGACTGGGGTGGTGGTGGTCATGAAACGAGACACACTGGTGACTGGGGAGGTGGGGGGATGGGGCAGTTCAAGGACCCCCAGGGAGCGGCCATGCAGGGCGTGCCTTTCTTGCCGGACGTCTGTGACAGCATGTTGGACAAGGTGCAGTACCTCACCGCGCTGGGCATCTACAGACCACAACTCAGGTCATTGCAACCACCGCGTGCAGCTCTCTCTTTCTCTCTCTCTCTCTCTCTCTCTCTCTCTCTCGCTTTCTCTCTCTGTACTCTCTGTCTCTGTCTGTCTGTCTGTCTCTCTCTCTGGCTGACGGCAAAGGCAGGGATTTCAGAATATCTGTAAAGGTCGGAGACACAACTGGGCATGTCCAAGTGAAAAAAAGGTCTAATTTCGCAAAATTATTATAAAAAAGAAGAAAAAAAATGCTTCAAAGTGAAAAGGCTGACTTGCTGGCATTTGAATTGTTGGCGCAATAGCCGAATGGTTGAAAAACCCTTTCACCGCCAGTGACGCATTTCGGTACCAGCTAGGTAAAGCACCCATGTCACTGAAATGCAACCAGATGATGGGCCTTTTGTGCATTAACCTAATGCTCTGAATTTTCAGTGGTAGGATTGGCCATTTTTTTTCTACACATCACAGGGGAATCCCCAGCTATTCTTAGACACCATCTTTTCTGTGGTTCCTGCACAGGGTTAATTTGCACTCTAAACTGACTGGCGGTGAAAGGGCTCGTTGGACTTTCAATCTGAGGGTCCCGGGTTCGAACCTCGGTGACGGAGCCTGGTGTGTAAAGGGTGGACATTTTTCCGATCTCCCAGATCAACATATGTGCAGACCTGCTAGTGCCTGAACCCCCTTCGAATGTATACGCACGCAGAAGATCAAATACGCACGTTAAAGATCCTGTAATCGACGTCAGCGTTCGGTGGGTTATGGAATCAAGAACATACCCAGCATGCACACCCCTGAAAACGGAGTATGGGTGCCTACATGGCGCGGTAAATAAAAAACAAACAAACGGTCATACACATAAAATGTTACATGTCTGTCTAAGTGTGTATGTGTGTGTGCCTAAAATCTGATTAAATGACACGGGAAACGAATGATAAGCGCCCAGTGGCAGCCGTCAGTCGGCTCTACCAAGGTAGGCAGCCTGTTGTGGAAATGATCCCGTGATCAATTAATGAAATCCTTATTCGTTCAATTTCTGGAACTTGATTTTGGCACTGAAAGGGACACACACACACACACACACGCACACGCACACGCACACACACACATCCATCTATAATAGATCAAAAACATGTGGAAATAGTGGACAATTTCAAATAACTGCAGACTATACTTGACCATAATCCTTCATTCAGCAAACAAGTTGATGCCGTTTTCAAGGAAGTGCACATCCTTTCTTTCACTGCAAAAAGTAAGAAGTTTTAATGTTAGTCCACGCATCCTTGAGCTGTGCACAGGAGACTAATGGAAAGTATCATGGCTTTCAACGTCGTGGGTTGATTTGGTAATCTGACTGTCAAGTTAAAGACAAAAGTAGTCCGAGTTGTAAACTTGGCCAGCAAAGTCATAATCAAGCCCCAACAACTAAATACCCTGTAACAATCTGCTCTCAGCAGAAAAGCACACCATTTTTTTTTAATGATTCCACTCAGCCACATAACTCGGTCTTCCAGAAACTTCTTCCTGGTAGACGTTGTAAAATCCCTCTTGCAAAGAAGAATGTGTATAAAAAATCATTTGCCCCCTCTGCTGTTGCTGTGGTAGATAATTCGCTCAAATAATGCTTTTATTCGATTGCTTGTGATTTGTTTATTGTTCCAATGAGAGTTGTCTTTCTCCCTATGTATGTATGTATGAAGAAAGAAGTGAGCGCAGGGGGAGGGTTATACGGGAAGGTGGGACAGAGACGTGTGTGTGTGTGTGTGTGTGTGTGTGTGTGTGTGTGTGTGTGTGCTTGCGTGCGTGCGTGTGTGTGTGTGTGTGTGTGTGTGCGTGTGTGTGTGTGTGTGAATGCGGGGTGTCGTTGTCGACCGGTCACAACATTGATCAAGATCAATGTATGTGTGTATGTATGTATGCATAAGTGTGTGTGTGTGTGTGTGTGTGTGTGTGTGTGTGTGTGTGTGTGTAGTGGGGGTGTGGAAGGGACTGGTGTGTGTATATGATAGAATGAGGAGTTTTAGCTACGTCACACCTACATTAAGGGAGCAAATTCCTGACATACACATACCTTCCCCGTCACACGCGCACTACAAACCAGAAATTATCAAACGCTGTAAAGAACCAGGTGGATGTTGTTGTTTTCGGCCTGTGGCCAGCTCCTGAGGAAACCAGAGTTGAGTGTGCTCAAACTGGAAAACCCAATCGAGGTCCTGACCACCACCACAAGAAAAGTGTCTACCTCTCAGCTGGTTGGCGCTGGATAATGAGAATACAGCCTTGTCAAGTATTCCGAAACTGAAACGGGATCTCACAGCAGTACATCCATCAACGCCATCGAAAGAGAAAAGAAAATTGCCCAAAACTCTGGGGCACGAAAAGTGGGCATCAGTAACTGGCTTTCGACACGATCGACTGTCAGTGTTTATATTTGATTATTTGCTAAACATGCAACCATTAATTATTTTATGCTAAAATCCCCAAGTAAAGAAGGCTTGCGACGTCTCTTCAACAGTTCTATTCACTTTGCCAGATTCACTGACTTCATATAGCATGCCAATCATGAGTAAGAAAAGTGCGGTTTTCTTCCAAAGGCGGCCATCTTGGAAAAGCAAAAATCTTGTAAGTTTCAGTTTCAGTTTCAGTAGCTCAAGGAGGCGTCACTGCGTTCGGACAAATCCATATACGCTACACCACATCTGCCAAGCAGATGCCTGACCACAGTGTAA
The DNA here is from genome assembly GCF_041734735.1 of Babylonia areolata. Taxonomy (NCBI): domain Eukaryota; kingdom Metazoa; phylum Mollusca; class Gastropoda; order Neogastropoda; family Buccinidae; genus Babylonia; species Babylonia areolata. The sequence goes on along the minus strand of NC_134888.1, from coordinate 11,685,696 downwards.
CCCAACGCGCTTAGTCAGGCCTTGAGAAAAAAAGGTGAATGAATAATAGATAGCGTAGATAAATAAGTAAATAAATAATAATTATAATATATAAAAAAGGGGTAGTAATAATTATAATAATAAATAAATAGATAAATAGATAAATAAGACAACAATGATGATAAAAAAGCAAATAAATGTAAAACATGAAGACACACATTCACACATACACCCACACATGCATAACAGATAGCCTATGCACCAAACATGCAGTTTCACAGATATGAAAGCAGTCAAATACACATAAACGTACATGAGCCCCAACACACACACACACACACACACACACACACACACACACACATTACCCTGCACCTCCTCTACCCCCCTCCTCCACGCACTCACACACACACACACACACACACACTCACAGAGATGAACACTTACAAGCACATACACATACGCCCATATCCCCCACCCCCACACACATATATACAGAGATATATATATACACACCCGCACGTTCCAATATCCTGTTGCTCCCACAGTGTAGGCATGCATACACTCACTCACCTCATCCTGTACCCCCACTCCCTTCCGCACCCCCATCTCCCCCTCACACACACACACACACACACACACACATACGCACGTGCACAGAACTCTCCTGACACTTGTGTACACTTACACCCTCGCGCATGCGCAAACGCACTCAAAAACACAGACCCCCCCCCCCCACACACACACACACACAAACACACACATACACACACGCACAGAGGCTGCCACTGATTGGCCGCAAGAGGGATGGGAAAAGATCTCTGATGCCAAGAACGTGGCGTCTAGTGTGTTGCTCAGTCTATTGTATTTTGAAAAGCCCACAGAGACTGTTCCGTTTTGAAGAAATTCGCGCAATGTTGGTATGGAAATGATGCCGATATTTGTTTGATTTGCAAGGCATCGTGCTCTACCTTTCATGTTAAACTTACGGCTGCTCCCTCTCTCTGCTTTTATTTCTTTGAGGCGATCGATGGTGTGATGGCCTTGTACCTGTTCTTTTTGATATTCTTTGACTTTTCTGAGGATTTCCGATTTTCCTAGATGTAGGCCGCTCGTTGGCGTTGCGTTACCAGCAAGTCTGTCAGCTCGCTCATTTCCCTTAACACCTGCATGTCCCGGGCAGTGTGACCATGTGAGTTTTTTAATCTGAAAGTTGCGCATTGCCTTATGCCAATCTGGGCTTCCCATTCCGTTTTCAATTTTCTGTATGAGGTTCATTGAGTCCGGTTAGAATCATGGCATGTTGGTTTCCGGGCGTATGGATGGACGATAGCCACTGGAGGGCATGTGTCACAGCTTCAACTTCCATCGTTAGGCTGGAGGTTGTGACTTTGTAGGCAGCATTCTCTTCCCTAATTGTTTTTCCATTTTGTTTCGCAGTGAATCCCCAACCGGATTGGTCTTTGGTGACTGAGCCATCTGTGTATATGATGATGTCCTCTTCTTTACTGTTTTCTTCTATGAGTAGTTTCACTTCCGCATCAGTTTTGCCCTCTGACCATTCCCGACAATGTCTTCCTAGAGTGGGTGAAATGGCTGTGTTGAATAGATGGTTGAGGTTTTCGGGGGTTTTCTCCCATTCTTTTGTTTCTTTCAGGTCTTGTAGTCGGCATACTAGCTGGATTGTGTCTTCTGCTTGCCCCATCCATGATCTTCCTCGTTCTAGACGGCTGCCTTTTGGTTCTTTGACTGCGTCATGCAGTGGGTTTTGAGGGTTTTCTAATGGTTTGAAGTAGGTTTCTGGCCTGCACTGAAGGAAGGTCAAGCAGGTATCGCATGGTTTCTGTGGGCGTGTCTTTTGTTGCTCCAAGGATCAGCCCCATAGCTTCATTTTGAACTCTTTCTAATTTTAGGAGGTTGCTTTGAGATGGTGTTGTTAGCCCAAGTCCGTAGTCGATCACACTGAGGACGAGTGATTGGTATAGCAGGAAGAGGTGGCGTTGTTCAATACCTTTGGTTGCCATTGCTTTTAAGACTGAAAGGCCCTTTTTGCATTTGAGAACAGTATTTTCCGTATGTTGTCTGAAGGTCAGCATCCTGTCGAAGTGTATTCCTAGGTAGCGTATGCACTCAGTTTTCTCGATCTGAATCCCGTCAAATGACACAGGTGGTGGTGATTTGCTCGCGGTTCTGTTGTTGAGGGTGCACAGCAACGTTTGGGCTTTCGCTGGATTGATGGAAGATCCTGTGTCTTTGCACCATTGAGCAATATTGTTTAGTTGTTTCTGGACGGCTTTTGTTATTTTCTGAGCATCTTTCGAAGTTTTGAAGACCAGGCCATCATCCGCAAGAGTAAGCACCCGAGCTGTTCCATTGTTGTTTAAGTCTGCAAGACCCTTCGTGTAGACATTGTAGGGGACAGGAGAGAGCAGAGACCCTTGTGGCAGTCCCATGGATAGTTTAGAAGTTGCAGACATCCAATCTCCGAGGCGTAGGACGACGGTCCTTTCCTGAAGCGCTGCTGCTATCCATCTTGTCAGTGTCAAACTTACTCCATACCTTAGTAGCAGCTCCATGAGGTGCGCAAACTGAACTTTATTGTAGGCATCTTCAAGGTCGATTGCTACTACTAGTGTTTCTTCTTTTCTTTGGAATCCTTCATACACCTCATATGCAAAAGCAGCTGCATTTTCCCATGTGGACTTGCCTGTTCTGTAGCCACCTTGGTTTGAAGGGAGAATGTGCCTGTGTTCAAGATCCCTTGCAAGTTTCCTGGCTATCATGCGTTCCATGAGCTTTCCAGCAATGTTTTGCATGGTAAGGATCCGGTAGCCGCTTACCTGACGATGGTCCTTTCCTGGTTTTGGTATGGGTTTTAAGAAGCTGTGTGTCCAGTCCTCCGGCACATGTCCATTGTGGAAACTGTTTTGATATAGATTGAAAAGTTTGCTTCTGTCTTGTTCCGATAGTTCCTTGATGTCCGAGTAGCGAACTTTGGGCCAGGAGCCGATTCTTTCTTGCATTTAGCTATTGCTTCGTTTAGGTCATCTATTGTCAAGTCATCATCGGGTCCAGTCTGCATAAGGGTTTGGTTTAACTCCTCAACATATTTCTTTTCTCATCTAAGTTTCTTTGATCACTCTGTTGTATGAAACGTTTGAGCAGGGCGGATCCTTTTTCTTCGTTTGTCTTGAGCTTGGTTCCGTCAGTGTCTACCATGTCTGGGGTTGTTGTTGTGCACGTTTTCCCTTCCATGCGACGATAAAATTGCCAGAACTCTGTCAATGTTGAGTCATAACTGAGTGTCTCGCAAAACTGTTTCCACTTGTCATTTTTGGCCTCTTGAGCAATGACTTCAAACTGTTTATTTTTTTCTTTCATTTTTGTTTCAATATCTTTGTCCGGAGATGGTTTTGTTCTTTCTTTTTGCCAAAGTTTGACAGCCGCATGTTTTTCTATCCAGGCTCTCTGTGTGTCGGTATTCCACCATGGGGGCTGAATAGTTTGCATCCTGTTCGGTGCCGTTTTTTGTGTGTTTCTTCTGCGTCTTAATTTTTCGATGACGGTTGTCTCTTTGGTTTCATACTGAAATGTATCACGCGGTTTCATACAGGGTTTATCTGACAGTTTCTGTAGACTGAAAACTACCGGGAGGTGGTCACTGTCTTGGTGTGGAAGCGTCTCTGCATTCATTTCTGCTCTGAATTTTGGAGATGTTAGAGCGATGTCGATCACACTGTCACTGTCCCCTTGTCTTGTTCCAAGGCGAGTTGGGGATGTGGTTGTTAATGGGCTAAGAAGAATTTCCCCTATCATTCCTTCAAGTGCGAGTCCTTGTGGGTTGGTGTTCCGCTGGTCCCATAACTTCGATCTTGCATTAAGGTCTCCACAGATGATGACTGAGTCTCCAAGTTCGTTCTCTATTTCCTCAACAACAAAAAAATCTTGTAAAACATGCTGAAATATAAAATTCAGATAGTGTGAATTATTTTTGTTATCTTAATCAATTTTGGTAACTGATAAAAACATAAGGCACGAAACAACCACAATTATGCCTCATGCGTCCTTTGTTATAGTAATTTACGAATCTGGTGGCGGCCATTTTGGATTTTACGCAATGACTCAAATTGCTCAACATTTACGACTTGGCTTCCAATGGATTTGGATTCAGCACCCAAAAAAATAACGTAAATTCAACAACAACAAAAAACAACAACTAAAGTATGGCGCGAAAAAGGGTATTCTGGTTATCCTTGGGGCGGCTTTAGTGTGGTTTTTGTTTCCGACAAGCCATTACATTTAGAATTGAAGATTGTAGCATTATTTGTGAACAAAAGACAAAATGACGTAAACCTTAAAGTCGAACTTGGCTGAGGAAGGAGTAGAATAAAATCACTGATATACATGTTTATGTAAACACAACAGACATAATATGTCAGTGAATGATACAGGGACTTGGTTTCATATATATTTAGAGCATTTGTTTTGAAGGGGCTTTCATTCAAATTTTGAATGGTGTTGAATGGTGTCGCGCCATATGAATTTCATCAACAGGACACGGTTGCTATAGTAAAACTGCCATCTGCTATATGTGCTGTAAGTTACGCTATAGTCTTCATCATAGCCAGCTGAGCGTTCGGCTACATATGTCTTACAATGTTATGATCAGGTTACTGAGTATTTTCATTTTGTGTAATTGAAATGTTCTTTTTTTTCTCACCCCATCATAAAATGTAATATATTCTTACCTGAATGTTTTCTCTTTACACGATAATTCAAATGTGCTTGTGATCAAGGAAGGATGCGCCAGTTACTCATTTGTCTTTTGATTTGATATTTGCTGATGAGCATTTGTCTCTTAAAATGTTATAATCATATTACTGAATACTTTCCTTTTTTTACGATGATTTGAATGTACACACACGCACACACACGCGCACGCACACACGCACACACGCACTCGTGCGCACGCACGTACACACAGACACACACACGCACGCACGCATACACACGTCATGTCTTGATGTAAAAGGAACGGTATGATACACATATTTTTCTTTGGAAATGAACCAGTATTTACAATTGTGACTCATGAACCCTGGCGCAGTAGTAAAACTTTGTATCATACGTAACATGGAATCCATGTGACCCAAAATAACTTTCCCAACATAGATGTTTGAATTAATGGGTTTATAATAATGCTAATAATGAATCTATCATGCAATCTTTAGCCCATGCAATGAAATTAAGCAAAGTCTGCACAGTATTATGTATTTTATTAATGATTACACAAAACCTTATATGTAACATGGAATCCAAAATGCCTAAACTAACTTCCCCATCCTAGATGATATTATCTTTTCAGAAACACTGCAGGCACTCCATTTTCACAATAATTCACCCCACTGCTTAACTATTCAAAATACTACTGTTCATTTTATCATGAAATGGGAACAGTATAACTTATATCACTTCAGTGACAAAGGTTGTCCTCTTTATCTGAAGAATTGTGATAAAAGCACTGTATTCTTTGTACATTTTATTCGATCAGTCAACAGAAAACTGATTAGCTTTATCCTCATAGTGAACAAATCTGTAAGATTACTGCAAAAGAAAATGTAATCAAAGTAAAACTTTGAGAAAAAATCCCAACAAACAAAAGACAACAAATTTTGTTATCCGCGTAAAGCAGAACGGAAGAACATGTATTCCGTGTCCGACTTCATCTCAACCACTTCTAGACGTGAAATGCTTCAAACTTACCATTAGAAGATCAATCCCAATCAGTTGATAGTTGTTTTTTTTCTCTCTCAGAACCTCCATGATGTAATATGTAGCTGTTTGAATTAAATTCTGCAAAGCGAGAAGCACGTAGGGACTGACGTATCTCGGTTGCAACGATTTTTTCATTCCACACTTCGTCTGTCATGTGAACTGATAAACTACATCATTTCACGATAAAATTCACCAGACAGCACAAACCAGCATCAAGGTAATTAAAGGGGGTGATTTTCTACTTCAAACATTGTCGTTTGGAACTTTCCATGCAACGCGTCTTCAATTGAAAGCAGTCTTGTCGAACAACATGAATTGACTTGTTTAGAAATCTTACGAATATCACCGCATCTCGCCATGTGTCAGAAACAGTGATGGTGTCTAAACTTAATCAGATGAGAGAAAAATGCATAAACAAACCATAACAGCAACGAAAATAACATACACAGTTTATTTTCAAACAATGTATCAACCACTGGGTGCGAATCAACATATCGGAGAGTTCCGTGTAATAATGTACATTTCACACGCTGTTGGAAACAACACCTTCTCAGGTGCCGTGTTCAAACACACCTGATTGAAGGGTGTTTATCAAACTGATTTACGCTTTCCCGCGATGAATCCGCACGATTTGTGTGAAAATAGTTCTAATTTTGTTTACATGTATACTTTTATTGGGAAGCTTAAATGTACAGAAATAACACAGAAAAGGCCAACTCAAAATCAATATGCGACTAATTGCATTTAAATAGTTGAACAAACATTTCTACCAGAAAATAAGTGTGTGTGCTGTCGGAGATATATGAGTTGACCACTTGTTGCAAGTAAATAACGTGTAGTGTATTCATGTGCTTGCCTTGAATGAATTAAAAAAAAAAAAAAAAACACGTCAAGCGGAACGGGCTGTTTACGGCTGTCACGCGCGTCTCAAGCGTAATATTTCGAACTTAATAAATATTATTGATGACAGATGTTTCATTAGGACAAGAAATAAATGTAGATCAGCTCTACATGGAATTATTTTTGATATGGTTTGTACTTGTTTGTTTCTGACCACTTGATTTTCAGACACAGTGCCATGTCACAAAATGGCGCAGAAATTTTGGATGTTTTTAGTAATTTCAACACATTTAAGACATAAGAACAAAACAGATTCGCACAAATTGTTGCAGATGTTTCTTTATTTAGTTGCAACCCTGATAACATGCGAAACATTTGAATAATCATTGTAAACACATGTGTATATTGAATTAGACTGAGAGACCCCCATTTTCAACGAGTTCTAGAGTCTGACCCATTTTCATCTTCTATATATTCCAGGCAGTCTTTGCTCTTTATCTGATGCACTTCATTTGCCACCCTTATACTCCAGCCAGCTGCATTCTCTTTCCCACGTCAAACTGACGCCAACTGCGCCAGGGTTCAAGAGTCACGTTTGCAAATACCGGTTTACTTCTAAAGAGAAATATGTATATCATACCGTTCCTTTCACATCAAGACATGATGTTGGTCGATTTTGCCATCATCTGCCTTCCATACTTTCTGAATTAATCGTCTGAATAGTACTCCAACACTGTTCATCCAAACAAACCTGGTTAACACGTATTTATGTATTTATATTATACACATTAATGAGCGGAGCATGACGCATTTTGTGTGCATTGCGTAAAATGTCAACGAAATTGTAGGTATACTTAAGAACTAGAACCACTTAAGAAGAATTTGCCTTTGTAAATTCACCTTTGCAGTCGGTATGATACTGATTTCATTCTTTAAGAAATGTCATGAACTGGAAAACATAAAAAAGAAGAAGAAGACAAAAAGAAGCAAATTTACGTCTTCTATCAATTTGATATAAAATACATGAAATTGGAAATGTGTGCTTCTTTTTGACATTTGGACCTAACGCAAATTTTAAATTCCTTTGCCTATACCCCCCAGTGTGTGTGTGTGTGTGTGTGTGTGTGTGTGTGTGTGTGTAGATAGGGGTGGGTAGGTGGATGGAGGGTGCGGGGGGTGCGCGCACGTGTGTGTGTTTGCGGGTGTGTGTGTGTGTGTGTGTGTGTGTGTTTGTGTGTGTGTGAAGGGGGGATACGAGCGTGTGTGTGTGCTCGCTCAAGGTGACAGTGTCTTGTCATGGACGAGAAGTCATGTGTTATGCATCGCGTTCCCAGGGATGAGCTGTACTGCCAGCTGTGCAAACAACTGACCAACAACCCCTCACGGAACAGCTGTATGCGGGGCTGGGTGCTCATGACTCTCTTTGCTGCAAGCTTTGCGCCCTCAGAAAAAGTGAGTAGTTTATGAAACGATTTGACAACCTGAGATCGAGCGAGCGAGCGAGAGAGAGAGAGAGAGCGAGAGAGAGAGCATACGGATTAACCCTTTCACCGCCAAGCTCGAATTAATGCACAGGCGTGGTAGAGGACCCATGTCACTGAAAAGTGACCATTCATTGGTCTGTTACACATGAACCTACTGCTCTTAATGTTCGGTGGTAGGATAGTCCATGTTTTCTATACATCGCAGGGGGAATCCCCAGCTATTCGTAGCCACTGTCTTTTCTGCTATATAAGTATCCATATCATTCATTCATTCATTAATGATTCATTCATTCATTCATTCATTGTTCATTCATTCATGTCATGACTAAGACCCTAAGACCATGGCCGGAGTTTGAATGGCGGGGTAAAAACGGTCATATACATAAAAGCCCACTCGTGTTCACACGAGTGAACATGGGAGTTGAGGCCCACGAACGAAGAAGAAGATTGGCCCAGTGTTGCGTAACAGAATGTCATAACAGTACAAAATATCACGATTGCAACATTTGTTCCACATTGTCATATATTAATGTCAGCCGCGGTACAATTTGTCACACATGAATACACCGTTTTCCGTCGGGTCTGACTCGTCAATTGTGTAAAGTACAGTTGAAAAGGTGGGTAAACAATGACCACTACCACAGACACACAAGGCTTAGTGGTTAAGATGTCCGCCAGGGGAGTGGAAGCTCTCAAGTTCGACCCCCAGCTGAGTTAAACCAAAGACTTTAAAAGTGGTGTCCTGGCATAGGTCAGAGATCACTGTGACATAAATTGCAGATTTTGACTACTTAACAGCTTATCAGTGTGTCATGAGTACTACTGTACCTTGTACAGTGTAGATGACCGGTGGTCAGTGACAATGGCCACTGGTCACTTTGACTTAAAAAATCAAAATTTGTCTCTTAACAGCTCATTTCTGTCACCAGAAAATTTCTGCACCCTGTATAATGCAGATGACCAGTTGTTAGTGCCATTGACCAGTGGTCACTTTGATATGAATTGCAGGCTTTAACTATTTAACAGCTTATCAGTGTCTCCTGTGTACTACTGTATCTTGTACAATGCAGATGACCAGTGGTTAATGATAATGTCCAGTGATCACTGACCTGAAATGTCAGATTCTGACTCTTCAGCAGTTTATTACTGTCACCAGATAATGTTGTACCTTTGATACTGCATATGACCAGTGGCCAGTGCCACTGACGAGATGTAGATTTGACGAGATGTAGATTTGACAATTTACAACTTATTAGGGTATTCTGAGTACTTCTGTACTTTTTACAATGGTCAGAGGTCATCTGCATTTAATAAGGTTTGTTTGCTTGTTGAATGGGGTTTTACGTGCCTTTCCGCAACTAGGCGATCTCATTGCGCACGCGCGCGCGTGTCTGTCTCTCTGTGTGTGTGTGTTTTATGTCAAAGTGACCAGCGGCCATTTTCACTGACTACCTGTCTTCTACATTGTACAAGTTACAGTAGCACTCACGACACACTAATAAGCTGCTAAGTAGTTAAAATCTGCAATTTATGTCAAAGTAATCTCTGACCTATGCCAGGATACCAGTTTTAAAGTATCAGCTGGGGGTCGAACTTGGGAGCTTCCACTCCCCAGGCGGACATCTTAACCACTAAGCCATGTGTGTCTGTGTAGTAGTGGTCACCTTTTCAACTGTACTTTACTCAACTGACGAGTCAGACCAGGCGGGAAACGGTCTATTTATGTGGGATTAATTGTACCGCAGTTGACATAAATATACGACAATGTGGAACAAAATGTCACAAATGAGACAGATTGTAATGTTTTGACGTTTTGTACTGTGCACACCGGTACAAAATGTCGTAATTGTGACATTTTGTACCGTTTTGACATTTTGAACCGCAACAGCCCAGTTCTTTCCTTAGCTGTGGCCACAGACTCCAGTGCTGCGGTCACAATGCCCTGTCCCTGACCTCTAGTCCCCCACCATCCTCCTTCCTCAGCTCAAACGTTGACTTTTTCATGTTAGTACTTAAGGTGATTGTTCCCCTTGAATGTGTTCGGTGTGGTCCAGGCCTTTGGTTTCTTTATAGACAGCCCATACAAGCCATGGAAACTCCTACCCTCCTGTGTTCAGACATCCATTCCTTCATCTCTGCCGTGGATATAACCAAGCAGCCCACAGTTTCATTTCTCACAGGGAGGCAACAGACTTACTGGATGCTTTCAACTGAAACTGCAGCCAACAGAACAGTGTTACTCGCTGAATAACGTTGGCGCTGTCTTTTGCGAGGGACTGAATCAGGCTTTCCTCGCTGAAGGAAGGGAAATTGTTGTCTCAGGACGGATTCTCATATTTCTCTGTGCCCAGTACCATGTTTTCATTTTATATACTCCGTAAGGTGGCCCTTAGACGTGTCCAGTTTCCAGGCCACACACCACCTGCCCAGGATGGGAAGGTGGGCTTCATAACTTCTCAGACCCCAGTTACTTCCCTTGGCGTGGTTTTGTCCTGCGCCGAGATTTACAAGAAATTTTGTTTGTTTTCGGGAGTCCATTACATTCCGTAACATAAATCAACTGGCGTAATATAAATGTCTCTATGACTAAACCTCACCATGACTGCTGAGGTTCAACTTTTCTATTTTCATCGCATATTTAGTGTGATTGATTTGATATGTTCAATTGTCCTCAATGCGTTTGCATAATTCAAGCCCGACAGGTTTAGAAATTCGGGAATGCATGGCGGTAGTCTAGCTCACAGAAGGGTAGCCCTACACGAGGCGTGTATAATTTAATTACTCACTGTAGAAACGCTGCACGATGAACAAAAAAGTGTAATCACAACTATTGTTAAAATCCAGCAGTTCAACTACTTAACCAAACATCAACTAATTAAGTAAGCAAACAGTTCGCCATGTTTGGAAAATGTCTGCAACTGCTATCAGCACAGTGGTCACCCGGAAAGAGTTCAACATGACATGTTCTGTTTATTGACTGTGGTTTTATTTCATTTGTAGCATAAGTCTTGTTAAGATTTAATTGACAAAATTGATTCTGATTTCAGTTCACTCACACACACACACACACACACAGACACACACACACACACACACACACTGACACACACACGCACAGAGGAATACATACACATGCGCGCGCGCACACACACACACACACACACACACACACACACACACACACACACACATACATACACACACACATTCACACACACACACTCTCTCTCTCTCTCTCAGTCTCAGCACACAATCGCGCGCACAAATACCCACCACCACCACCCCACATCCACCCCTCCCCTTCCTGCCCGAACGCCTGATAGCTGCCTATCAATGCTAATGGCATATACAGCAATGTGCGTGCTCAGTTTGCAGAGTGTCTGGCCAGTTTTGTGCTGGAGGGACCCAGCGAGGTGTCCCTCAAGGTGGACAGGCTCCTCAGACGGACCTGTGCGGTGAGCACACGGGCACAACCTCCCAGCTGGCTGGAGTTTCAGGTAACACTCACACACACACACACACACACACACACACACACACACACACACACACACACACACACACACACACACACACACACACACACACTACCTATCCAGGTGTGGTTTTCAGGCTTGCAAGAACAACAAGCCGCTGTTGGTGCCCGTGACGCTGATGAACGGGTTTCGGACGCTGTGTGAAGTGGACTCGGCCAGCACAGTGCAGGAGGTGTTGCACAACTTGGCGGTCAAGATGGGGCTGGATGACCTCACCGGCTACTCCATCTTTGTCACTCTACATACCAAGGTGGCCCACTTAGAATGGCACGTGGTATCGAAAACTCTTTGTGTGTGTGTGTGTGTGTGTGTGTGTGTGTGTGTGTGACTAAAATAGAATAGAATAGCGACTTGACACCTGTTCACCGACGGGGAAGGACGTGTCCCGATTTCTCTCCCGACGCTGAAATGGCATGGGGCGGTGCAATCCAGTCGCTGACAGAGCAAAAAGGAAAAGAGAAAAGAGAGAAGAAAAAAAAAGAAAGAAAAAAAAAAGTGATGTTACTTGAAACGGACATGTATATTTGCCAGCTTTGGTTTTAGAAACAAAATCAACTAGTGTGTGTTGTGAATTTTCATACAAGTCGCCTCCGAGAAATTTGTAAGGTGAGATCTTTGTATGGATTAAGTGCGGACTGCGAGATTAAGTATGGCGCTCTGTTCGTGAACGAAGGGTGTTACGGTGTAGGCCTTGTGTGTTTTATTTCATTCTGTTGTGTCATCGTGTGCCATCATTCGTAAAATTAAGCAAAAAATGGAGGAAAAAGGGCGAGGGAGAAGGACAAAGAAAAGGGAAGAAGAAAAAAAGAAAGAAAAATAACAGTCGAGAGGGCGGAGTAAAAAGAGACAGGGCAGTGGAGGTGGAGAGGGAGACAGTGTCGAGACAGATGACTTATATTACAACCCATTAATACGGGAGGAAGACAACAGTTACACGAGAGAGATCAATGCGTAAACGAAGAAGAACAGACTGCACAAACCCAGGACAATCAAAGATTACCGATTTCACCAGTAAAGATCAAGACGAGCAAGAAATGGAGTAAAGAAAAAAAAAAAAGAAAAAAAAAAGAAAGAAAGACGCAGAGTGTACTTATTGCTCAGCTAAACAGGATAGAAAGTAACATCCAAACAAATAAGCGGCAGGTTGAGACACTGAATCTTCAGACTGAGAAGGTGTTATCGGAAATATTTGAACTCAGAAAAGAAAAGGACTTTTTGAAGAAAAAAATGCGCACACTTGGAAAAAACAACAACAACGAAGACATTATCGATGATGTTGAAAGACTGGAGAAAAAGGTTAGAAAGGAAAAAGAACTCCGGAACACTTTGAAGCAGTACACAAGAAAGGACAATATAAAGATAATGAATCTTCCAGAGGATAGTCGAACAGAATCTTCAGAAGAAACAGAGGAAAAGGTGATCAGTTTGATTCGAAGGGGTATGAAAATAGAATCCTTTCTGGCTGATCACATTAGTGTTGCTCATAGAGTAGGGCCATTTAAACAACATCAAAACAGACCTGTTATAGTAAGATTAACAACAAGAAAGATTAGGACAACCATCTTCAAAAAGAGAAAGGAATTTCACAGTAAAAATACAAATATACGGATCCATGAAGACCTGACAAAACTAAATTCACAAAGGCTGTACGAGTACAGAAATCTTCCAGGAGTTTTGTCAACATGGGCGTTTCAAGGAAAATTATACTGCAGACTGGACAACGGGAAAACAATATATGTTGAAGATGGCAACAAGAGCAAAATAGAAGAAGCCTTGGAGTCTTCCTTTGACAGATACTCCCGATCTCGCCCTTCTTCATCCCAGCAGTCTAGGCAGCACGCATCTTATACTTCTCAGTACCGCCACAAGGAACAGCCCAGTCAGCAGACAGCCAAGCCAAGGGACCCAGTAGTCCGGTTGTGGAACGAATTAAATAAGGCAAGTTAGGAACAAATTGTAACAGTTTGTTTTATGTTGTTTTGGGATAGTACCTATTGTAATAAAAACATTGTGAAAAATGGAGATTGATTGAACTCTTTGTTTATAATTTTGATGAAATGACGTCACAAATGCCCTATTTCTACAGTAGAGCTGCGCTCAGTGTAAACATGGCCAAGTAACCAATCGTTGGATAGGTATCGTTATAAATCAGCAGAATTTAAAATAATTTAGCGTGTTGATTGGGAAAATGTGCCATATGTGTATAATTTCGATGAAACTGATGATATAACATGCTCTATTTTTAGAACAGGTTTGCGGCCAGTAAAACATGGTCGAGTAACCATTCATTGGAAAGGTTCTGATATACATTGTTTTTAATTAGCGCCATATGCTTGCAGAATTCATATATATATATATATGTATATATATATATATATATATATATATATATATATATACCCATATTCAACAAACTGTGAAACAGTTTAGCGGTCAGTTCAAAAGCATATGGGGTGGGCCCCACATTGCAGCTTCACTTCCTTGTTGCCGTGTGTTACGCGCGTGATCACAACCTTTTCTGGCGCACGATTATGGCTCTTTTTTTCAAAATACTATACACTCCCGAATACAAACCTAGCAGCCTTTTGCTGTATAAATGAAGAGAAAGGGCAAAACATGAACTATGCATTTAGTATGATACTAAACACCTTTTAGCTGATCATAATGCTGCAGTGATAGAAAGAACATGACCAAAACGTAAGTATTTCGGCTTCCTTCAGCATCACCTTTTGTTCTCCTTAAAACACGGAACAGTGAAATAAAATCAACCACAACAACAAAAACAAATCGATGAACAAATAAATGTTATTGAACAGCTCTGGCCACAGTTTTCCTGTCAACATTTTAATTATGGCATTCGGTGCAAATATCACTTCCAGCAACTGCTGAAGACTAGATCCTGCCATGATCATCCTATGGAACGAAGAAAGTTCATTTCTGTATGAAAGCCGCGAAATCGTAAGACAATGGAGTGGAGTGGGCTGCCATCTGGTTCACCGGTTACAGTCATCCTGGACTTCCACCAGAGAGGTTGATCAAAGGTGATGACTGGAGTCACATGGAACTGGTTTGCCAATGCTGACAAGTCTGTGGGGTCCACATCAATCATGGGTAGTAAGGTGAAGCAGCTTCGTCCTGTGAATGGGCCATCACACACTGCTTGCACAGTTCCTGACCAGCCTGGTCGCGGAGAGCGTAATAGCCGTGAAATTTTCCACAAGAGGTCAATGAATTTTTTTACGGCAGTATGACTGACATCAAGACGACCATATTCTAACTTCAGCTCAGAGTTGGAAAAGTGAAATATTTTTACTGGGATTTTCCAAGTGCGTTTCACTTTCTCAACCGAGGCAGTTTGGTCCTTTCTGATGGCTCTGTTACTGCTGTTGGCAGGAGTGTCAGCAGCTATCATTCCCATGCCATGGAAGGTGCCAGTCCCATCAATTGTTTGGATGTTGTGGTCCACAGTGCCACAAACTGCGCATAACTGGTTGGGGTCAAACCTTCAGTGCCAACGCCTTGGGTCAGTGCTGCAGACTGCTCAAATCTCTTAACTTCAGCATATGAAGAAGAGAACCCTATTTTCTCAAATTGATCAATATTTCGAACCGATCAGATGATGAACTTCAACTCCAAGACCTAATGTAATGGTGATATTACGACCTTTGGTCTTGCTACTTGGATGTTTGACCAAGAGAAGCGATCTTCAGTTGACAATCTTTTGTTGTTGTTGTTGTGAAGCAGACAATCAAGATGAGTTTGACTGATGGTTGAAGGTATTCTAAGTTTTTATCCAAGCTAGCAATGTCAGAACTCAGTGGGTAGTGCTCTTTCGATGTGACCATGGCCTTGGTGTCTGACAGGAGAAGTGAAGCAGCTGTTTGAATGATACGAAGTTTTTCTGTTTTGTCATCAGTCTTTGTTTCTTTGGAAAAGTCTTTGATAATCTTTTCAACAGTTGTTTTGAAAGTAACAACATTTGCTTTTCCTCTAATTGATGTGATAATGATGGTTTCCTCCAAAACAATCCTGTAACTTTTGTCGTGGGTTTCTTTTCGTGTAGGGTTCTTTTTTTCTGTCCAGGTTTCTTAAGAAACTGTCGCATTTTCTCTTGGAGACCTGTTAGTGTGATTTGTTCATCATCATTTTCCACCAGAAACTGTACCACTCTGAGAAATGCAGCTTTTCACTCTTCATCAGCTGGTCTACCCTTTCGTGTCGGATGGTTTAAATTCCCGTTGTTGATGGTTCAAGACAAGCGCTTTGTGGCGTCTTTTTTGTTTGTTCTAAAATTGACACTATATTGTTGGTGATACATTGCATCTGCTGCATGCAGATCGTTAACAGACTTAATACAGTTTCCTACGGTCTGTGCCCACTGGTCGCCCCTCTCAAAACATTTCTCCATGCGACTTTTTTCACATACTTTTTTTCACATTCATAAGACAGAACGGCGAACACTGTGTCTGTGTCCTTACTCTATCATATGTTTCCGACTGCCCAAAGTAAGAAATTTTGTTCTAAATGGTTTGTCAACCTTTCTTCGGAGTTTAACGGGCGAGTGTTCTTCAGTTTTTTCTTCATTATGTTTCGCTCAAAGTCACTAGTTATTGAATTGGCGTTTGTATAATCGTGTTGGCATTTTTGTGAAGTCTCTGTCCAAGATGAAATGTGTAATTGCCCCCTCTCTCAGCATGATGCTTTCTGGAGTCCTTTCACAGCTTCTTCTGACTGAATAGTCTGCACTGTGTTGTCACCATCATGTTACAGTTCTACACATAAGATACAGCAATGTCCCACAAGTAAGAAAAGAAGGAAGTGGGGAAAATCAACTCTTTCTTTCTACCAGTCATCTCATTTAGTGTACGCTTACCATATACGAACTTTTTCCACACAAACTGCTGTTTTCGCTCTTTTCGCGTTTTAATTTTTTTAAAGATATAATAATGTATTACTTTTTACGTACTTACCTACAATCATCTTGTGATAACTTAAGACACATTTCCAGTGTTTCGCTGAGTAAGAAATACACACACACACACACACACTCTGTCTCTCTCTGTGTGTGTGTATATATATATATATATATATATATATATAGAGAGAGAGAGAGAGAGAGAGAGAGAGAGAGAGAGAGAGAGAGCAATATAACTTTTTGACGGAAAAGCCGTTCCATACAAAAAACAATTGCACACTGCCAGCGCTTTGCTTGCCAGCTTTAATCTATGCTGTTGTTTTTTAGAATTATATTTTCCAGTTACACATGACATGTATCAAAGATAAGTTCATTAAAACACTTGTGTTGCTGTATTTGCACACTAGATGTAAAAGATTACCATTTTATTCACCAGAATAAGCTGTAGCAGACGACGACTCAGCGTCCGCCATCACTTGTTTATCTTATCATTTCCTCTGAGCGGCGTGGCATTCTTGCTCTGACCTCGGGGTCAGCGCGCTGCCTTGTGTATGCCGAAGTATGGCTCTCCTTGCGGACTAAAAAGCATCTTGGTGAAATGAATTATCTTTTATTTAATTTTAATCCACTTTCCCGTATCTCCCTTTTTCTCCTTTTTGGATATGTTGTTGCTGATGATTTTTAGAGTGGACTGAAGCAAAAAAACTGACTGTTGCAATTTTTTCCTTGGAAAATCATTCCAAAACCGGACTACAGCCAAGCGAGGAGGAACAACCCAGTCAAAGAGGTCAACTCAGCCAACAAAGATAGGCCAGTCGGGGAGAACAGTGCACCCGGAGTGGGTGGCCTAGGCCAGAGGAACAGTCCAGCCAGGGGGTGCGGTCCAACCATGAGGGGCGGTCCAACCAACAAGGGCGGTCCAAGCAGGAGGGACAGTCCAACGGGCGGTCCAATCTTGAGGGGCGGTCCATCCAAGAAGGGCGGTCCATCCAAGAGGGGCGGTCCACCCAAGAGGTACGGCTCAAACAGAAGGGGCGCTCCAGTCAGGAGAGGCAATCCAACCAGGAGGGACAGTCCAGTCAAGAGAGACAGTCCAGCCGGGAGGGACAGTCCAGTCAAGAGAGACAGTCCAGCCGGGAGGGACAGTCCAGTCAGGAGAGACAGTCCAACCGGGAGGGACGCTCCAGCCACAGCAGAGTGCCTGTCGGTGACTCTGGAGAGGATGATGACCCAGATATGGTGACCGAAGAGTATGACGAAGCGACCGAGTAAATTAAGTTTTCTTCTGGCTCGCTTTGTGTTTTTGATGACTTCTGTCCCTGATGTCCCTTTATTTTGTCATGAATATTCCATGAACCTGAACACACATACATACACACACGCCCACATTCGCGCGCGCACACACACGCAGGCACATGCACACACGCACACACACACACACACGCGCAGACACGCACGCGCACACACGCGCGCGCACACACACACGCACTCACACATACGTATACATACATGCGAGAAAAAGGGGGAAAAGAAAAGGAAAAGAGTAGGAAGAAAAAAGAAAAAGAAAAAATGCTAATAATATTCGTGAAAAACTGGTTGCTTGAGTTTCTCGGCTTTGACAAAAAAGGGAGGGAAAAAGAAACAAAGGAAAAAAGAAGAGAAAAAAAAAAGACAACAAAAAAGTGAGCATGAAGAAAATATGAGTGCAGGGAAAGAAATACTGGTCTGATGCATATTGTCACCATGTCTCTGCTTTTGCCCTTTCCCTCCAAACCCCCCTCGCCCCTCCCTTTTTTTAAATTATTTTTTTAATTTATTTTTTTAAAGAATTATTATTCAATTATTTTAATTTATTCTTTATTTCTATTTTTACCCAATAAAACAAACACAGAAGTAAAACAATTAGAAGAATGCATAGAAACACAATTGGAAATTCAGAATAAAAAATGGAAGGTATACTTCTACGCTCACGAGCTAGATGGATATCACAAGGAGAAAAAATAACTAAATATTTTTGCAACTTAGAAAAACGACATTATGTCAGTAAAGTTATGAGTTTCAGATGAAGGAAAGGAATTATTTGATCAAAGTGACATTGTTAATGAAGGTAAAACTTTTTATGAAAATCTATATAGAAAAAGAGAAGTAGAAAATTGTGAAATTGAAGATATTGTACTTGATATCCCAAAACTATTACCCGAAGAAATAATTAAATTGGAAGGTAGCATTACTTTAGAAGAAGCAAGCTATGCTCTTATGAACATGAGCAACAACAACAGCCCTGGCACTGATGGTTTTTCGGCTGAATTTTTAAAGTTTTTTTTTTTAAACAGTTAGGTCCTTTAGTCATTAGGTCTATAAATTGTGGTTATGAAAAAGGAGAGTTATCTTCAACACAAAAAGGTGTAATCATTTACATTCCTAAAGGAGATAAACCTAAGGAGTACATTAAAATTTGGAGGCCCATTACACTTTTAAATGTTGTTTATAAGATTGGTTCTGCATGTATAGCAAATCGTCTTAAATCTGTACTTCCCTCCCTCATCAACACAGATCAAACTGGCTTTTTGTCAAATAGATACATGGGAGATAATATTCGGCATGTATATGATATTATTCATTATCTAAATTATAATAAGTTACCTGGTCTACTACTGTGTATTGACTTTGAGAAGGCTTTCGACTCTGTAAATTGGAATTTTATGTTGAAAGTTTTGAAAGCATTCGGGTTTGGTCAATCTGTCGTTGGGTTCAAACTTTTTATAATAACATAAAATCTACTGTAGTTACAAATGGACAGACTTCCTCATGGTTTTCAGTAGAAAGAGGGTGCCGTCAAGGCGATCCAATATCACCTTATTTGTTTTTGCTTTGTGTAGAAATTCTTGGATTAATGATAAGAGAAAATGACAATATTAAAGAGATTTTGATTAATAATGATGTTCATAAGATTTCACAATTTGCTGATGACACACAGATGACATCAGAAGGTGATGCAGTATCCTTTCAGGAAACAAAGAAACGATAAGCTCTTTTGGGAACAAATCAGGATTATGTATGGACACTGAAAAAACGCAAGCAGTATGGCTAAGAAGTAAAAAATCATCAGCAGTTAAATACTTACCTCACTTAAAAATGGAATGGATTCCACAGAAAATTAAGATTCTTGGAATCTGGTTGACAGCCGTCTTGGATAATGTTGAAGATCTTAACTATAATGATAACTTTTCTGAAATTGTAATGTTATATGGAGTTTGAATTAAGATACTGATTACACCAATTGGAAGAATAGCTGTACTGAAATCTTTGATCCTATCTAAGATTATCCAGCTATGGTTATTTTTGTCAAATCCACCCGATACTTTCATTTGTAACTTGCAGAAACTATGTTACAGATTTATCTGGAATAAAAAGCAAGATCGTTTAAGTAGAAAAACTATTATAAAAAGTATTGAGAAAGGAGGTCTAGGAACACTGCTGATCGAGGAATATCGTTTTCTTCTATGAACATTGCTGATCGAGGAATATCGTTTTCTTCTAGGTTTTTACTGAAGATTGCTTCCAAATGTCGACTAACATTTCCTGCAAGTAGGCCTATACTGTCTCCTTTTGTGTTCGGGTGAAACTTATCTTGTTGATAGGTCGCCTTTTCTCCCACGTTTGACTGGAAGATCGAACTAAGCATCTAGTCATTCGGACGAGACGATAAACCGAGGTCCTATGTGCAGCACGCGCTTGGCGCACTGAAAAAGAACTCATGGCAACGTGCGTGTTTCTGGCAAAAGTCTGTTGAAGAAATCCTGTCGGAGAGGTACACAAATATACATTATGCATTGGCCGGACTAAACGCGTTGAGTTATGCTGCTGGTAAGGCATCGGCGTAGCAGATGTGGAGTAGCGTATATCGATAAATTGTTTTGTCCGAACGCAGTGACGCCTACTCGAGAGACTGAAACTGATACTGTAGATGGCGACTTCTCTGTAGGTTATCGTGCTCCAGGAAGGACACGTTATTAGCGTCGTGCAGGTTGGTGATGACCAGGGCATTGAACTGCTCCACTGTGTGTCAGGACATTGGACTTCGTTGCAGTTGTTTTACTGATTATAATTTTTGTTTTTTTGATCGTTTTTTACCCTGTGTTGTAACCTTTGTAACAAGGTTGTTGCATGTTTATCAGGCTGTCATATTTTTAGGTCGTTGATACTGGAGCGAATTAGTATGGCGTCTGCATGTTCTGAATCGTGCATACTGTTTGAGGAGAAATGTTCAGTTTTTGACAATCGTTTCTCAATGATGTCCATACCTCAAAGAAGGGCTAAGTCTGTCTGCACGTACTCTTTTCAGCACTGAGTCGTGGAACAGGGTAATTTGTGGGAGTTGGGGAATCGTGTGTGTGTGTGTGTGAGAGAGAGAGAGTCAGTGTGTGCGTGGTGTGTGTGTGGGGAGTCAGGTCAGGTCATTAGATCTGCTACTGGTAACCTGTAATCCAGTACAACCTGTTCAGGGTCGGGTTGCCGGCGACTAAACTGGCACTCCCACCACTCCCTTCTGGGACTCGTGAGGCGGGTGGCTAGACACCCTTATGGAATTAAAAACGAGATCCATAAAAGGGCGTCGGCTCAGGAGAGCCACCGACGGCCATCTGGCTCCACCGTGCTGTGTGCATGCCACACGCAGTTGGCCCCCGGGGTGTGTCTACCCATGCATGCGAAGTTTGGATCCGGCAGAATCTGCGGAAGAAACCTATCGGTTCAACGGAGAGGAAGGCGGTTACAGCAACGCACTGTGGAGTGCAGAGAGCAAGATAAGACACCGAAAGGATATTTTGGTCATCCACTGCATCCGTGCTCATCCTCCAATCGTATCGACTTAGTCTTGCCACTGGAAATTGGTGAACCCGGACGAGAGAGCGAGGTCGACGTTGCGCAACTCCTCTTCACTTTAAACAAACTCATCGCGCAAGTCATCAGTCATCCTTAATGACCTTTCATCCTTCATCCCTTCATCACCCCCAAGTCCTGTGGCGACAGGCGAGCGACGAAACGACAGGTGTGGGTGCACTGGCAGTCGCAGCTGCAGACCTGCACGCAGGTAGTTCAGGCCATAGGGTCGTTCTTCATCGACAGGAGCAGCGATGGAGTTTGGCAGCCGTCTGAGCGTCTGAGGAGCCCTCTTTAGGAATGCACTGCTCACCTCCCTGGCATGAGGAAGGGGCTAGAAAAAGAGCCCTAAAAATTGCCTGCTCATATCACCCTGGCCAGCATACCGCGGCTGGCGGGGACCCTACATCAGCGGTCGAAACAAAGAAAAAGAAAAGAAAAAAACAAGGATCGTTCCTCTCACCATTGGTGCTTGGAACATAAGGACTCTCCTGGACAGAGATGACGTGTACAGACCCCAAAGGAGAACGGCACTAGTTGCATCCGAACTCGCCAGATACAACATCGACGTCGCAGCCTTGAGTGAGAGTCGGCTTGCAGGCGAAGGCGAGCTCTATGAACGGGGATCTGGTTACACCTTCTTCTGGAGTGGACGAAGAAGTGAAGAGCGACGTGAGGCTGGCGTTGGTTTTGCAGTAAAAACAGCACTTGTCAGCAAGCTAGCTGGAATCCCAAAGGGAGTCAACGATAGGCTTATGACCATGAAACTCCCACTGGCATCTGGCCAGAAGCACCTCACCATTGTCAGTGCCTACGCCCCAACCATGACCAACCCGGATGAAGTGAAGGCGAAGTTCTACGAGGACCTTCACTCTGTCATTGCTGATATCCTGAAAGCAGACAAGCTTCTTGGGGACTTCAATGCCAGAGTGTGGCTCTGACTACATCTCCTGGGATGGAGTGATTGGAAAGCACGGCGTGGGCCACTGCAACCCAAATGGATTGCTTTTGCTTCAGACCTGTGCAGAGCACGAACTGCTGATACCCAACACAGTTTTCTGCCTCCCTACCCGTAACAGGACGTCATGGATGCACCCTCGCTCAAAGCATTGGCATCTCCTCGATTACGTCATCGTCAGGAAAAGGGATAGGCAAGATGTACGTGTGACGAAGACCATGTGCAGCGCCCAGTGTTGGACAGACCATCACCTTGTAGTCTCGAAGCTGAATATTCGAATCCAACCCAAGAGACGCCCCCAAGGCCAGAAGGCTCCAAAACGGCTCAACATCGCTAAGATGAAAAACATCACCATCAAACAGACCTTTGTGGAGCTGCTGGAAGATCGTCTGGAATCCGCCTCTCTGGACAACCAGAATGTGGAGTCTGACTGGAGGACCCTGCGCGAGCTGATCAATAGTACAGCTTCAGAGACCCTGGGACCCATGACCAAAAAGCACAAAGACTGGTTTGGTGAAAACTGTGATGAAATCAAGCAGTTTCTGGATGAGAAACGCCGTCTGCATCAAGCCTACCTGAGCAACCCAAAGTCCACATAAAAAAAGGATGCATACAATGCCATCCGCAGGACTGTTCAGCAAAAGTTACGTCAGATGCAGGATAAGTGGCTGAGTGACAAAGCAGATGAGATCCATGGATATGCTGACAGGCACGATATGAAGAGGTTCTATGATGCCTTAAAAGAAGTCTATGGCCCCACATCCTCAGGATCATCCCCCCTCCTCAGTGCAGATGGGAATACCTTGATCACCGATAAGGAGAAAATTCTCGAACGCTGGGCTGAGCACTTCAACAGTGTCTTAAATCACCTTTCCTCCATAAATGATGAAGCCATAGACCGTCTCCCACAAGTCCCCATCAACGAAGCACTGGACGATCCGCCAACACTTCTTGAGACCCAGAAAGCAATCCATCTGCTATCCAGTGGCAAAGCACCTGGCTCAGACTCCATACCAGGAGAGGTCTACAAGGATGGAGGCACTGTGCTGACTGAGAAGCTCTATCAGCTGTACTCACTCATGTGGAAAGAAGAGACGATCCACCAGGATTTCAAAGATGCATCTATCATTCACTTGTACAAGCGAAAGGGGAACGGCAAGCCTGTGATAACCATCGGGGCACTTCCTTGCTCTCCATCGCAGGCAAGATACTTGCCAGGATCCTACTAAACCGCCTCACACCACACCTTGACCAAGGTCATTTGCCTGAGAGCCAATGTGGATTCCGGAAAGAGCGCAGAACCATCGACATGGTGTTTGCTTCAAGGCAGCTGCAAGAGAAATGTCAGGAGCAAAATGCTGATCTGTTCTCCACCTATGTCGACCTTACTAAGGCCTTCGACACCGTGAGTAGAGAGGGACTGTGGAAGATCATGGCCAAGTACGGATGCCCTCAGAAATTTATTTCCTTGGTCAGCCAATTCCATGAAGGCATGCAGGCTCGAGTCCAGGACAATGGCGAAACACCTGCTCCTTTTCCTGTCACAAATGATGTCAAGTAAGGCTGCGTCCTGGCTCCAACACTGTTCAGCCTCATGTTCTCTGCAATGCTTACTGATGCCTTCAGAGATGGCGATGTTGGAATCGGCCTAAAGTACCGAACAGATGGCAAGCTGTTTAACCTCAGAAGGCTTCAAGCAAAAACGAGGTCATGACAGACATCATCAGAGACTTTTTGTTTGCTGATGATTGTGCCCTCAACGCTGGATCTGAAGCTGACATGCAACTCAGCGTCGACAAGTTTGCCACTGCCAGCAGGAACTTCGACCTTACCATCAGCACGAGGAAAACTGAAGTTCTCCATCAGCCAGCCCCAGGGAAACCCCACGTTGAGCCCAACATCACAGTCAACGGTCAGAGACTCAGTGAAGTGGAGCGGTTCACATACCTTGGCAGCACACTGTCACGAAATGCGACCATCGACGATGAAGTGAACGTCAGGATTGCAACAGCAAGCGCAACCTTTGGTAGACTCTATGCAAATGTCTGGAACAGAAGAGGCATTGGTCTTGAGACCAAGCTAAAGGTCTACAGAGCAGTAGTTCTCCCCACACTACTGTACGCCTGCGAAACTTGGACAGTGTACCAACGACACGCCAAGAAGCTGAACCACTTCCACACAACATGCCTCAGGAAGCTACTGAACATCAAGTGGCAAGACAGGACCCCAGCCACGGAGGTGCTTGCAAAAGCCACCCTTCCCAGCATCTTCACCATCCTGATGCAGTCCCAGCTTCGCTGGGCTGGACACGTGGCGCGCATGCCAGACCATTGGCTGCCCAAAAGGCTCTTCTGTGGCGAGCTGCAACAGGGGAAGAGATCACACGGAGGTCAGAAGAGGCGCTTCAGAGATACTCTGAAAGTCTCTCTGAAAGCGTTTGATAACAACCCTGACTCCTGGGAGGAATCTGCAGTGGACCGTGACAAATGGTGCGCTGCTGTGCACAAAGGCGCCAAGTTGTGCGAGGCCAACAGGACTGCTGCAGCTGTTCAGAAGAGGCAGGCCAGAAAGTCACGGGCAAACAAGCTCCCTGACAATGATATGCCTGTCTTTGTCACAATTGTCGGCGAACATTTCGTGCGCAGATTGGACTATTCAGCCATCTGCGCATTCACAGACAGATTCATGAGCATCCCTCCCCGCCTCCCCACCACCAACCTCCCCCCATCCCCCTGCTGGATGACAACGATGGTCATCATCGATCTCGATGGACACACACCATGGGGGTGTGTGTGTGTGTGTGTGCGTGTAGACAAACTCTAGCATAAAAAGGAAGTGAAACAACCATGCATGCTCTTTAGTAACTTGAAACAGTCATTAAAAAAGTCATCGTTTCAATAGATTCATGGAATAAAATTATAATCCTTTATTTTGAAATTGAGATTTTGTTAGTTCTTTTACTTTCAAAGGATGTTTTCCCAAATATTCCTTTCCAACGCAGTTATGGCTTTATGTCTCCGAACTTATTCACCGTGTGTATGGTCAGATCTCCTGTCTGGGGCACGGGATGCACCGGGTCATGGACGCCATTTCGGAATGCGAACAGCACACCAAGCAGATGGGCATGCGCGAAAGCAACTCTTTGTGGCGCCTCTTCTTCCGGCGGGAGTACTTCACACCATGGGACGCTATCGTGTTGCAGACAGATCACGTCAACACTGACCTCATTTATCAGCAGGTCATGCGGGGAATTTCAGTTGGAGAGTACAAATGTGAAAAGGTCAGACTGATTTCATTCAGTTGATTTGTCAGCTTGTGTGTTGGCTGTGTGTACGACCGTCCGTTTGTTGGGGTGTCTTTTGATGAGTTATCTATTGATGTGTATATTGATGGGTGTCTGTAGATGGGTTATCTGTGGATGGGTGTCTGTGGATGGGTGTCTGTGGATGGATTATCTGTGGATGGGTGTCTGTGGATGAGTTATCTATTGATGTGTATATTGATGGGTGTCTGTGGATGGGTGTCTGTGGATGGGTTATCTGTGGATGGGTGTCTGTGGATGGGTGTCTGTGGATGGGTTATCTGTGGATGGGTGTCTGTGGATGGGTTATCTATTGATGTGTATATTGATGGGTGTCTGTGGATGGGTGTCTGTGGATGGGTTATCTGTGGATGGGTGTCTGTGGATGGGTGTCTGTGGATGGGTTATCTGTTGATGGGTGTCTGT
This sequence comes from Babylonia areolata, assembly GCF_041734735.1. Taxonomy (NCBI): domain Eukaryota; kingdom Metazoa; phylum Mollusca; class Gastropoda; order Neogastropoda; family Buccinidae; genus Babylonia; species Babylonia areolata. The sequence goes on along the minus strand of NC_134888.1, from coordinate 11,659,601 downwards.
TGATGAGTTATCTATTGATGTGTATATTGATGGGTGTCTGTGAATGGGTTATCTGTGGTTTGGTTATCTGTTGATGGGTGCCTATTGATGGGTTATCTGTTGATGGGTGCCTATTGATGGGTTATCTGTTGATGGGTGTCTGTGGAATGGTGTCTGTGGATGGGTGTATGTTGATGGGTGTCTGTTGATGGGTGTATGTTGATGGGTGTCTGTGGAATGGTGTCTGTGGATGGGTGTCTGTTGATGGGTGTATGTTGATGGGTGTCTGTAGAATGGTGTCTGTGGATGTGTCTCTGTGGATGGGTGTCTGTGGATGGGTGTCTGTGGAATGGTGTCTGTGGATGGGTTATCTGTTGATGGATGTTTGTGGAATGGTGTCTGTGGATGGGTGTTTGTTGATGGGTGTCTGTGGATATATTATCTGTTGATGGGTGTCTGTTAATGGGTGTCACTGGGTGGGTCATCTGTTGATTGATACCTGTGGATGGGTGGCTGTTGAAGGGTTATCAGTTGATGGGTTATCTGTTGTTGTTGTTGTAGTTTTTTGTTTGTTTTTTTAAAAGGGTGGGTCCTCAGTTGCATGCAAACAACGGAGCACCCCTATCTTTTATCATTTATTTTCTTTATTGTTTTCCTTTTCTCTTTTTTCATTTCCTTTTTACCCCCTTTTTCTTTTCGTTTTTGGGTGCTTCACGATGCCTTTCTTCATTAGCCAAAAACAAACAAACAATAAAACAACAACAAAAAATCAACAACAAAGCAATTAAAAAAAGATAAAAATGAAATACAATAAAATAAAATAAAGATATATGAAAAAAAACCTGAGTTCAAAAGTATGTATGTTTTACTATGAATGGGCATGATTTGGGAAACTTTAGTGTTTAAAATGTTACAGTTGTGTCTGGGTTTTCTTGAACTAGTGTGAGTGAGTTCCTTAGTGTTTGCATAAACTGTTCCTTTCTCACTTATTCCACTGTCATAAAGCGCAATAATTAACATGTATGTGTATTCGTGCATGAACAGGAGTGTGTGTGCTTGGTGTTTGAATGAGTATTAGTGCGTGCACGATAGAATCAAAGATCTACCCAAGAACTATATCATTTTCATCAACACATCTGCCCTGATAGATAACCACAGCGACAACAAATAACAACCGTATGAAGACAACATTGACATTTATCACTGCAGCACCAGCCATAGTCACAACGATAATTTACAGCCGTCACCGCCACTTCCACAACTATTGTGACCACTCTTAATAACTGCAATAACTACTATCATATCAACATGAATAACGTCATAATGAACTGATAATATTCATATTCGACGCAAAATCAACAGAAGCATAGACCAACCACGCAGGCTGCACAGAGAGAGAGAGAGAGGATGGGTGGGTAGGTGGGTAATCCTCTTCAGTGCCCATCTCCCCAAAAGCGTACAGTACCCTTACACGATCGAAAGCGAAAAGGTGCAAGAGAGAGCAAGAGGAGTGGTCAGAGAAGCGGTGTGTTCAGTTTGTGGTCACAGCTTGTCACCTTCCTGACTATAGAAAGGGAAACATAAAAGCTGGATATTTATTTCGTGTAAGCACATTCATGTGTGTGTGTGTGTGTGTGTGTGTGTGTGTGTGTGTGTGTGTGTGTGTGTGTGCTATTAGAGAGAGAAGTAGATCAAGACAGTGAAAAAGAGGAAGAGAGATGGGGAAAAAAATTTAATGAAAAAAATAAGAAAAAAATAAGAAAAAAAGCTTCATATTTTTCTCAATTGTAACTGAGTTTAAAAAAAATATAATTGACATTGGCATTTTTTAATTCGTTTTCTTGTGTATACTAATACACATTTTTGCAATTAAAACAATGTGATTGATTTTTTTTGTAATATGAGTCTGTTAATGTTTTCTTGCATCAGTATTCCAAACAACACATTTTCATCAGAAAAGTTTATTTTAACATTGTAATATGTTAATATATACTGGCTAAAAAAAATCCAAAAAGATTTAACCACTGGACAATGAAAAAAGAAATGTTCAATATAATCAGTCTCATCATTTCAATGTGAACAATTTCTGTTTTATTTTCATTTCACATAATATTATATTGGTAGGATAAATGTTGTGCAGAATTTTCCACTGTAGAACTCTCAATCTTGTTGCCCTTGTACATAAATGAGTGATCTTCCATACATTTTCATTTATTTCTATACCATTACATTTTATTCCAGAATCGAACTGCACAAGATTCTGTATAATTCATGGAGCATAAGGCTGTATGAAATTCTTTACCAGTACAGTACTTTTTATTGCAGAAAAGAGGTGGAGTTTCAAGGTCAATATCAAGTCTTTCTTGCTCACTAACTCTAGAAACAAAGTTATGTATTGCAGCTGATACTACGTTATTCTCCAAAATCCTAGATGGGAAAGTTCCTTATATTTTGTTCCATATTTCCTGATAAGCAAGCATTCCGTTTTGGCCATACATATCTCCTACATTAATTATAATTATTTCCTCTTTTCTAATCAGGAAAGAAAAGAACATTTCCTTGATGTCTAATATAATTGATAATTGTTATTCCACAGCAGAGAGGAAGAAGGTAAGGCATTTTCCTGCTTATTAAGGTCTGGCCATATTTTGTATTTGTATTTCTTTTTTGATCACAACAGATTTCTCTGTGTGAAATTCGGGCTGCTCTCCCTAGGGAGAGCGCGTCGCTACACTACAGCGCCACCTTTTTTTTTCTTTTCTTTTTTTCCCTGCGTGCAGTTTTTAGAAAAAATGTTTTTCCTATCTAAGTGGATTTTTCTGCAGAATTTTGCCAGGAAGAACCCTTTTGTTGCCGTGGGTTCTTTTACGTGCGCTAAGTGCATGCTGCACACAGAACATCGGTTTATCGTCTCGTCCGAATGACTAGAGTCCAGACCACCACTCAAGGTCTAGTGGAGCGGGAGAAAATATCGGCGGATGAGCCGTGATTCGAACCAGCGAGCTCAGATTCTCTCGCTTCCTAGGCGGACGCGTTACCTCTAGGCCATCACTAAACATATATTTTTCCAAAAAAGTGAATGTATTCTATTTAAACCTTTAACACTCGTACTCTTTACATTAGAATAAAAACATGTAAACTTCTCACTGAAAGGCAGAAATATTTTTCAGGGGAAAAAGTCCACTTTTCGTTCTCCGTGGCCTTACAAAGTCTTACCACCCACTGGAGGAGAAACGCTGATTGCATTTGTTTAATATCTATCATTTTTAGTCCTCCATGTTCAAATTCACTAACACATTATCCTTCTTTTAACTTTTCAATGCTTTCCTGTTACAGTGCCGTTTGAACTATAACAATGTAAAAAGCATGTGATTAATGTCTGTAAGGATCTTGTCTGGAATTACTATTGTTTGCATGATGTATACCATTTGTGAGATAAGAAATGTTTTAATGATACATATTTTACCCATTATACTCAGGTCCCTTTTCTCCCATGAAGAAATGATTTTCTGGATAGTTTCTATTCTTTTCAGCCAAATGTCTTTAACCAGAGAGGCTGGTCTATCATTCTCAAAATAAATGCCTAGAATCTTTTTTTGTTTTTTGTTTTATATATATATATATTTTTTTTACATACAAAGCCATAAAAAGTATTTTCACTGTTCTTTTTACTACCAAGCCACCTAGATACTGATTTATTTCTGTTCATAACCAATCCAGACAACAATGAACAATCATTCAACATATATAATGCATGCATCATGATCATGTCCTGCTGATTAGCCAAGAATGAAGTTACATCATCTACGTAAAGTGCAATTTTAATCAGATTAAAAACTTTATCACTGGGGCCCCCTATATCTATTGCTTTAATATTTCTACAGTTTCTAATTTTTATTTTCAATAGTTCTATCGCTAATACAAAGGCTAGTGGTGAAAATGGGCATCTCTGTCGGGTTCCTGCCTCCACAGGAAAGCATTCTGACGTCCAACCGCAATAATTATGATATCCGAGTGTTGGACATCATCAGTACTTCAGTCCACTTAATAAACTGTGCCCCCAAACCAAACTTTTAAAAAGCAGTTAACATGAATTCTTTGGAAATACTGTCAAATGCTTTTGTGTAATTAATACTCACGAACAACCCCGGTTCATTTTGTACATTAAGATGATCAATAAAACCATCAACAAGTCTTAATAAAGTAGATACCTGCCGCCCTTTAGTTGAGTGAATCATTGACACATTCACTTCTCTATTTCTGCTCGCCCTTTCCAACAGTTTGATGTGATTCGTCTTCTTATTACCTTTGGCTGAAGCGTACTTGTTTGTAGTCGTGCTCATTTTTATAATCGTAGAAAGATACATTTTTCGAAACCCACTCTATGACAAAAACATGCATTTCAGTTAAACTACGTTTTCAGACGCGGTTGGGTACTCTATGGAAAGCTTGATCCACAGTCAAAGATGGTAGCACTGGAGAAGCAATGCTATAAGCTAGCAAAAAGGAAAAAAATTTTCAAAAAGTAATGCACTTTGCATAACCCACCGTTCTATTTTCGAAACATGTCGCACCGTACCCGCCTGTCGCCACGCTCAATCCGTTTCGTTCGAATGATCACCGCCGGGATAAGAACAGAAATCATTCCAAAGTTCGGATTTCTTGCACACACAAAAACAAAGAGATATTCTTCTTCACCCGCAACGCCGCCTTAGTTTCTCACATTATTCTGTTATAGCTTGAAATTCCAATGAAAATCCACACAAAGCATTAAAACAGTTGATGAAGACGACCAGCCGAAAATGTCATGAAAATGATTTTGAAAGACCAGTCAGTTGAATGGTTGACAGCAATATTTTTGTGTTGCTAGTCGTGTATTACATTTGGTCACATATTAGTACAATACTCAATGTTAATCTGACGAGATAACGATGATCATCAATAGCATATTGTCGCAACATGACACGTTACCTTTTCTGACGAGATTCGGCTCTCTTTGGAAGCATTTTGACAACAGCAAAAACGGCTTGTACAGACCACTGTGGTGTTGCAGGAGGACGTGATGGTGTTGCTGGCCGCACAGCAGTATTACATTGAGCACAGTGGTGACAGCCTCTTTGAGAAACTGGACCACTTTGTACGACACTGGCTGACCGAGGACATGCTGAGCGCCAGGGAGCCCATGTACTATGTGGACAAGGTAGGGGTAACATGTACTCCTCCCTCTCTCATGTACTATGTCGACAAGGTCAGGTCATTAGATCTGCTACTGGTAACCTGTAATCCAGTACAACCTGTTCAGGGTCGGGTTGCCGGCGACTAAACCGGCACTTCCACCGCTCCCTTCCGGGACTGGTGAGGCGGGTGGCTAGACACCCTTATGAAGATCCATAAAAGGGCGTTGGCTCAGGAGAGCCACCGACGGCCATCTAGCTCCACCGTGCTGTGTGCAGGCCACACGCAGTTGGCCCCCGGGGTGTGTCTACCCATGCATGCGAAGTCTGGATCCGGCAGAATCTGCGGAAGAAACCTGTCGGTTCAACGGAGAGGAAGGCGGTTACAGCAACGCACTGTGGAGTGCAGAGATAAAGATGAGACACCGAAAGGATATCTTGGTCATCCACTGCATCCGTGCTCATCCTCCAGTCGTCTCGACTTAGTCTTGCCACTGGAAATTGGTGGACCCGGACGAGAGAGTGAGGTCGACGTTGCGCAACTCCTCTTCACTTTAAACAAACTCATCGCGCAAGTCATCAGTCAATGACCTTTCATCCTTCATCCTTTCATCACCCCCAAGTCCTGTGGCGACAGGCGAGCGACGAAACGACAGGTGTGGGTACACTGGCAGTCGCAGCTGCAGACCTGCACGCAGGCGGCTCAGGCCATAGGGTCGTTCTTCGTCGACAGGAGCAGCGATGGAGCTCGGCAGCCGTCTGAGCAGCCCTGTTTAGGAATGCACTGCTCACCTCCCTGGCATAAGGAAGGGGCTAGAAAAGGTGCCCTAAAAATTGCCTGCTCCATATCACCCTGGCCAGCATACCGCGGCTGGCGGGGACCCTACATCAGCGGTCGAAACAAGAAAGAAAAGAAAAAACAAGGATCGTTCCTCTCACCATTGGTGCTTGGAACATAAGGACTCTCCTGGACAGAGATAACGCGGACAGACCCCAAAGGAGAACGGCACTAGTTGCATCCGAACTCGCCAGATACAACATTGACATCGCAGCCTTGAGTGAGACTCGGCTTGCAGGCGAAGGCGAGCTCTGAGAACAGGGATCTGGTTACACCTTCTTCTGGAGTGGACGAGGAAGCGAAGAGCGACGTGAGGCTGGCGTTGGTTTTGCAGTAAAAACAGCACTTGTCAGCAAGCTAGCTGGAATCCCAAAGGGAGTCAACGATAGGCTTATGACCATGAAACTCCCACTGGCATCTGGCCAGAAGCACCTCACCATTGTCAGTGCCTACGCCCCAACCATGACCAACCCGGATGAAGTGAAGGCGAAGTTCTACAAGGACCTTCACTCTGTCATTGCTGCTATCCCTAAAGCAGACAAGCTCATCATTCTTGGGGACTTCAATGCTAGAGTTGGCTCTGACTACATATCCTGGGATGGAGTGATTGGAAAGCATGGTGTGGGCCACTGCAACCCAAATGGATTGCTTTTGCTTCAGACCTGTGCAGAGCACGAACTGCTGATAACCAACACAGTTTTCTGCCTCCCTACCCGTAACAGGACGTCATGGATGCACCCTCACTCAAAGCATTGGCATCTCATCGATTATGTCATCGTCAGGAAAAGGGATATGCAAGATGTACGTGTAACAAAGACCATGTGCAGCGCCGAGTGTTGGACAGACCATCACCTTGTAGTCTCAAAGCTGAATATTCGAATCCAGCCAAAGAGACGCCCCCAAGGCCAGAAGGCTCCAAAACGGCTCAACATCGCTAAGATGAAAAACATCACCATCAAACAGTCCTTTGTGGAGCTGCTGGAAGATCGTCTGGAATCCGCCTCTCTGGACAACCAGAATGTGGAGTCTGACTGGAGGACCCTGCGTGAGCTGATCTATAGTACAGCTTCAGAGACCCTGGGACCCATGACCAGAAAGCACAAAGACTGGTTTGATGAAAACTGTGATGAAATCAAGCAGCTTCTGGATGAGAAACGCCGTCTGCATCAAGCCTACCTGAGCAACCCAAAGTCCACATCAAAAAAGGATGTGTACGATGCCATCCGCAGGACTGTTCAGCAAAAGTTACGTCAGATGCAAGATAAGTGGCTGAGTGACAAAGCTGATGAGATCCAGGGATATGCTGACAGGCACGATATGAAGAGGTTCTATGATGCCTTAAAAGAAGTTTACGGCCCCACATCCTCGGGATCATCCCCCCTCCTCAGTGCAGATGGGAATACCTTGATAAGGATAAAATTCTCGAATGCTGGGCTGAGCACTTCAACAGTGTCTTAAATCGCCCTTCCTCCATAAATGATGAAGCCATAGACCGTCTCCCACAAGTCCCCATCAACGAAGCACTGGACGATCCGCCAACACCTCTTGAGACCCAGAAAGCAATCCGTCTGCTATCCAGTGGCAAAGCACCTGGCTCAGACTCCATACCAGCAGAGGTCTACAAGGATGGAGGCACTGTGCTGACTGAGAAGCTCCATCAGCTGTACTCACTCATGTGGAAAGAAGAGACGATCCCCCAGGATTTCAAAGATGCATCTATCATTCACTTGTACAAGCGAAAGGGGAACCGGCAGGCCTGTGATAACCATCGGGGCATTTCCTTGCTCTCCATCACAGGCAAGATACTTGCCAGGATCCTACTAAACCGCCTCACAGCACACCTTGACCAAGGTCATTTGCCTGAGAGCCAATGTGGATTCCGGAAAGAGCGCGGAACAACCGACATGGTGTTTGCTGCAAGGCAGCTGCAAGAGAAATGTCAGGAGCAAAATGCTGATCTGTTCTCCACCTATGTCGACCTCACTAAGGCCTTCGACACCGTGAGTAGAGAGGGACTGTGGAAGATCATGGCCAAGTACGGATGCCCTCGGAAATTAATTTCCTTAGTTACCCAATTCCATGAAGGCATGCAGGCTCGAGTCCAGGACAATGGCGAAACATCTGCTCCTTTTGCTGTCACAAATGGTGTCAAGCAAGGCTGCGTCCTGGCTCCAACACTGTTCAGCCTCATGTTCTCTGCAATGCTTACTGATGCCTTCAGAGATGGCGATGTTGGAATCGGCCTAAAGTACCGAACAGATGGCAAGCTGTTTAACCTCAGAAGGCTTCAAGCAAAAACGAAGGTCATGACAGACATCATCAGAGACTTTTTGTTTGCTGATGATTGTGCCCTCAACGCTGGATCTGAAGCTGACATGCAACTCAGTGTAGACAAGTTTGCCACTGCCAGCAGGAACTTCGGCCTTACCATCAGCACGAGGAAAACTGAAGTTCTCCCATCAGCCAGCCCCAGGGAAACCCTACGTTGAGCCCAACATCACAGTCAACAGTCAGAGACTCATTGCGGTGGAGCGGTTCACATACCTTGGCAGCACACTATCACGAAATACGACCATCGACGATGAAGTGAACGTCAGGATTGCAAGAGCAAGCGCAACTTTTGGTATACTCAATGCAAATGTCTGGAACAGAAGAGGCATTGGTCTTGAGACCAAGCTAAAGGTCTACAGAGCAGTAGTTCTCCCCACACTACTGTACGCCTGCGAAACTTGGACAGTGTACCAACGACACGCCAAGAAGCTGAACCACTTCCACACAACATGCCTCAGGAAGCTACTGAACATCAAGTGGCAAGACAGGACCCCAGACACAGAGGTGCTCACAAAAGCCACCCTTCCCAGCATCTTCACCATCCTGATGCAGTCCCAGCTTCGCTGGGCTGGACACGTGGCGTGCATGCCTGACCATCGGCTGCCCAAAAGGCTCTTCTATGGCGAGCTGCATCAAGGGAAGAGATCACACGGAGGTCAGAAGAAGCGCTTCAGAGATACTCTGAAAGTCTCTCTGAAAGCGTTTTATATCATCCCTGACTCCTGGGAGGAATCTGCAGTGGACCGTGACAAATGGCGCGCTGCTGTGCACAAAGGCGCCAAGTTGTGCGAGGCCAACAGGACTGCTGCAGCTGTTCAGAAGAGGCAGGCCAGAAAGTCACGGGCAAACAAGCATTCACAGATAGACTCATGAGCATCCTCCCCCCCACCCCACCACCACCCTCCCCCCATCCCCCCGCTGGATGACAACGATGGTCATTATCGATCTCGATGGACACACCACCACCACCATGTGGACAAGGTAGGGGTAACATGTACTCCTCCCTCTCTCATGTACTATGTGGACAAGGTAGGGGTAACATGTTCTCTCTCTCTTTATCAAGTGATAGGAGTCATAGGTACCACAGTTAACCTGGTAACCTGATGGCAAGAAAAAACGAAGAAAAAAAAAGAGGCTTGCTCAATCAAGTTATCATGGGTTTGTTGAACATACATCAAAACGCAGAAAATGTTTACCGTTTGTGCGCCCGAAATCATGTTTCTGTTTGTTCACTCATTTATTCATTCGTTTTTCTTCTGCTTTTCCCCGCTTCCTTCCTTTCCCTCTTCCTTGTTGCTTTATGAACTGAGGGGATAGCCAAGCATAGTCCTTTCCCTCTTCCTTGTTGATTTATGAACTGAGGGGATAGCCAAGCATAGTCCTTTCCCTCTTCCTTGTTGATTTATGAACAGAAGGAATAGCTAAGCACTTTGATAGGTCCGAAAGGTCCTGCAGACCAGTCTGATGGTGGATAAACCAGAGGAACAGTCCTTGAAGCACGACATTGCTGTCTTCGCTATGGACAAGTGGTTCCTGCCGTTCTCCAGGTTCTACGATGCTCCTAAAGTGAGTCTTTCCATCTACTGCCTGTTCATTTGTTCTTTCGTCTGTCTGTCTGTCTGTTAGCCTCGTTATCGCATACGCAAATTACATGGCGAGATAGGCCCATATTCATCGTGAATACTGTAACACTGACCGTAACATGGAACAATCAAAAGAAGAAAGAAAAAAGACCAAATTCTCTCAATTTTTACACTATTATGGAAACCAGTTTTCTACCATCCTCAGCGTGCTCTAAATCAAACAAGCACAAAACACAGCACACAAAACAGCCACACACGTAGACTTGCTGAGTTGATTAGTAATCCGTTAATGGCCAGTCATTGCCGCGACCGTGCTCCATTCTTCATGGCACACAGTACACCACGCACTGACATTGACAACTGAACTTAAACTGTACTGTTGCGAGTGTTGAAACCCATCAGGACAGAAAAACATTGAAAATATGCATGATTTTATATTTAACTGAATTTTCGTTGAATCCGACTTCAGAGCATACAAATGTTAGCTGCAGTAGCCACAACTTACAGATGGGACATGAATGGGGCCAGGAGACATATTGCCATCACACACACACACACACACACACACACACACACTCCTTAATGAAACATCTCCCAGCCAGTGATGAGAAAACAAAAGAACTAAAAAGTGCTACTCAGAATGATAACCAAATGCAACAACTCAAAACCTACATACAAGATGGATGGCCAGAATCCAGAGACCAATGCCACCCCATAGTACTGGACATGTGGAACCACCGTGACGAACTTATATACACTGAAGGCATCATCTTAAAAGGGGAGAAAATTGTCATCCCAAAACCGTTGAGGCCAGAAATGCTACAGTAAATCAACAACGTACATTTTGGCACAGAAAAAAACAATTCAACGGGCAAGGGAAATCATTTTCTGGCCAGGAATGACGGTAGAAATACGCCACATAGTTTCTGTTTGTCCCACCTGTTCCACTTTCAAGCCATCTAACCCAAAAGAACCCCTCATGGCCCATTCAGTCCCCTCCAGACCATGGCAGAAAGCTGCCACTGACCTTTTCTCCTGGAACGGAAGAAATTTCATGGTGACTGTTGACTGTTACAGTCGGTTCTTCGAAGTTGATGAACTGAACAAGACAGCATCCACATATCTGTCATAGGGAAACTGTCAGCACATTTCGCACACCATGGCATTCCAGAAACCCTAATCAGGTCAGGAGCTGACATTGCAAGTGACCACGACTTGGTAATGATGACCTTCAAACTCCAACTGAAGAAAACAAAGAAACAAAGCTTCTCAAGACTGAAGTTCGACCTGGAAAAATTGAAAGATCCTGAAGTACAAGAGGCATTCCAAGCCATGATTGGTGGGAAATTCGCGCCACTCATCACTCTCGATGCAGATGACGCCGACCTGGATACACTCGTAAGCGACTTCAACGCAGCTGTAACTGAAACAGCCCAAACAACTCTTGGAAAACAACGCATCAAAAAGAAGCCCTGGGTCACGGACGACATCCTACAGCTGTGTGACAAACGTAGAGACCTGAAAAAGAAAAGAATGAAGAAGAAGGGGCAAAACAGTACAAAGCAGTTAACACCGAAATCAAGAGAAGCATGAAGAAGGCAAGGGAGAATTGGATTGAAGGAAAATGCCAGGACATAGAGGAAAACCTGACAAGAAACAACAGCAAGAAAGCCTACCAAGTTGTGAAAGAACTTACCAACACAAGGCAAGGTAGAACTATGTCCAACATCCAGACCAAGGATGGAAAATGTCTAACAGAAGAACAAGACATCCTAAAGCGATGGACAGAATACTGCTCAGAGCTATACAACATACAGACCACAGGTGATCCAGCAATACTGAATGTTCCACCAGCCACTGATAACAGTAATCACCCCATACTCCGTGAAGAAATAGAGGCAGCAATAGCATCGCTGAAAAAAGGGAAATCGGCAGGAGTGGACAACATCCCATCAGAACTGGTCCAAGCAGGGGGTGAAGTTATGATAGATGTGCTACTGAAAATCTGCAACAAGATCTGGCAAACAGGGGAATGGCCCACACCGTGGACGCAATCACTGATCATCACCCTTCCCAAAAAGGGCAATCTCCAGCAGTGTCAAAACTACCGCACCATCAGCCTGATTAGTCATCCCAGCAAAGTCATGTTGAAGATCCTGCTTAACAGACTGAAACCACAAGCAGAAAACATCATTGCTGAAGAACAGGCAGGTTTCAGACCAGGAAGGAGCACAACTGAACAAATCTTCAACTTGAGGTTGCTATGTGAGAGGTACCATCAACACCAACAAGACCTCTACCACGTCTTCATTGATTTTAAGAAGGCATTTGACAGGGTCTGGCATGCAGCTTTGTGGGCTACCATGAATCTGTACAACATCAACGCCAACCTGATCAGACTGATACAGCACCTCTATGACAAAGCCACCAGCGCCGTCTACCTCAACAATAGCATCGGGGACTGGTTCAGAACCACAGTCGGAGTGAGACAAGGCTGTCTACTCTCCCCAACACTCTTCAACATCTTCTTAGAAAGAATAATGACTGACGCACTGGAAGAGCATGTAGGAACAGTCAGCATAGGCGGCAGAACAATCACAAACCTACGTTTTGCCGACGACATTGATGGACTGGCTGGAAAAGAAGAACTGGCAAGCCTGGTCAAACATCTAGACAAAGCCTCCACATCGTATGGAATGCAAATCAGTGCGGAGAAAACCAAACTGATGACTAACAACACCAACGGCATCAGCATTGACATCAAAGTCAACGACGAAAAGCTTAAAACAGTCCACAGCTTCAAATATCTGGGAGCAATCGTGTCAGATGAAGGATCTAAACCAGAAGTACTCTCGAGAATTGCCCAAACAACAACGGCACTCAACAAGCTGAACACCATCTGGAACAACAAAAACATCGCTCTCAGCTCAAAAATCAGACTGATGCGTTCCCTGGTTACATCAATATTGCTCTACGCCTGCGAGACTTGGACCCTGACTGCAGACATCGAGAGAAGAATCCAAGCTGTCGAGATGAGATGCTTTCGTAGACTACTTGGCATCTCCTACAGAGACCACATCACTAACACGGAAGTGAAGAACAGAATCAAGCAAAGTATTGGACCCTACGAAGACCTTCTGTCCATAGTGAAAAAACGCAAACTTAGGTGGTATGGACACATCTCCCGATCATCTGGTCTTGCCAAAACGTTCCTGCAAGGCACCGTACAAGGAGGCAGAAGGAGAGGACGGCAGAAGAAGAGATGGGAAGACAACATCCGGGGGTGGACAGGCTTGACGCTCGGTGACGCCCTGAGGAAATCAGAAAACCGTGAAGAGTGGAGAGGGGTGGTGGCCAGGTCAGCAGCGGTGCCCCAACGGTCTGAACCCAGACTACGGGAGAGGTGAAGGTGAGGTGAAGGTGAATCAGCTACAATTGACTTCGCATCTTCAGAGTTTGCTAACTTTGCATCAACCTGGGATTTCTGCCATGTAAGTTCAAGCCCCGAACATCCTCAATCAAATGGATTCACAGAAAAAACGGTGCAAACTGCAAAAATAATGCTGAACAAGTCCAAAGCAGAAGGAAGTCAACCACTGCTTGCTCTCCTTGAATACAGGACAACACTCATTGACAGTCTAGCTTCCCCTGCTAAACTTCTGATGGGCCGCTAGCTTCGCTCTGTCCTGCCAGCAACAGAACACCAACTGAAACCAGCAACGGTTGAACCTGATAAAGGAAGGAATTTTTGTTTAATGTCCCGTCACACATATCGGTGATTGAAGACATTTTGTAAAAGTATTTATGAATACATCTGAGTATTATCGGTTAGAAGGGGTGGGAGATGTGGATGAATGGAGGGTGGGGGGGAAACTGGGCAAATGAGGGTAAAAATGTGGGTGAAATTTGAAAGAAAAACAAAACAAACAAACAAACAACAACAAAAAAACACCCTCTAAATACAGTTACAGGAAATTACTTAAAGGACTTCGTAAAAGAGAAGTCGTTAAACTGACAAGCGAAACAACTGATAATGAATGCAAAAAGTCAAAAACATCAACGTTCTCAGTCACTTGTGAAGACACACTTTCGTGTACAAAAGGCTTCATCAAGCTACAGTGAAAAATTATATGCTCAGTTGTCAGGTTATTAAAGCATATACACTTGACATTAGAACAATACTTGGTCCGTAATGAATTTGATAATAGTCTGAGAGCTAAGCTCAAAATTGGTCTGCGAATCGGACCAAAGTCTGAGAGAGTCAACTGACGAGGTTTTAGTCTTGAATTCAAGCACCTATAAAAGTCTCTTTCTAGTATATTGCTTATTTCCTTGTATGACAATGGGCAATATACTTTTATACTATCTATATGATTTTTTTGCTCCCCTTTTTGCTGCCCTATCTGCTTGGTCGTTATAACGGAATCCAGTGTGGGATGGTATCCAACAAAAATCAACATTTGTACCCTTCACAAATAGGGAGTGCAATAAATACCTAATTTCAAAAAATAAATCTTCTCTTTGATTATTCTCAAAAAGGAGCAAACCTTTTAAGACAGATTGAGAATCAACACAAAATAGGATATTACTTATTATGATTGGTATATCAACAAGATGATTTAAAGCCATAAGGATGGCCACCAATTCAGCTGTAAAAATTGAATGTCCCTTACCTAAATAATATGATTTTTCTGTTTTTAGGTCAGGAATGACAAAAGCAGATCCTGCACTGCTATCATCCAGGACCGAGCCATCAGTGTAAACTTTTAAATGATAATCAAAATTTTCTTCTAATTCAATTCTGACAGATGCTGCTATTATATGTGGAGATTCTCCTTTTGTTGTGTCAGAAGCACATATGTTGACGTTTGCTTTTGTTAACTCCCAGGGAGGGACAGGTGGCACCAGAACACGAGGTGCCATATCATGTAAATCAATGTCTGAAGAATTTAAAATATATGACACATATGTGCGAATGGTTTGTAGATTTGAATTATATTGTGCATTTTTTGGAAAATCAATATCAGACCTAATATTTAATTCCTCAAAATCATCCACTCCTGTATCTCACAGTGTATTTAGCAGAACTTAATTTTCTGACTTCATCTAGTGGTAGAATACCCGCAAGCTTATAGCCTTCTGAGGTTTTAGTATGCACAGGTACCCCTAAAGCCAGTTTCACAGCTTTACTGTCAATTATTCGCAGCTTCTTTAGAAACGTCGGCGGAGCAGAAAAGAAGATTTCTTGACCGTAGGTCAATCTTGATCTTACGAGAGATGTCGCTAAATGTAAAAGAATTTTGGAGTCTTGTCCCCAAGGAGAGTGACTTACAATTTTTTAAAGAAATTTAAACTTTTAACTGCTTTAGTCACTATTGAATCAGTGTGTTTCTTCCAGTTTAGTTTTGAAGTAAATAGGATCTCAAGAAATTTTATTTCCGGCTTGAAAAATATTTCACGTCCTCCCAAAAAAAATCGTGGTAGCTTGCTGGGATTATAACCATTATTAAAGAGGATCAAATGTGTTCTTTCTACAGAAAACTCAAAACCATTAGAGTGCATATAGCTACTCAGTCTAACGATTTCACCCAGAAAATGTTTCTGTACATAATTGATGTGATGTAGGCTTTTCCTTTTCCTCAAGGATGTCTGAATCCATATAGCAATATCATCCGCATATTGAGCCAACTTGGTAGATGATGAAAAACATGTGTGTAAATCATAAAGCATAATGTTGAACAACAATGGAGAAATAATGGAACCCTGCGGGATTCCCGTGTTTATAGGCCTAGAGGTTGATAAAGTTATTCCCACTTTTGCCACTATATATCTCCCACTTAAAAAGGATTTAACATAGTCATAAACATGACCCGACAGACCAATTTGTTTCAGCTTAAATAACAGTCTGCTATGCCATACTCGGTCATAAGCTTTAGTAAGATCGAAGAAGGACGCAAGGATACTTTTTCGCTTAGAAAACTGTTGTGTTTTTTTTAATTTGGGTAGTGAGACGGGTCAGATGATCAGTTGTAGATCTTCCTTTCCGGAATCCAGTTTGAGCTGACGGAATTATGTTATTTTTGTCACAGTAATATACCATTCTAATATTTACAATTTTCTCCATGACTTTCCCAATGTGGGAGGTAACCGAAATAGGTCAATAGCTCGAAGCTTCTGTTCGAGGTTTACTCTGTTTTAATACAGGAGTTACAATGGAAGTTTTCCATACCTCAGGGATTTGTCCACATTCCCAGCACTTTTGAAATAATGTATGTAATATAATTATCCAGTTTTCTGGCAAATGGTTTAACATGGTGTAAGATACTACATCCTTACCAACTGACACATTTTTGTTGCTCAACAAATGAATAGCGTTCTTTGCCTCCTGTAAAGTTATTGCCGAATTGATTGTATTATCATTTTGTGGGATAGGATCTCTATATTTGTCACTGGTGTCTTCTTCCTCTCAATGTCTTTTGTTTATTTGACAAACTATCCACACTACCTGTTTTAGAATACATACAAACAAATTTTTCAGCCTTCTCTTGAGGGCACAGAAACTCTTTATCTTTCATTTTAATAGGTTAGTCTTGCAGAACAATGCCTGATTTCATTTCTTTCACTTTGGCCCACACTTTTTTCATATCCTTATGGTCAGATACAGAACTGTGACCAGTATTGTCTTTTTTCTTGGGCTATGACTCTATTCGCATTGATTTTTGTGAAATGCATTTCTTTATGAGCGGCTTCTTTTACATCTTTGTCAGGTACTTTTCCTAGTCTTAACCATGTTAGGTATGCTAGTTTTTTGTATTTACAGCCTCCGCACATGCATTATTCCACCAAACATTTCCAGAAAAAGTGTCACTCCTCATTGAACCTTTTTTTGGGAATGGCTATAATAATTAGACTCGAATGATGTGAAGACAAATGCTTTCAGAATAATGAAAAGAGGAT